>NC_137002.1:16616285-17028785 GCF_032717465.1 Coenobita brevimanus
ATTTTCTTATCTGCTTCTTTGTGCTGTGGGATGTACTTCTGGACTTCTATTTCATAAAGATCACATAATTTTTCATATATAGCATTTAAATCTTGTCCTCTAAGCTCCTTTTCCCTAGCTATTTCTAAGAAGTACTTCTTTTGGTCATGATACTTTCCCTTTTTATAGTTTAGGCTCTTTTTGTATCTTTCATTGCTGTTATTTATGTCATATGCAATCCTGAAGTTGCAATTTAGTACTGCATGGTCGCTTTTGCCGGATGGAGGGTGATATATTAAATTGTTAATATCGTTTTCTTGCCTGGTAAATATGAGATCTAGCATTGAGGGAACATCGAGTCCTCTTTTTCTGGTGCTTTCCCTTACATGTTGCGTTAGGAAAAACTCTTGCACAAGATCCAGGAGCTTTTGGTTTCAACAGCTTTCTTGGCTTACTATATCTAGAGTATTCCAATTTATGTGTGTATTAAAATCTCCAGTTAGTATAATTATTTTTTATTTCTCTTCCATTTTATGTAGTAATGCTCTTAAACTCTGAATTGTGCTCTCCACCAGGTCCTCATATTCGTCTCTTTCCCATGTGTTTGATCTGGGTGGTATGTACAAATTGGCTACAATTACATTCCCTTCAGATGTATTTATCTCTACTGCAATCAGTTCTACTTGTGAGGGTATATCTAATTCTATTTCTTTGACTTTTAGATTTTTCTTAGTTAATATTATAATTCCTCTACCTTTTTTTAAGTTCCTATCTCTTCTCCATATATTATATTCCTCTAAGTTTAGGATGTCATTCGATATCCTCGGAGTTAATTTTGTTTCAGTTAAGCATATTATATGTGAAAAAGAGAACTAGATCTGATGTGAGAGGTGTAAGGCTGAGAGGAAGACTACGAATAAGATGGATGGACAATGTGAAGAGAGCGCTGGATGCGAGAGGGATGTCTGTTGAGCAAGGAAGAGTGGCTGTGCGTGACAGAAATAAATGGAGAGAAATTGTGAATAAATAAGTGATGACGCAGCCCTGAGGGGATATTCTCCCGCATTTGGTCTGATCAGCTAGTCAGGTCAGGTGCGGGTAAGGGGATGGGTCTGTTATGATGTGGCAGGGGTAAACCAGTTCTGCTGTCGGGCCCTGCTGCGGATGTCACTGATTGCATTGCGCAGTTGACCCTTGTGCGGTGCGGTGCGGTGAGGATCTGTCCGTTCTCCCCTTTGGGGCTAAGATGTGAATGAATGTGTTTGAATGGATGAGTAAATGGAGAGTGTGTCGTCCTGTCTCGGCTACCTCCCTTTCCTTGGGGGAAGCAGCCTAGGTATATAGATAGATAGATATTATATGTGGTTCATTTTCTCTGACATAATCATTCATCTCTAATAATTTAGGTACCATTCCATCCACATTTGAGTACATCAACCTAATCATCTTGTTTATATACTTGTCATGATTTGGTTCTACTACCTTCCTCCTTTTTATTCCCTCCTGTTTATGTACCACTTTCGTACCTGCAATCCAATTACTTTGTAAAAAATAATGTGTTCTTCTCCTCCTCTGTTCTTCCCTCATTTTTTGTTTTTGCTTCCTCTCTCTACTTTTTCAGTAATTCCAGTACCTTTTGTGTTAGGCATCTTTTTGTCCATACATTTTTGAACTCCTCTTTTTCCATAAGATTCTTTGCATTTTTTAGTATCTCCTCCAGTCTGGAAGGTTACCTTTAGGGGTCTTGATTTACTTTTCTCGTATTTCCCTAACCTTTTGTGTTCCTCTGTGTCTTTACTACAGATTTCCTCTGATACTTCTTTCAATATGCCCATTACATTTACCATCTCCTTTTTGTCTTTTGAGATCTTGTTTTTTACTTCTTCCTCTTCTATACCAGTGATTACTATAGATTTGTTAATATCTACTGAATCTCTGGCTAACTTAGGATTGTTTTGGATTATTCTTTTCACTTCCTTTTTAATGCTTTTTTCTTCCACCCTTGTTTCTAAGTCTTTCTTTACTTTCACCATTTCAGCATATGTGGTTTCCATATCATTGCACAGCTTCATGCACCTGTGTTATCTTCTCAATATCACTGCTCTGATCTATCAGACTGCTTACTTGCCTAATTGTCTCTGTATCATTTTTTAACTCTTCCATAATACTCTCGTGGTTGACTACTGTACTTGCCATTTCACTAATTTTTCTCCTAAGTGTACCCACTTCAACTGATAGCTCTCCTACAGTTATGTCTTTGTTGTTGACTTCCTTTCCTAATTTTTCTATTTCTTCCCTTTGCAAGTGCATCTGTTTCTTAATTTCATCAATTTCGTTTTGAAAAGCCGTCTCAAGCCTGTGTACTCGCTCAACCAGTTTGTTATGAGTGTGTGTGTGTGTGTGTGTGTGTGTGTGTGTGTGTGTGTGTGTGTGTGTGTGTGTGTGTGTTTTGGTGTGGTTATTTATGTGTGTGTGTGTGTCTTGTTATGCTTGTGTGTGTAAGTGTGTGTTTTTGTTGGGGTGCAATGGTGCTTTGTGTGTGATTTTGCTACCATTCACTGTATTGTTTGATGTGTGGCTCAGCTAGTGTGTTTGCTTACTGTCGGCCTTGGTTGTTCTCAACATTATTTCCTGTGACCTTTTGTTAATTTTTCCTTGCATTAGCTGACGTCGATGAGATTGTGTGCGTTTGGGGGAGTCTTTGTGTGTGCTTCTGAGCGCATGTGCCCGTGTCTGCACGTGTGTGTATGCTTCACAAAGCATCGTTGAAGGTACAGTATGATAAAGAGATAATCTTATCAGGTGACAGTGTTTATTTCTTCGCTTTTCTTCATTTTTTCTGTCATTCCTCATTTACTTTCCTTTACTTCTTCCTGTTTCTCTCTCTCTCTCTCTCTCTCTCTCTCTCTCTCTCTCTTGTGTGTGTAAGTGAATGTGAGGGGGGGGGGCGAAGTGGGTTCGAGCGCCGCACAGATGAGGTGCTAAATGGTACCATGTAATTCACTTTTACATGACTTGTTACCCACTATCAGCTAATTTCATATTTTACATCTACGTCTTGCCAACACTACGGATACTCTTACGGTGAAACTTTAGAATACATGCCCATACTGCTAGAAATGTAGGGAAATATTTGTCGGTAATTGTAGCACCAGTCAAGCAGGGCAGTACTCCCAGGGTGGATGGAAAGCTGATGACAGGGAGAGCTGGAGCTCCCGTTTCATCAGCCCTTGGGACTAATTCCTGACCATCCCCCTTTGTTGAACCTTTTCAGCGTTTCGGTTACACAGAGTAGGCCAACATGCTCTCCAATAGAAGTTTCCCTAACTGTCAACATCAGTCTTCATGCACAATACACACTACACTACCTTTTCAAAATCAAAGAAAAATAGCGCACTATAACCATGTCTCCGAGTCCCAGCGGGGGGGAGGACCATAAATGCCACCACCATCCGTCCCTCTCCCAGTGATGTCTCTACATGCCTTGAACCACTGTCTGACTCACTTCTTCATTTCTGCAACATTCGTGGCATTTCTTCTAATTTTCTCTCTGATGAACACCACCTCTTCTCCGCTAAACCTCACCTTCTCTTGTTAACAGAGACTCAGCTGTCTGAGGCAACTGACAGCAAACACTTTTCTATATCCTCCTACTTTCTCTATACTCATTTCAAAGCCAAGGTGGCTGCTGTGTATATGTACACAATGACCTATCTTGCTCTCGTGTTCCTGAACTCGATTCTTCTGAATTCTATACTCTCTGGCTTCGGCTCTCCTGTCATTCTCTGACTATATATACCTGCACTGTTAATTGTCTCCTAATTCAACTGACCATCAAAAATTCTTCGACTATCTTGTTTCTACGATGGAACACATTCTGTCCATTTCTCCAGTCTGAAATCTCCATTCTAAGAGATTTCAATGTTCACCACCACCTTTGGCTCTCCTCTCCTTTTGCTGATCCACCTGGAGTACAAGCCTACATCTTTTCTATCCTTAATGACCTAGAGCAGCTTGTACAGCAACCTACCCATATCCCTGACTGCCTTGGAGAGAACTCCAACATACTAGACCTCTTCCTTACAACTAATTCTTTTGCTTACACTGTTAATCTTTTCTCTCCGTTGGGCTTCTCCGATCATAACCTCATTACCTTAACCTGTCCTATCGCTCCGGTACGGCCTGTGGACCCTCCAAAGAAATGTCGATTGTGGCACGTTGGAGCTGAGGATTGGGAGGCCCTCAGGCAATACTTCTTTGATCTTCCCTGGAATGATTATTGCTTCCATGACCGGGAGTCATCTAAGTGTGCTTTGCACATTACGGAGGTTATTCTCTCGGGCATGGAAGCATACATTCCATTCTCATATCCTTTGACTAATGCACGAAAGCCTTGGTTTAATCACGCTTGATCTAATGCTGTCTGCAACAAGGAGAGGGCCTTTAAAAGGTACTGGAGCCAACCCACCCCTGAATCACATCTTTTTTATGTTTCTGCCCAGAATCGTGCTAAGTCTGTTCTTTGCTCTGCTAAAAATAATTTCAACCGTACTAAATGCTCTCAACTCTCTAACTCCCGCTCCTTCAAGAACCTTGCCGAAAACCTTTTCAATAACTTTACCTCATCATCCTTCCCTCCCCTTTTATATTGTGATAGCTCTGTAGCAATTTCTTCTTCTGATAAAGCAGATCTCTTCACTCAGACATTCTCCTCCAGTTCCACCTTAGATGATTCTAGTGCTATTCCTCCATCACTTCCCCCCTCTGACATCATCATGGCTGACATTAACCCGCCGTGTTCCAGCAGATTTTCCACCACTGACCCCCCCCCCCCCGCCAATCCTGGCAGATTTGGGGAAATTTTTTTTTTGCTCAAACCTCCTCTTTTGGTGAGAAACAATATAAAATCACCAAGAATGTGGTCACCAGGGTCTATAAGTGGCCTACACAGGTATTCCTTCCTTCGGTGGTGGGGCCTGTCCTCTGCATACTTCGCGATGATTTTGCGGGACAGCTCCCTCACAAACCCCTCGAAGGTCTCTGAACTTCCCATTGTCAAGGTATGGAGGTAGTGGCAGTTCAGGACAGTGATATCAGGCAAGTGGAAGAAGAGCTTTTTGTACCACTTCATCGTGATCCTGGCACACTCCACACTGGAAATAATGGAGTCGGACTGATCCACTTGCCTCATGTTGATATTGTAGTCCAATACCGACTCAGGTTTCCAGACATGGCACCTCCTCTCGCTGCAATAAGCCACGGAGTCTGTGTGGTGCATGAGGAGATGGTGTACCATTGATAGGAGGGAAACTTCTCTGTTGTGGTTCCACAGGGTGGCGAGGATGTTATTTGCCTTGAGAAAAAACACCTCATTCTTGTCAAGTTTCCTCCCAACTTTGACCATATGCCGACGGTTTGTTTTTACTGTACCACAGACTCCGGTGTTGTGCAGGAATAGGTACCATGCGAGAAGGGGGCTAGTGTACCAGTTGTCAAGGTACAGCATATGACCACGATGAAGGTACTCCTCTATAATTGTCTTTACCATGGCCCCTGAGAGTCCAATACTTCGATCTTCTATTATGTCTGTCTGTGCGCCCATGTACAAGATTATGTCTTGCACATAACCAGTCTTACAGTCACACATAACAAAGATCTTGAACCCAAAACGGCGTTTCTTGCTGGGTATGTACTGGCGAAAAGAAATATTGCCTCTCCACAACACGAGACTCTCGTCTATGACAAGGTCTCGATAAGGATAGATGGATGAGCGGAACTTTTCCCATGGGTGATCAAATACCAGCCTTATGCTTCTCATTCTATCCATGTTATAAGCATTAGCAGGATCGTTGGCATTATAAAAGTGGAGGCAGCTGAGAATTTGCTGAAATCGATTCTGGCCCATTACTTTCCCAAACAAAGGTGTGCTGGTTATAGAGTCCATAGAACAGTATGCCGGAATTTGTCTTTTCCGTGCAATACCCATCAAAAGAACCAGGGCTCCAAAGATAAACATCTCACTTATGGTAACTGGGTACTTGTACTGGAGGGAGTGCCTGCTTCTCCTGCCTTCATGCTCGCTTTCACAGTGCTGGCTGCTTGCAAATGTGTTAGTCTGGTCCACAATCCGCTCCACAAACTCCTCCCCAAAGAACAGGTGGAAGAAATCCACCCTGATGGAGCCAGCATGGATTCCTGGAGCCGTGCAGCCAGACCGCCATTCCTCAGTGAAGGGGTGAATGATGGGAGTGAAATTACTCCCATCTTCCCAGTTCCACGACACACTACCGTCTCCAGCCTCGTCCTCATCGTCACCTTCGTCGGGGTGGGGAGGAGATGGTGGTGGGGGAGGTTGGGGAGGTGGAGAGCGACGCCCTTCCCCACTCACGCTCCTTTTAACTCTCCTTTTTCCTTTCCTCTTTCCCTTCCCTTTCCTACCTTTCCCCACATCAAGGGGCTGTGGGAAGGAAGCCCGGGAATACTGTGGGTGCAGAAGATGTGCTAGGGAGCGGCTTCTCCTTGCCTCCCCGCTCCCTCACACCACATGCTCGTGCTGCCTCCCTCACACCACGACTTTCACTTTCACCGCTCACTCCCGCCACACCAGTTTCCCTTTCACCACTCACTACTGCCACACCACTCCCGCCTTCCCTATACAAAACACTAGGCCCATACCTGATTCTCCTCCTTGCCGCCCCTTCAGGTCCCCGTGGCGAAATCCTTTCTCTCCTGAGCCACAAAGTAGCACCACACCCCATGGCTCCGTGCTCGTCCTTGTCCTAGCCCTCCCTTTCCTCTCGGGGCTGGAGAGAGGTGCGTGCACGTGTCCAGGCTGGCCTTCTCTAGCCTCACAATACATCTCGTATCGCCGCTTCCTTGGAGACGGTACTTCCTATTCACTGCTGCTTGTTTCATCCTCAGGAAGCATGTAATCGTTGTCCGCCACGTCGTCATCAAGTAGGGAATCACTGTCGCCTGTGAAGGTGTCCGGGGCAGCTTGAATTTCAGCGTCAGAGAGACCTCAGCGTGCCATGTCTGAATAGGGTCACTGCTAACAGGTGAGTGACAGAGACAAGGGAGCGAGCGGGTCACACGGGGTCGGGGAGTGTCTCCGCCTGGTGGGGAGTTGTGGAAGGTGTCGCGCGCCTAAGTACCAAAAATCACGAGCGAGGTTTGAAAAATGTGCAAATGATGGACCTCGCATTTGCAAAACATATGAGTATGTCGTCGGGTGTCAGCATGACAAAACGTGGTGACGTATCCATACGTCGTTGGGACGTGGCGGGTTAACATTTCTTCAGCTGATATATTTTCTTCCATCACTGGCCTCAGTACTTACAAGGCATATGGGCCTGATGGGGTCCCTCCTGTTGTCCTCAAGACCTGTGCTTCTGTGCTTACACCCTGCCTAGGTAAACTCTTTTGCCTTTGTCTTTCAATTTGTACCTTTCTTTCTTGCTGGAAGTTTGCTTTCATTCAGCTAGTCCCAAAGAAGGGTGATCATTCCCAACGCTCTAATTATCGTTCAATCGCTTTAACATCCTGTGTCTCAAAAGTTTTCAAGTTTATTCTTAATAGTAAAATTTTAACCCGCCCCATCCTGACGTTTTCTGGGCAGTGGTATGCCCCAGTCCCGACATTTTTGGACCATTTTTCTTTTGGCTCAAACGTCCGCTTTTGGTGAGAAACATCGAAAATTCATAGAGAAATCGCTCACCTGAGGTTTAAAATACTCGATCTAGGTACGATTACCTCCTTACCTGACTGGGTTTTCTAACAGGCTGGCACCAAAGAAAACAAGTTCTATGGGAGGGTAACTATTTTATCCACTCATAAACAGTATTTATTTATTTACTTGGTACGAATTTATATGTAGTACAATAGTATACTGGTTTTCAAACAGTAATATAGGCATTATAAGCATTGTTTCACTCACTGACTCATCACCATTCATGACCTTTTTTTCCCATATTACCTGATCATCATTTCTGACTGTTTCTTCCTCTAATGCTATGTAAACTTTGTCCTCCACATTGTCATCGATTGGGGAATCACTCTGGCCCTGAATGTCTTTATTGGCCAGGTCACTGGTAACAGGTGAATTGCCGAGACAATGGCGTGCAGGGGGGAGGGAGAGGTTATGTGGTGTAAGGCATTGTCCCTGCTTGGCATCTTGTAGAGGAAGAGAGGAAGGTGTCCCGTGTATACGTGCCAAAATTCACTCGCGAAATCACTCACGGAAATTGAAAATTGTGCAAATTAGGGACCTTCCAATGTTGCCACGTTAATTCACGTCTCAGGGATATGAGTGCACATCATGTGAGGAGGTGAATTCACGTCTCCGGGACGCGGCCGGTTAAAGCATCTTTCCTATCACAACCTTCTTTCTGATTGTCAGTGTGGGTTCCGTCAGGGACGCTCCACTGGCGATCATCTCACCTACGTGTTATCCTCCTGGTCATCCTCCTTTCAGGACTTTGGCGAAAGCTTTGCCATTGCACTTGACATCTCAAAAGCTTTCGATCGAGTCTGGCATAAATCTTTAATTTCCAAACTGCCCTCTTACGGTTTCTATCCTTCCATCTGTGCCTTCATTTATAGCTTTCTTTCTGGTCGTTCTATAGCTGCTATTGTAGATGGCCATCATTCTTCTAGATCTATCAACAGTGGTGTTCCTCAGGGTTCTGTCCTATCACCAACTCTTTTTTATTCATCAATGATCTTTTAAGTTGTACATCTGACCCTATCCACTCGTACGCTGATGATTCCACCCTTCACCTTTCCATTCGGTTTCTGCAAAGTCCATCTCAGCGGTTACTTCAACAAACAAGGGATGAGGCTATGGCACACCTAATGTCTGACTTGGCTCGTATCTCTAACTGTGGTAAAAATAATCTGGTTGTTTTTTATGCATCAAAGACTCAGTTATTGCACCTATCAACCTGACAAAATCTTCCACAGGTATACCCACTAATGTTTAATTATATTCAGGTTAAACCTGCATCATCCTTGAACATGCCTGGGGTTTCATTCATTCGGAACTTATCTTGGAAAGATCATATTGCATCCCTTTTTAAATCTGCTTCCAAGAGATTGGGTGTGCTAAGCCGACTCCATGCCTTCTTTACCCCTGCACAGTTGTTGACTTTATACAAGAGTTTTATTTGACCCTGTTTAGAGTACAATTCTCATGTGTGGGGAGGCTCCCCACATGCAGCTCTTCTCAATATGGTGGAGTCAAAGGCATTCTGTCTTATCAACTCTCCTCCTCTTACAGGCTCCTGTCAACCTCTGTCACTTTGCTGCACTGTTGCAACTTTATCTCTTTTCTGTCACTACTTAAATGGTCATTGCTCCTTTGAACTATCTGTTTGCATCCCTCCACCTCTATGATGAGTGCGTAGCACCCGTCTAGCAACAGAGGAGTAGACTGTAGCACCAGTCGTGCAGGGCAGTACTCCTGAGGTGGATGGAAAGCTGATGACAGGGAGTGCTGGAGCTCCAGTTTCATCAGCCCTCAGGACTAGTTCCTGACCATCCCCCTTTGCTGAACTTTTTCAGTGTCTCAGTTACACAGAGAGTAGGCCAGCATGCTCTCCAGTACAAATTTCTCTAACTATCTACACCAAACTACATGCACAGTACACACTACACTTCCTATTCAAAATTCAACTAAAATGGCGTCTCTTCACCAAGCCTCGGAGTCCCCAGGGGGGGGGACCATAAATGCCCCCACCATCCGCCCCTCTCCCAGTGATGACTCGAGGTCCCTGGAACCACTGTCTGACTCTCTTCTTCTTCATTTCTGCAACATTCGCGGCCTTTCCTCTAACTTTCGCTCTGTTGAGCACCACCTCTCCTCCTCTAAACCTCACCTTCTTTTTCTAACGGAGACTCAGCTGTCTGAGGCAACTGACAGCAAACCCTTTTCTGTATCCTCCTACTTTCTCTATACTCATTTCAAAGCCAAAGGTGGCTATTGTGTATATATACGCAATGACTTATCTTGCTCTTGTGTTCCTGAACTCGATTCTTCTGAATTCTCTACACTCTGGCTTTGGCTTTCCTGTCATTCTCTGACTAAATATATCTGTGCTGTTTACTTATCCCCTAATTCTACTGACTATAAAAAATTCTTCGACTATCTTACTTCTACGATGGAACACATTCTATCCATTTCTCCTTTCTCTGAAATCTCCATTCTAGGAAATTTCAATGTTCACCACCACCTTTGGCTCTCCTCTCCTTTCACGGATCCACCTGGTGAACAAGCCTACATCTTTTCTATCCTTAATGACCTAGAGCAGCTTGTACAGCACCCTACCCGTATCCCTGACCGCCTTAGAGAGAGCTCCAACATACCTGACCTCTTCCTCACAACTAATCCTTCTGCTTACTCTGTTAATCTTTTCTCTCCGTTGGGCTCCTCCGATCACAACCTTATTACCTTAACCTGTCTTATCACTCCGGTATGGCCTGTGGACCCTCCAGGGAAACGTCGTCTGTGGCATTTTGGAGCCGCAGACTGGGAGACCCTCAAGCAGTACTTCTTTGATTTTCCCTGGAATGATTATTGCTTCCATGGCCGGGAGCCATCTGAGTGTGCCTTGCGCATTACGGAGGTTATTCTCTCGGGCATGGAAGCATACATTCCTTTCTCATATCCTTTGACTAACGCAAGAAAGTCTTGGTTTAATCACGCTTGTTCTAATGCTGTCCGCAACAAGGAGAGGGTCTACAAAAGGTACCGGAGCCAACCCACCCCTGAATCACATCATCTTTACGTTTCTGCCCAGAATCGTGCTAAGTCTGTCCTTCGCTCTACTAAAAATAATTTCATCCATACTAAATGCTCTCGACTCTCCAACTCGAATTCTTCCCGCTCTTCTGGCACCTTGCCAAAAATCTTTCTAACAACTTTACCTCATCATCCTTCCCTCCTCTTTTCTACTCTGATGGTTCTGTAGCTATTTCTTCTACTGATAAAACAGATCTCTTCGCACAGACTTTCTCCTCCAATTCCACCTTAGACGATTCCGGTGCTGTTCCTCCATCACTTCCCGCCTCTGACTTCCTCATGGCTGACATTAAAATTTCTTCAGTTGATGTATTTTCTGCCATCACTGGCCTCTACTAACAAGGCATATGGGCCTGATGGGGTCCCTCCTGTTGTTCTCAAGAACTGTGCTTCTGTGCTTACACCATGCCTAGGCAAATTCTTTCGCCTCTGTCTGTCAACTTGTACCTTTCCTTCTTGCTGGAAGTTTGCTCTCATTCAGCCAGTCCCAAAGAAGGGTGACCACTCCCAACCCTCCAACTATCGTCCAATTGCTTTAACGTCCTGTATTTCAAAAGTTTTTGAGTCAAATCTCAATAAAAAAATTTTAAGGCATCTTTCCTATCACAACCTTCTTTCCGATTGTCAGTACGGGTTCCGTCAGGGACGCTCCACTGGCGATCTTCTCACCTACCTTTCAGACTCCTGGTTATCCTCCTTTCGGGACTTTGGCGAAAGGTTTGCCATTGCACTTGACATCTCAAAGGCTTTCGATCGAGTCTGGCATAAATCTTTAATTTCCAAACTGCCCTCCTACGGTTTCTATCCTTCTATCTGTGCCTTCATCGCTAGCTTCCTTTCTGGCCGTTCTATTGCCACTGTTGTAGACGGCCATCGTTCTTCTCCTAGATCTATCAACAGTGGTGTTCCTCAGGGCTCTGTCCTATCACCAACTCTCTTCCTTTTGTTCATCAATGATCTTCTGTGCTGTACATCTAACCCTATCCGCTCATTTGCTGATGACTCCACCCTTCACCTTTCCATTCGGTTCCCGCAACGCCATCTCAACAGTTACTTCAACAAACAAGGGATGAGGCTATGGCACACCTAATGTCTGACTTGGCTCGTATCTCTGACTGGGGTAAAAATAATTTGGTTGTTTTTAATGTGTCTAAGACTCAGTTCTTACACCTATCAACCCGACAAAATCTTCCACAGGTATACCCACTAATGTTTAATAATATTCAGCTTAATCCTGCATCATCCTTGAACATGCTTGGGGTTTCATTTACTCGGGACTTATCTTGGAAAGATCATATTACATCTCTTGTAAAATCTGCTTCCAAGAGATTGGGTGTGCTAAGCCGACTCCGCTCTTTCTTTACCCCTGCACAATTGTTGACTCTATACAGGGGTTTTATCCGCCCCTGTGTGGAGTACAACTCTCATGTGTGGGGAGGCTCCCCACATACAGCTCTTCTCAATAGGGTGGAGTCAAAGGCTTTTCATCTCATTAACTCTCCTCCTCTTATTGACTCCCTTCGACCTCTGTCTCTTCGCCGCAGTGTTGCATTTTTATCTCTTTTCTATCGCTACTTTAATGGTCACTGCTCCTCTGAACTGTCTGCTTGCATTCCTCCACCTCTACGATGGGCGCGTAGCACCTGTCTGGCAGCAAACTCTCATCCCTTTTCTGTCCAACTCTCTAATGCAAGAGTTAACCGTTACTCCCAGTCTTTCATTTATGCAAAAGGTCAGCTCTGGATCTGTCTCCCTCTGTCCGTATTTCCTGCTACCTATGATCTCCAGTCTTTCAAACGCAGTGTGTCCAGGCATCTCAAAATGATCGGATCTTGAATTTGGCTCTCTATTGTATTTTGTTTTTCTCTTGGAGGGAACTGTGCCTGCGGGCTCATGGCCTTTGGTTCCTTCTTCCTTGCATAAAAAAAAAAAAAACTCTCTTCCCTTTTCCGCCCAACTCTCTGATGCAAGAATTAACCGTTACTTCCAGTCCTTCATTTATGCAACAGGTCAGCTCTGGAACTGTCTCCCTCTGTCTGTATTTCCTACTTCCTATGAACTCCAGTCCTTCAAACACAGTGTGTCCAGGCATCTCGAAATGAACTGATCTTGAATTTGGCTCTC
Source organism: Coenobita brevimanus (assembly GCF_032717465.1). Lineage (NCBI taxonomy): Eukaryota > Metazoa > Arthropoda > Malacostraca > Decapoda > Coenobitidae > Coenobita > Coenobita brevimanus. The sequence continues at coordinate 16,629,187 of NC_137002.1, forward strand.
TATTTTTTTTTTCTTGAAAGGAACTGTTTTGCGGGCTTAGCCTTTGGTTTCTTCTTCCTCACATAAAAAAAACATAGGCCCTCATTCATGTCGGGTTAGGAAGCTCCCTAACCCCTGTTCTTTAGTGATGTATTTTTTTTACATGGATTGTTAATATCATATTGTGCCTTATCTATGCAGAGTATGGTGAAGTACAATGATATGTAACATTAAGAAGTAGAGATGTAAAAAGCAGAATAAGTCGCTTAGGAAAAAGGGGTCAGGGAGCTTCCTTAACCGACAAGAATACGGGCCTTAATCACTTCGGTGAAGCAGTGATCAATTACTTTTTCTTTTTTTTTACGTGAGAAACTAAGTGATATCTCATTTATACGTACTTTTTATTTTATTGTGGTTATCGGTGTACTCAGTCATATGCCTATTCTTGAAATAATAATGTAATAATACCGATACTACTACTACTACTACTACTACTATTGCTACAACAACAACAACAACAGCAACAACAACTACTACTACTACTACAAATTAGACCTCTATATCTGCCCTGTCGACAGTCACTAGTCTCCACTTGCTGTTTCTTACAGTGACCTGGACTGCATTGGGCAGATTTGGATTTTTTTTGCTATCAGCATTGGTTCATGGCAGGACATAATACCTAGGCCCTTCAGATTCCTCGCGCAGTCTCCAGTTCTCCTGGAATCGTTCTGAGACTCTGAGGCCGGAAGGATAATAATAATAGCAGCCCCAGAAAACAGTTTCCACCTATGAAGTAGGCAGAGACGAACAATACCAGAGAGTAATAATGAAGCAAAATAATCTCTTAGGAATTGGTCTGCCAAGTTTCTTCTACTGTCCTCCTGACAGTCACTAGTATCCTCCTACTGTTTCTTACAATGACCTTGACCCCATTGGGGAGATTTGGAATATTTATACCCGGCCATGTATATGGCCGGGCATAGAATACTGGCCATGTCCGTCCTTCTGTCCCTCCACCCTTCCTTCCTTCTGTTCGTCCATCCGTCCCATTTTGCATTTAGCACATTTGCGAAGAAACTGCTAAAGACACCTTCATTAAAGTTCATACAGAGATACATCCTGGTGAGAGCATTTCAACCATGGCAAACTTTGATGACCTTGACCTTCCATATGACCTTGACCTCACATTTCTTGATTTTGCATTTAGCTTATTTTCTTGAACGCAATAAAGGATGCCTTCACATAACTGCATATACAGTTGCATCCTGGCAAGAGTACTTTAATTATGCCAGAATTGACGACCTTGACCTTCTGTTTGACCTTTTCCTGATTTTGCCCACTGCAGGGGATTTATTTCCTATGGACATATTTCTAGTTTTTCTATCAACAATGGCCCATGCCAGGACACATAACCTGGGCCCTTCAGATTCCTCGTGCAATCTCTGGTTCTCCTGGAATTGCTGCGAAACTCTGAGGTAGGAATAAGAATAATACCAGTGAAAACAATAGTCTCCACCTATGAGACTATATGCATGTTTGATGACACTATTGTTGTCTGTTGTACTGTTGGACGAAAGCCCACGAAAATACACTAATAATAATAATAATAATAATAATAATAATATAATAATAATAATAATAATAATAATAATAATAAGAGTAATAATAATACTATTATAATAGCTAAAACTTGGTAACTGTCCTATGGACAGTCAGTAGTCTCCACCTACTGTTTCTTGGTGACACTGACCCCACTGGGGAGAATTGGATATTTTTTTCTATTTCCATTGGTCCATGCCATGACACAATCTGGGTCCACCAGATTTCTTGGGCAGTGTCCGGTTCTCCTGGAATCATCGGGAGACTGAGGCGGTAATAATAATAAATAGTTACATGTTTTTTGTGTGTAGCCACAATAAGGAAACTTCGGTATGTGGTATATGTAATATGAAGAAGATTTGAAGGCCCTAAGGTAATGTCTTGTGTAACATCAACAAGGGATCTGACAAAGGTGTGAAGAATGCATGTGTCTGCTATTGTTTCATGCAATGACCTTGACCCCATTGGGGAGATTTGGATTTTTTTTTCTATCAGCAATAGCCCATGCTAGGACACAACCTAGGTTCTTCTGGTTCCTTGTGCAATCTCAGGTTCTCCTGGAAGCGTTGCAAGACTCTGAGGCGAAAATAATAATACTACTACCAGCAAAAACAAGTCTCCACCAATGTAGCAGATGGAGTCTTATATTAATAATAATAATAATAATAATAATAATAATAATAATAATAATAATAATAATTCATGGTCTGCTGACATTATTTTTATCTTTCTTATCTTTGGGAATTAGCTAAAAGTAATCTACACTGATGTCCACACCTGGGCGAAAGGAATTGCTTCCTTATTCTCTCTCTCTCTCTCTCTCTGTAACAAAATGATTCAGAAAGTTGTCATCCGGTTTTAACCAAGCTTGACAGAAGGTTCGTTCAAAACATAACACCTGCTCTAGCTTAGTGGGTCGCGGTTGTAACAGACAACGGAAGGGAGGTAAATGAAATATCAGTGTTAAGATGAGAACTGCGGGAAGGGAATAATTGGGTTATAAATAAAAGAACGAGAAATCCTGAAAGATATGAAACAAAAGCATTCGGGGGCCAAATGCTAATTGCCCGCCAAAGCATGTTGATGGCTAAGGTACAAGTTACCGTCAGACTAGATCTGAGGACGAGATATTTTGATAACACACACACACACACACACACACACACGGAATCATAGGATGTAGACGTCCGGCACCGGCGCTCCATACCAGACCAACACGGCCAGTGGCAATACCTAAATTAGTATCTTTGAATGAGTCAAGCTCTGTACCAGGTTAGACTAAATGATTTTTCATTATAAAAAGGTAAAGAAATAATAAGTTTAAATAAGACTGGTTCAAACAACAAAGAACCACGATGCGTTGAGTCAGCTGGGTTTGTTTTTACTACAGCAACACGGGGAAAGTGTAAGTACATACTCTGTTCATTTAGTATTACAAAATGGATACATACTTCAGTAAAACAAATTTGGAAAAGAAAAGGGATAAAAGTAAAAAGCAAAATGATGATTTCTACCAAGAACTGGTTGAAGTGGAGACTCACAATAGACTGGTTGAACGTGTACACAAACTAAAAATAGCTTTCAAAAATGAAATTGATGAAATAAAGAAGCAAATGCACTTGCAAAAGGAAGAGATAGAAAAACTAGGAAGGGAGGCCAATAAGAAAGACACAACCATCAGTGAACTAACAGTGGAATTGAGTACGCTTAGGAAGAAAGTGAGTGAAATGGGAAGTACAGTAGTCAATCACGAGAGTGTTATGGAAGAGTTAAAAAATGACACAGAGACAATTAGACAAGCAAGCAGTCTTATGGACCAGAGCAGTGATATTGAAGAGAAGATAACACAGGTGAATGAAGCTGTGCAAAGCTACAAAAATGATGTAGAAACCATGTATGCTGAAATGGTGAAAGTAAAGAAAGACTTAGAAACAAGGGTGGAGGAAAAAAGCATTAAAAAGGAAGTGAAAAGAATAATCCAAAACAATCCAAAGTTAGTCAGAGATTCAGTAGAAATAAATAAATCAATAGTAATCACTGGTATAGAAGAGGAAGAAATTAAAAACAAGATCACTAGAGACAAAAAGGAGATGGCAAATGTAATGAGCTTACTGAAAGAAGTATCAGAGGAAATCTGTAGTAAAGACATAGAGGAACACAAAAGGTTAGGGAAATACGAGAAAAGCAAGACAAGACCTCTAAAGGTGACTTTCCAGAGTGTAAACACTGTGGAAGAGATACTAAAAAATGCAAAGAATCTTATGGAAAAAGAGGAGTTAAAAAATGTATGGATAAAAAGATGCCTAACACAAGAGGAACTGGAATTACTGAAAGAGAAAAGGGAGGAAGCAAAAACAAAAAATGAGGGAAGATCAGAAGAGGAGAAGAAGAAATTTTTTACAAAGTAATAGGATTGCAGGTACGAAAGTGGTACACAAACAGGATGGAAGAAAAAGGAGGAAGTTAGTAGAACCATGTCATGACAAGTATATAAACAAGATGATAAAGTTGATGTACTCAAATGTGGATGGAATGGTATCTAAATTACTAGAAATGAATGATTATGTCAGAGAAAATGAACCACAAATAATATGCCTAACTGAGACAAAATTAACACCAAGGATATCCAATGACATACTAAACTTAGAGGAATACAATATATGGAGAAGAGACAGAAATTTACAAAAAGGAGGAGGAATTATAATATTAACTAAGAAAAATCTAAAAGTTTGGTTAAATAAACCTAGATATACCATCACAAGTAGAACTGATTGCAGTAGAGATCGACACATCTGAAGGTAAAGTAATTGTAGCCAATTTGTACATGCCACCCAGATCAAACACATGGGAAAGAGACGAATATGAGGACCTGGCAGAGAGTACAATTCAGAGTGTAAGATCCTTGCTACATAAAATGGAAGAGAAATCGGAAAGAATTATACTAACTGGGGACTTCAATACAAATATAAATTGGAATACTCTAGATATAAATAGCCAAGAAAGCTGTTGGGACCAAAAGCTCCTGGATCTCGTACAAGAGTTTTTTCTTAACGCAACATGTGAGGGAAACCACTAGAAAAAGAGGACTTGATGTACCTTCAGTGCTAGATCTAATATTTACTAGGCAAGAAAATGACATTGACAGTTTAATATATTACCCTCCACTCGGCAAAAGCGATCATGCAGTACTAAATTATAACTTCAGGATAGCATATGACATAGTAAACAGCAATGACAGTTACAAAAAGAGCCTAAACTATAAAAAGGGAAATTATCAAGACCTAAAGAAGTATTTCTTAGAAGTTGATTGGGAAAATGAGCTTAGAGGACAAGATTTAAATGCTGTATATAAAAAATTTTGTGAATTTTATGAAATAGGAGTCCAGAAGTACATCCCACAGCACAAAGAAGCAGATAAGAAAATACAGAAATGGTTCAATACAGAATGTAAAAAATCAAAAGAAAGAAGAGATTTGTTGTGGAATAGATACAGAAGACACAATAGTGAAAGGGCGTATAATAATTACAAACAGGCAAGAAACGACTATACAAGAATAAGGAGGGAAGCCCAAAAACAATTTGAGGAGGATATAATAAATAAAAGTAGTGATCAACCAAAGCTGTTTTACAGCTATATCAGAAGCAAAACCAAAGTAAAAGATATAATACAATCCATTACGGACGAGGGAATCACTTATACACAAGAGAAAGATATTTGTGAAGCACTAAATAAGAATTTCCAATTAGTTTTTACAGAAGAAAAAAATTTTGAGAGGGACTATATGGAACACGCATGTCCACACATACTACCAGATATACAAATAGCAGAAAAAGTAATACAGGAGGAGTTAAGTAGATTAGACAGAGGAAAAGCAAGTTGTCCTGATGAAATTTCATGTTGGGTGTTACGAGAATGTGCAAAGGAGTTAAGTAAACCATTATTTTTAATTTGAAGAAATCCTTGAGTCAAGGGAAACTACCTGATATTTGGAAAAAAAACAAATATAGTCCCCTTATTCAAGAAAGGAAATAGACAAAATCCCCTCAACTACCGACCAGTATCACTGACCAGTGTTGTAAGCAAGGTTTTAGAAAAACTTGTAAGAAAAGCTTAGGTAAATCATCTAGAAGAACACAGTATGATAACTGAAAGACAGTTTGGTTTCAGAAAAGGAAAATCATGTGTTACTAATTTGTTGAGCTACTATGACAGAGTAACAAACACAATACAGGAAAGGGAAGGATGGGTGGACAGTATCTATTTAGATTTCAAGAAAGCTTTTGACACAGTACCACACAAAAGACTTTTATGGAAGTTGTACCATCAAGGAGGAATTCGAGGCAAACTGTTTTGTTGGATGCAAGACTTTCTCATAAAAAGAGGAAATGAGGACAGTACTAAGAGGAAACTACTCATCATGGATAGAAGTGACTAGTGGAGTACCACAGGGTTCGGTGCTGGCACCAATCATGTTTTTAGTGTACATAAATGATATAAACAGTAACACTGGAAATGAGAGCTATCTGAATATGTTTGCAGATGATGCAAAAATACAAAGGAGAATTACTAGTACAGACTCTTTTAGGGAGCTACAAGAAGAATTAAATAAACTTCATGAATGGAGTAGTACATGGCAAATGGAATTCAATGTGGACAAGTGTCATGTAATCAAGTTTGGTAAAAGTGGAAAAAGACCTGATTGGGATTATAAGTTAGGAAATAAAACCCTATACACATCAGAAAGAGAGAAAGACCTAGGTGTGATTATCAATAACAGACTATCTCCGGCTGACCACATCAGCGAGAAGGTACGGAACATGTATACACTGCTTGCAAATAAGAGAATAGCATTCACATATATAAATGAAGACATGCTAAGAAGGATAATAACATCATTCATTAGACCAACCCTGGAATATGCATCAATAGTCTGGAGTCCTCATCTCAAAAAGCATATTGACAAGATTGAAAAAGTTCAAAGGGCTGCTACAAGATGGATACCAAGCTTAAGGGACCTAAGCTACGAAGAAAGACTAAATAAACTGAATCTACCAACACTACAGGAGAGAAGGAAAAGAGGTGACATGATAATGCTATATAAGTGCATATCAGGAAAGGAGAAAATAGACATAAATGATTACTTAACATATGGAGAAGCATCAGCAAGAGGACACTGCAAAAAACTGCATAAGAAGAGAGGTGATAAAGACGTAAGGAAATTCAGTTTCCCAAACAGAGGAATTGATCAGTGGAATGCACTACCGAATGAAATAGTGTGTGCCAAAACAATTCACAAATTTAAGGATATGTACGATAAATATGGTTTAAGGCACGGGACAGTACGAGCTTGACTCATTCCTGTAAAGATACAATTAGGTGATCCTGACCGACCCGGTGAATTACACACACACACACACACACCGACAAAAACTATATCGTTGCCATTCGGCAATCGTTGATGTAATCATCACTAATTGTAATAGGCTTCTGCACATCCACACAGTTACTACTTTCTGAAGGTTTATTGAAAATTCGTCCACAATTTTTTGAGATATTTTGTAACAGGTACAACCCACACACAAACACCAACAAAATCTATATCTCCTCCCTTTGCTAAAGGCATGCGATAACTAGTGCAATAAATTGAAGAGGAGAGTGAAGAAACTAAAAAGGATGAGGAGAGAAAGAAAGAATGAAACAAAAATGACATTGTGACACTGGGAACGAAATAATACAAGAACTTAGACACAGTATGAAAAATGGAACAAGATTGTGGGAGACTTCTAGTCATGTTGAAAGCTGCCAATTAAGCAGTTCTTGGCAATAGGTTGAGAGACATTTCCATCTGTTTAGGGTTTAATTGTGATGTCATCCATGTGAACCCATATATTCGAGAGACCATATCACTATTTCGATGGTAATTTGGATTATTTTTTAAGTGTTTTCTGGCAATGTATGGATTTTTTTGTACCTAAAGGAATTCTTGCATCTTCTTTTTAGACACCTTTAGTTATGTAACCGCAAGTCAGTACCCGCCTTGCATCCAGGAGAGTAAGACTCGCCATCTGTTTGGCTTTGGAAGATCAATACCATGATTTCTAAAACGGTTTATGTTGTTATTCTGCTGGAATTCTATTGTATTTTAACCAAGACACGATATTATATAGGCGTACCAGAGAATACGAGTATTAATCCTCCCGGAAGTGTACTTTTTATAATATTCTCGTTCCCTTCTAGAGATTTTTCGTAGGTTAGGACTGACTTTGTGAACTGTAGGGGTAAATAAGATACAGCCTCAATAATCCCCTTGGAATACTGTGTGATAAGCCTTTCATAAATGAAATAAAGTAATCTAGCAGCAACAACAGTAACAAACGATGGCGTCACCATGATTGAAGTGGTTGAGGGGAAAAAATCAAGTAGTAGACTCCACGGCACCACAGAATCTCCCCAGAAAACGGCCTGGTCTTGGATGGGAGGAAAGGGCAGGGAATAGTAGGATAGCAGACAGGTAGGTAAGTAGATCAAGGTTATGTAAAGGGATCAGAAATAAGTACACAGGTTGGTGCAACACACAAGCTAGAAGGAAGAGGGACATAAGGAGGTGGTTGTGGAGACAGAAGGATGAGTAAATAGAGAAGGTGGTACATAGTACTAAGGTATGTAAGTAGTTATAGCAGAATGAGGGTTAATTACTATAAGGTATAAAAAAAACTGAAGTGTATGCTGGTAAACAGATAACAACAGACTGGCAGCTGGTTATATCTGTGACGAGAGTGGCAATATTTTACAATTGTGCACCTAATCTGATTTATAATTCGTAAGGTTAACTCTTTCTATGGGAGGAAAAATGCTATAATCAGGACACATTCTACTGATCTCAGCAAAGGGAGACGATGACCCTATTAAAGAGGGAAAAACGAAATACCAATTAATAGGATAAGGTATCACTTCCTTTTCAAAAAAAAAAAAAAAAAAAAGGGGCCTCAAATAACATAGTCTTGGAGTCCCCGGGGGGGGGGGGGACCATAAATGCTCCCACCTTCTGTCCCTCTCCCGGTGACGACTCAAGATGCCTGAAATCAGTGTCTGACTCTCTCCTTCTTCATTTCTGCAACATTCGTGGCCTTTCCTCTAATTTTCGCTCTGTTGAGCACCACCTCTCCTTCTCTAAACCTCACCTTTTTCTAACTGAGAATCAGCTGTCTGAGGCAACTGACAGGAGAACCTTTCCTGTATCCTCCTACTTTTTCTATACTCATTTCAAAGCCAAAGGTGGCTGTTGTGTATATATAAGCAACAATATAACTTGCTCTCGTGTTCCTGAACTCAATTTTTTTGAATTCTCTACACTCTGCCTTCGGCTTTCATGTCATTCTCTGACTAAATATATCAGCACTGTTTACTTATCTCCTGATTCTACTGACTATCAAAAATTCTTTGACTATCTTATTTCTACGGTGGAACACGTTCTTTCCACTTCTCCTTTCTCTGAAATCTCCATTCTAGGAGATTTTAATGTTCACCACCACCTTTGGCTCTCCTCTCCTTTCACTGATCCACCTGGTGAACAAACCTACACCTTTTCTATCCTTAATGACCTAGAGCAGCTTGTACAGCACCCTACCCATATCCCTGACCACCTTGGAGAGAGCTCCAACATACTTGACCTCTTCCTTACAACTAATCCTTCTGCTTACACTGTTAATGTTTTCTCTCCGTTGGGCTCCTGCAATCACAACCCTATCACCTTAACCCCTATCCGGTGGCTGACGTGTATGCACGACAGGATTCAGGGCATGGAGGGCCGCCGGATGACTTGATATACCACACTCACCTGCCCCCCACTGTTTAAGCGTGGGCCCATTTTCTGTGATACCTACCGGGTAGGTAGGACCCCCAGGTACCCTGCGGTTGTGCTGTTCAGTTTGTACTTGGGAGTGGTAGCGAGAGGAGCCACGTCATCTTTCTTGACATCGTCCGATTCTGTCCCACCGCATGAAGGGCCGATTGCCTCATCAATCCTCGTGAAAGTTCAGCCCTTATTGCCAGGTAAAGGGCTTAGTGATAGTGCCATAGGACGTGTCCGTGACAATACTGTCTCCCCTTGTATACGCAGCATGAGTACGTCGTCTGAGGAGAAAAAAAAGCTACCATGTGGAGAGTGAGCTCTCTCGCCCTCCAACCCCTACCTACTCTCTGACGCCAGAGAGAGCTCTCCGGCTTCTCCAGGAGGAAGGGACAGTCTACGAGAGTGATGATTTTGATTTCGGCGATGAGGAGGTGCAAGATGACCCAGGACATCGGGAAAGTGACGCCGACCTAGCGGTCATCTGCAGTAAAAAATGCCGCAGAGCCGTTTCCCCCACATTCTCACTGCCTGCTTGCACTCCCCCACACCTCAGTCTACCACTTCAAGGGCAGAATCTCCACAATCAGGCCCTTCAGGAGTGGTATGAGTACTGAGCAGGTGTGTCGGGAAGTGTAAATACTCGTAGTGTACAGCAGTGCAGAAATTTGTGTATTTTCACAAATGAGTGAAATGTGTGATATTGTAAGTGAATTATAGAAAGTGCTATGATATAAGTCTTTTATAAGTTCTGCAAGTGCATATAAGTGATTTATAGTAAGTGCAGTACAGGAGTTGATATTGTTTATTGGATATTGGTTAGAAAATTATTGGATATACCTTGAGTTTGCCTACCTGTTACCTGAAAGAAAACCACTTGTGAATGGGCCACAATGAACAATACCTGCTTCGGTATACCCAAATTATTTCACTGAATACTCAGGGGGATTGTTCCAAATATGAGCATCAGTGTATCTGTGATGTGAAGTACAAATAACGTTAGTTGTGTGAAACATTTATATGATTTTCACTATAACCCTGATTAGTACAAAGCAGTCTGATTTACACTACAAATAATTACCTCATACTCTACGATAATGTGTGAAAGAGCAACAGCATTTACTTGTCAAAGTGCAATTACCCGTAATCGTGATGTAAAGTGCATTTCTAAGTGTCTTAGTAAAGGAGAAATATGATTATTTACGGAAGAAGTGAGTACAGAAAAACGACGAGATATTTCTTTTCCCACACACCTTCGGGGCTTAGTGGCATGGTGGTGTGGGCGGTAAATCCTTGGGTGAACTACATGAACCGGGTGATGACTCATTTTCACGGTGGTGAGTAAGGAGGAGTAGAAAAAACGAGTGGAATATTCCGCATTCTAAGGATGCTTGGACAGTGTTACAATCACCACTCCAATCAGTGCTGCCAACGCTAGCCGGCTGGGCCAATGCCATGGCCAGTGGCCCGCGCTTGGAGCAGCACGCCAAAACGTGAAAAAACACTCTTCTTCAACTCATCCTTACTCATCAACGGGACCACCTAGAGACCTCGGGATACCTTCATTGGAAAGAAGAAGAGTTGCTGACTCTTATAAACTTTCATTGAATTCTCTAGCTATTATAGTTTGGCAGATATAGGGGTTTGAAGTAAGGGTATTTTGGTCAAAATCTCGGAAATCGCCCGTAGAGAGGAGTGTGCTGCGGCCGGGAACATCCCAGTGGCCAAGGGTTAACCTGTCCTATCGCTCCGGTATGACCTGCGGACCCTCCAAAGCAACGTCGTATGTGGCACTTTGAGCTGTGGATTGGGAGGCCCTCAGGTAGTACTTCTTTGATTTTCCCTGGAATGATTATTTCTTCCATGGCTAGGAGCCATCTGGGTGTGCCTTGCGCATTACGGAGGTTATTCTCTTGGGCATGGAATCATACATTCCTTTCTCATATCCTTTGACTAATGCATGAAAGTCTTGGTTTAATAACGCTTATTTTAATGCTGTCTGCAACAAGGAGAGGGCCTATAAAGGGTACCGGAGTCAACCCACCCCTGAACCACACCTTTTATACGTTTCTGCCCGGAATCATGCTAAGTCTGTTCTTCACTCTGCTAAAAAAAAAAATTCACCCGTACTAAATGCACTCAACTCTCTAACTCGAATTCTTCCCACTCCTTCCGGCACCTTGCCAAAAACCTTTCTAACAACTTTACCTCATCATCCTACCCTACTCTTTTCTACTGTGATGGCTTTGTAGCTATTTCTTCTACTGATAAAGCAGATCTCTTCACTCAGACTTTCTCCTCCAATTCCACCTTAGATGATTCCGGTGCTGTTCCTCCATCACTTTCCCACTCTGACTTCCTCATGGTTGACATTAAAATTTCTTCAGCTGATGTACAGTATTTTCTGCCATCACAGGCCTCAACAGTAGTAAGGCATATGGGCCTGATGGAGTCCCTCCTGTTGTTCTCAAGAACTGTGCTTCTGTGCTTACACCCTGCCTAGGCAAACTCTTTTGCCTTTGTCTATCAACTTGTACCTTTCCTTCTTGCTGGAAGTTTGCTCTCATTCAGCCAGTCCCAAAGAAGGGTGACCATTCCCAACCCTCTAACTACTGTCCAATTGCTTTAACATCCTGTATCTCAAAAGTTGTTGAGTCTGTTCTTAATTGAAAAATTTTAAAGCATCTTTCTTATCACAACCTTCTTTCTGGTCGTCAGTATGGGTTCCGTCAGGGACGCTCCACTGGCGATCTTCTCACCTACCTTTCAGACTCCTGGTCATCCTCCTTTCGGGAATTTGGTGAAAGCTTTGCCATTGCACTTGACATCTCAAAGGCTTTCAATCGAGTCTGGCATAAATCTTTAATTTCCAAACTGCCCTCTTACGGTTTCTATCCTTCTATCTGTGCCTTCATCTCTAGCTTCCTTTCTGGTCGTTCTGTAGCCGCTGTTGTAGATGACCATCGTGCTTCTCCTAGATCTATTAACAGTGGTGTTCCTCAGGGCTCTGTCCTATCACCAACTCTCTTCCTTTTATTCATCAATGACCTTCTAAGCTGTACATCTAACCCTATCCAATCATCCACTGATGACTCCACCCTTTACCTTTCCATTTGATTTCTGCATCGTCCATCTCAGCAGTTATTTCAACAAACAAGGAATGAGGCTATGGCACACCTAATGTCTGAGTTGGCTCATATCTCTGACTGGGGTAAAAATAATCTGCTTGTTTTTAATGCATCAAAGACTCAGTTTTTGCACCTATCAACTCGACAAAATCTTCCACAGGTATACCCACTAATGTTTAATAATATTCAGCTTAATCCTGCATCATCCTTGAACATGCTTGGGGTTTCATTTACTCATAAATTATCTTGGAAAGATCATATTACATCTCTTGTAAAATCTTCTTCCAAGATATTGTGTGTGCTAAGCCAACTCCATTCCTTCTTTACCCCTGCACAATTGTTGAGTCTATACAAGGGTTTTATCTGCTCCTGCATCAAAGACAACTCTCATGTGTGGGGAGGCTCCCCACATACAGCTCTTCTCAATAGGGTGGAGTCAAAGGTTTTTCTTCTCATTAACGCTCCTCCTCTTACTGACTCACTTCAACCGCTGTCTCTTTGCCGCACTGTTGCATTTTTATCTCTTTTCTATCGCTGCTTCAATGGTCACTGCTCCTCTGAACTGTCTGCATGCATTCCTCCACCTCTACAATGGACGCACAGCACCTGTCTAGCAGCAAACTCTCATCCCTTTTCTGTCCAACTTTCTAATGCAAGAGTTAACCATTACTCCCAGCCCTTCATTTATGCAACAGGTCAACTCTGGAACTGTCTCCCTTTGTCTGTATTTCCTGCTTCATATGATCTCCAGTCTTTCAAACGCAGTGTGTCCAGGCATCTCGAAATGATCGGATCTTGAATTTGGCTCTCTCTTGCATTTTGTTTTTTTCTTGGAAGGAACAGTTTTGCAGGCTCATTGCCTTTGGTTCCTTCTTCCTCACATAAAAAAAACAAAATTAGGTAGTGTATTTTATTTACTAAATTATGGTTGTATTCAGCTGAAGGAAACACTTATCCAACATAGTGTTAACCCTTTAACCGCGGGTGTCATTCCAGAATGACATCGACAAAACTGGACCAAACCTCGGGTGTCATTCTGGAATGTTCGTGAATATTTTGAACACCGCGCATTTTTCCTGTGCGCAAATTGTCTCACACAAGAGTAGCTGTCGAGTTCTTTCACGCCAGCCCTCCCACACCTCCCTCCTCCCACCCCCTGGGGGCCCCCCCACCCCTCCCCTGACACGCATCAGTCAGTATCTGTCCAGCTCTGTGCGTGATAATGGCGCTCCGTCCTGAGTCATCGTCGCTCTCTTCCTCCTCGGAAATTATTAGTGCTAGTGTGCCTTCGACCTCTACACCGAGGAAGGAACTGCCGACGGTGAGGCAGAAGGGGTTGAGCACCCCAGAAATTAGGACAGAGCTGGATAAAACTGTAAGTACAACTATGGATTGTGACAGTGAGAGTGATACACTTACAGCAAGTAGTAGTGACAATTTTGCAGTGATTGGTGGTGAACCGTTTAGCATTGACAGTGACAGTGATGAAAGTGAACATGTTGTTTCCCCCCCACCGCCCCCAACTTACTCTGGGAATGGGAAGGCGCCTATGGGGAAAATTGGTGTAGCACATGGGAAGGGAGTGAAGCGTAAACTTACGTCTCCTACAGCAGGCCCTAGCAAGCATTTCCCACCACTTTCCCGTTCCCCTAGCCCTATTGCCCTCACATCATCTTCATCTTCTGCCGTGCCCTCTCCTCAGTCTACATCATCTGAGGAATATGAATTCCCAGAGCCTGCACAGTGAGGGAAGGCAGGCCGTGCAGGCAGGGTAAGCAGGGCAGGCCGGCCTAGAACAAAGGGGATGCGTAGAAGTAGGAGGGCAAAGCGGGGTGATAAGCAAGGTGATAAGCAGGGAAGAAAGGTTCAGATTTCACCACACACCAGGTCAGTAACCCCCCCGCCTGCCCCCCGCCCAGCTCCCTCATCCTCGCCACCCCCCCACTCACCACCCCCCCACTCACCCCCCTCCCGCTCACCTCCTGCCTCACCTCCTGCCTCACCCATTGCCTCACCCATTACGTCCACCTCAGCTCCTTCTCACGGGGAAAAGAGTGCAATGTGACCTGCCACTGCCACTGAACCACGCACCAGGTAAGTGGATGCATTTGTTTGGTCTGACGGTGCTGATTTTCAGCCACACAATCTGCTGTTTGACATGACAAATGCGGGAATACAGCCTGTCTTCCCATGCAACGAAGATGACTTTGTTGACTACTTCCTGGCCTTCATGGATAACGAAATCATGCAGTTTGTCAGCGATGAGACCAATATGTATGCAGCTCAGTGTGTAACAGAAGGGCTGGGACCTATTGGCTCACCAAAGCAAGTGTCGTGGTTGCCTGTCGGGACAGAGAGCTGTATGTGTTCTTTGCTCTCATGTTCTTGATGCCCCATATCAAGAGACATGAGTTGGAGGAGTACTGGCTGGTTGATGACATTACTTCAATCCCAACATTCGGCAAGTACATGTCACGAGATCGGTGCCGACAGCTGCTAGGATACCTGCACTTCGCTGACAATGGAAACCCGTCCCAAACTGACCCTTTGTGGAAAGTGAGGGATTTTCTCAACAGGATTAGCGATCGATTTATGCGATTTTTCCGTCCTATGCAAAAAGTCGTCATAGATGAATCCCTGGTATTGTTCAGAGGACGTCTCAAATTCATGCAGTGCATCCCCAGCAAACGCCACCACTTTGGGATAAAGTTCTTTGTGCTGTATGACTGTGAGACGGGGTATATTCTTGATTTTGTGATCTACTCTGCAAGTACAATGGACGTGGACAAGAAAGATCCCCTTGGCTTCTCTGGCTCCATTGTAAAAGTGCTGATGGAGAGGTATTTTGGTGGGAATCATGTGCTGTACACAGACAATTATTACACAGCACCGAAACTCGCCAAATACCTGGCTGAACACGGCATCGGCACTGTTGGCACTGTACGGAGCCATAGGAAAGAGTGGCCAAGTTTTCCTGAAGCATCATCATCATCCAAGGGAGATGTGCACCTGAAGAAGTCTGACAAGCTTCTGGCGATCAGGTGGCATGACAAGAAGGTAGTGAATATGCTCAGCACCATCCACAAGGGGGAATTGCAGAGAACTGGGAAGGTCAGCTACAGGACGGGAGAGCCAATCATGAAGCCCGATG
The DNA here is from genome assembly GCF_032717465.1 of Coenobita brevimanus. Classification (NCBI taxonomy): domain Eukaryota; kingdom Metazoa; phylum Arthropoda; class Malacostraca; order Decapoda; family Coenobitidae; genus Coenobita; species Coenobita brevimanus. Next base: position 16,644,894 of record NC_137002.1, read on the forward strand.
CCGTCATTGACTATAATATCAACATGAGACTTGTTGATAAGTCTGACATGATTGGCAAAATAGACTGTCTCAGGAGAAACACCCGATGGCACAGGAAGGCTTGCCTCCACATGCTCGATATGTGCATGCTCAACGCCTTCCTCCTCTACAAGACACAAGTCAGGGGCATAAGGCAACCATCCCTGAGACAGTCCTCCAAGACTGTCGTGCAGCAGCTGCTTGCACGATTTGGTCAGGTGACGGCATTGGTCCCGAGGCAACACTCTGACACACAACCTGACCGTCTTGAGTGCCGCAATTACATGAGCCGGCACCAGCTTGTGAAATTGCCTCTCACCGCAGGCGGCAGGTTGTCACAGGGCCGCTGCAGAGTGTGTCATAACACCACATGGAGGCCTCGGATGAGAAAAGTGAGCACACACCAGTGCCAGGAATGCCAAGTCGCTCTCTGTGTGACTCCGTGCTTTGCCGAGTACCACTCTCTGAGTAAATACTGACAGTGACAGTGATATACAGTGATGCGACAGTGACGTGCTTTACCAATAATTGTATAAGGGATAATGTAGTAATAAGGGATATTTTCCCTAGAAAACAATGTAAATATTGACCAGTATAATAAGTGATATTGTAATAAGAAAATCTGCGGCACTGCTGTGATTCTGTGATGCGACAGTGACGTGCTTTACCAATAATTGTATAATATAGTAATAAGAGATATTTTACCTAGAAAATTATGTAATTATGGCCAGTATATAAGTGATATGGTAATAAGAAAATCTGCGGCACTGCTGTAATTCTGTGATGTGACAGTGACGCAATATAGTAATAAGTGCAGTGTAAATATAATGTATATTGCCCAGATTATATGTAAAATAGTAATAGAAGTTAGAAATAATGAAAACATTGCCGCTAACCAAACGTCAGTGAGCGTGTGATGCCGCAGTGAAGTGCGTGCAATTACAGTGCCTTTTACCTACCTCAGTGAACACAGAGTGGGTGTTTATCGTATGTGCAGTGTTCATATATGTTTATAGTACTATTATCAGAGAGTGGTTGGCATTTGGTACTGGTGTGCGGGACGTAAAATAGTGATTTTACATCCCTCACTTCTAATGGCACTGCCCGTCCTGTGAAAGTCCACAAAGTCATGAAACCTACATCATTGCAAAGCTAAAGGTTAGTACTTTCTAATGGTACCTTATTTTTTTCTCTAGCTTTATTCTGTGCAGCGTTATTAAGGTTTAAAGGTTTGTTTACATTTGGCTGAAACCCCCGCGGGAGAGGCCAGTCGGGGCAAAACAATGCCCGCGGTTAAAGGGTTAATGGACTGTTTGTCTTAGTAATGAAAGTGAGACAAAGAATTAATTTTCGATGTCTATCACAGTGCAGATAACGAATAAGTAACGGAGCAGATGACCTTTAAATCCAAAGTCGAATTTTGGCAACAGTATCTAAATTCTCTTAATATGTCTTACCATCTCACATGATTCTTAATTACTGCAGTGATCAGTGAATTAACCCCTTCATGCAAGATGGCACGATGCGAGTCATAATCCTTGTGATCTGAAGCATAACCGGTGACGCAACATGATGCAACTTCCCTATAAATTGCTGTAGAAACTCTTCCTGTGGATGGATTTGCACCAAATTTCGTTGAGTCAAAGCTGACGGTAGCCACATCTAAGAGAAATATATGGCAACACCCGGGAGCTTATCGGAGGGGCAAGTGGCCTATATTTATCTCAATATTCTCCTGGCAGCCAGGCTTGAAGGATGCGCGTGCCCGGGCATTTAAACCCGCGTTTCCTACTACCACACCGTCCATATCTTATATGTATTATAGTGATATTGTATTATATATAGTGCAGTGTGCTTGTGAAGGTGTATAAGTGTTTCTTATATATTTTCAGAGAAAGCCGGAAATGAAAATTCCTAACTGATTTTTACCGTTACCCTCCTATTTTACACTAAACCTACAGTGTCTCACAAGGGCTTATCAGAGAAAGAATACATGGCAACTGAGACCACTGCCATCACTCCTATGACAACTGACACCATTGCCATTACTCCTATGACAACTGACACCACTGCCATCACTCCTGTGACAAATGACACCACTGCCATTACTCCTATGACAACTGACACCATTGCCATCACTCCTATGACAACTGACACCACTGCCATCACTACACACACACACACACACACACACACACACACACACACACACACACACACACACACACTCGCACATCACACACACACACACACACACACACACACACACACACACACACAGGCTGTGATCGTACCTGTCCTCTCTGCAACTCCATCTCCTCTCAAGAAATGCTACAACACTGCTAGAGGACCTGATTAACCACCTTATTTGTCTAGTTTTTATACTATTGTATTGTAAGACATAAAATGTGTGTTTACTATATATTTCTCATAGGGAAAATGTGGTTCATTTCATTGCTATTCTCTCAGTCATTATACTCGGAAAGTATAGGTCGAATAAAAAATCTGAAGAAAGCTTGATGAAGCTGATGATTTCTTATGCATCCGTTTGTAAAGGAAAGTAACCTATATGTGCAAATAATTAATTTGAGACAAGTTCCGAAAGACGAGCATACTCAGCCTATGGGCTGGAGTATAGGTGCTGTCACCGCGTGCAACCCATCATAACTTTTCAAAATTCATTTTCTCCGTAACGATAAGGCTTATAACACTGTGAATTATATTATGGGATTCCTTAAGCTCTGGGCTACAAAACTGGGTAGAATTTACATATATGTTAGTTACAGTGTCACTAATAACATACGAAAGAAAAAAAATCTGACAATTTTATCCAATTCTCGTAGTTTTTTAAATTTATTCGAAAACTATTTGACGTACCAACTTGAAACATTCACACATGAAAGATTGTGAAATTCTGCATATAGATATGTCCTTTGTAACTGCGTGTCATGGGAAAAATTTTTCACGGTGATGTTGGGAAGTTATGAGAAGCAAGTTTTCACATGAATAAGGTTTATTCTGGCTTCATTTCTGTACATTTACTCATCTGTTTTATGTTTTTTTCTTATCTAATAGTACAAACTTCAACGAAGATGATGGGAAGCAATTTATAACAATATAAGCACTTTCCGAGGGTAAATTGGGCCATAGAAATTTTTTCCCTTGCTGCGTGAGCAGAGCCAGCCTGAGCGATGTTTTGGTTCTGTGCATGGAACCAAAACTTATTGAAAACTTATGGTGCGCGACAGGGTTAATATTTCTCACTGATATGATGCCACACAACACCTCCTTAGTGTAACGTTCTTTTAATCTGTTCTTTGTCTTTTAGGATATTGGAAAGTATTGACTGAGACAGAGCTCAAAATAGTTATATCGAGATATGCTGGCCATATTCTAAGACGTGTAAAGAGGATATAGAGGTAAATGATGTTCAAATAAAGGTTTAGTTTAGATTGTGGCAAACCTTTTGAAATAATCTGAGATGTTTGTGCTACCTTACCCTGTTGCATTGCCTGGGGCTTCAGGTGGCTTCTTTCTCAAGCCTCTCAGTCTTACACAAACACACATCTTACTTCTGCATCACTTTCCCATCCACCACTACTCCACCCATCCTTTGCCATCCAAAACTACCACACCCACACCTACCCTGTCCCTTCCACTACTACTCCAAGCACACCCACCCTCTCCCTTCCACCACATCCCACCCACGCCCACCCTCTCCCTTCCACTATTATTCCACCCACACCCACAATCTCCCTGTCATTACTAGCCCACCCAAATCCACCCTCTCTCATCCACCATTTCCCCATTCAAACTCAGCCTCTCCCTTCCACCACTACCCATTCCACACCCACCCTTTCCCTTTCACCATTACCCCGTTCACACCAACCCTCTCCCTTCCACCACTATCCACCCACACCCACCCTCTCACTTTCACCACAACCCTGCCCACACCCATCCTATCCCTTTAATCACTGCCCCACCCTCACTCATCCCATCCCTTCCACCACTACCCCGCCCACACCCAGCCTATCCCTTCCACCACTGCCCCACCCTCACTCACCTTATCCCTTTCACCACTATCTCACATACATCTACCCACTCCCCCACTGGTTTATTACCACACTTTAATTTGTCCCTTTCAGTGCCCCACCCCATCTCGTTTATCCCATCCCTCTCTCTTCTATCAGCAGATTCCTTCTTCACCCCCTCCCCTCCCATCCTTCCCTCGTCCTCACATGTAATTTTACCATCAGGCCTTGGCTCGTATTTTCGTTGGTTAAGGAAGCTCTCTAAAACCTCTTCCCATGTGATTCATTTTTCATATTACGCCTTGCTAACCTCTTCTGTGTTACATAAATCTTTCACCATAGTCTGCATAAATAACGTACAGAAGGACATTAACCAGCCGTATCCAAAAATAAATACCTAAGGAAGAAGTGTTATTGAACGTCCTTACTCGAGGAGAATAAAGATCCCTGTGTCTTCCATCATTTAGTGCTCTCACTCTCATCATACACCTCTCCTCTTATAACCCAGTCTCTCCCTCTTACCCCATCCCATTTTCTATCATAATTCTCTCTCTCTCTCTCTCTCTCTCTCTCTCTCTCTCTCTCTCTCTCTCTCTTCCATGGCAATGTATTTTTCATCACAATCTTTCAGCCTTCAAATTACTAGTCACAAATATTTGTAAAACTTTATTTAGGAAATGGGTATATATTAAAAAATGAAAACTAAATTTTTAAAGCATTCATTAACCATCCTCAGGTACTCTTTCAAGGTAGTTAATAACTTTGGTACACCTGGGTCTGCCAGACCCAAAATAATAACAATGCTGTGGTTTCACAAGTGATTCATTTAATGAATTCCTGAACATCATACAATTTATTAGGTTCACTAAACTCTACATATATTTATTTCTATTTTGGAAAAAAAAAAAAAAATGGCAAAGAAATACTTTTTCTTTTTTTCTACAGTAGGCATACGAGAAAACAAAGAACGCTATGAGCCTAGCACTTGTCACGGCTTGAGGAATGGAGGACCTTCACGATGGAAAGAGTTCATTCCACACTGCATAGAAACACACTGCAAACTAGGACAACCAAAAAAACCATACTCCTTTGGTACACGTGGATCTCATAGACCCGAAATACAACTTCTGAGTGATATAAAGCAAAAACTGAGAGCGATACAGTAGTAACTCCCCTACATCCTGCTTGGGCACAATAAGTTAGGAAGCTATTGAGAAGTTTAGGGATCCCTGGCATGTATGAGTTACTGAACCAGAGCATCGAAAACGTCGATCGGGTCTGTCAAACCCGACAAATTGTTGGTGTCACAAAAAGGTTTGTGTCATGTATATTAGAGGTGGTAGGTTGTGGTGACCATCAATGGCTTACTTGATATAGCGCTGCCTATTTTTCTTTCACCTTTATAATTTTTTTGTATTTGCCATCCTCTGTTCCTATTTCTTCCATTGTTCCTGTTACAGTAAAACCTCGATATAATGGACTTCAATATAGCGGAATTCGCTTTTATCGGACTCGAGGAGCCAAGTGAACTAAATTCTTATGCGTCAGGAAAAGTCCAATAATGCCAGAAGCAGTGGTCTCTTTGGATAAACGAATAAACAAACAAACGGAAGAGATACCATAACATCGGTCCGTCCTCTCTCCTCCATACATTCCCTTCCTCCCCGTCCCCTCTCCGGTGAGAGAGAGAGAGAGAGAGAGAGAAGGTAAAATTGAATATGATAATAAAAATAACTGTGAAAATAAGTGTAAAAATGAGGGTGAAAGAGAGCACACAAGTGAATATGGAATGCCAGAGTCAACAGAGAGAGAGAGAGAGAGAGAGAGAGAGAGAGAGAGAGAGAGAGAGAGAATAAGTACAGAAATGACAAGTGGCGTCCCACTGGCATAAACAAATGAGGGAGATAGGCATAACCTTGGTCCCTCCTCTCTCTCTCCTTCTATATTTCCTCCCCTTCTCTTTGTCTCCGGGAGAGAGAGGCGAAAGTGATTGAAAATGTGCAGGTTAGTGAATGCATTGTGAAGGTGAAGGTGAAGGTAGTGTGAAAGTGAAGGTGAAAGTAAAAGCGGTGAAAGTGAAAGTGAAGGCAAAAGTGAAGGTGAAGGTGAAAGTGAAAGTGAAGGCAAAAGTGAAGGTGAAGGTGAAAGTGAAAGTGAAGGCAAAAGTGAAGGTGAAGGTGAAAGTGAAGTCAAAAGTGAAAGTGAAGGTGGAAGATGAAAGTGAGGGCGATTTGAAGGTGAAGTGAAAGTGAAGGTGAAAGTAAAAGTGAATGTGAAAGTGAAGGCGAAAGTGAAGTCAAAAGTGAAAGTGAAGGTGAAGATGGGAGGTGAAAGTGAAGGAGGTGAAAGTAAACGTGAATGTGAAAGTGGAGGTGAAGGTGAAAGTGAAGTCAAAGGTGAAAGTGAGGGTGAATGTGAAGGTGAAAGTGAAGTCAAAGGTGAAAGTGAGGGTGAATGTGAAGGTGAAAGTGAGGGTGAAAGTGAAGGCGAAAGTGAGGGTGAAAGTGAAGGTGAAAGTGAGGGTGAAAGTGAGGGTGAAAGTGAAGGTGAAAGTGAAGGTGAAAGTTTGGGTGAAATTAAAGGTGAAAATGAATGAAAATGAAGGTGAAAGTGAAGGTGAAAATGAATGTAAGTGAAGATAGTGAAGGTGAAGGTGAAAGTAAAAGCCAAGGAGAAAATTAAGGTGAAAGTGAAAGTGAAAATTAATGTAAAAGTGAAGATCAAGGTGAAAGTGAAGGTGAAAGTGAAAGTGAAGATGAGAAAGTGAAAGTGAAGGTGAAGGTATTAGTGAAGGTGGAGGTGAATGTGACAGTAACAGAAGGGAGGGCAAAAGTGAAGGTGAGTGAATAATTGTAAATGTAAATGTGAAAATGAGAAAGTAAGGTTGCAAGTGAAGGTGAAAGGGAAATTCAAAATGAGTGATAGTGAAAGTGAATGTGAAGGTAAAGGTGAAGCTGAAATAAGCATGAAGAGACTATGAAAGTGAATGTGAATGTCAGAGTGAACTGAAAGTGAAGGTAAAAATGAATGAGAAGGTGAAAATGAAGGTGACGACGAAGACAAAAATATGTGAAGTAAAATAGAAGTGCCCAGTGAGAGAGAGAGAGAGAGAATAAATCCATGAATGACAGGCAAGCTTCTGTGCATAACAAAAGGAGGAGGAAGTCCAGGGGGGAGTCCTGATGTCCCTTTTATCGGACTTTCGCATTTTTTAGGACTGGTTTGGGCCCCAATTAGTCCGAAATCGTGAGGTTTTACTGTACTTTTTATAACTCTCTTTTCCTTTTTCAGGTGACTTTACATTGTATGACATGCCCAGTGGTTTCCTGTAAGTCAAGAAACCATTTACATTGTTGGGTGGTAACCATATACATTAACCAACCCATATGTGTTATCTATGTGTCAACCAAAGTCTATATAATAACATGTCAGGACATGCGCATTGGAGGAGTGAGGGAGAGATGCAGTCGTGACGTCACTTAGCGTTAGTGCCAACACAGAAAATGGACCCAACAATATTTGAACACGAACTATAACAAAATATCATGGCAGCATAAACATTATTAATCTTAATTTCATTTATTTATTTTTTATCACACTATATCTAGTAATATTATTTGTAGATAATATGACGGTGATAAGAGGTTGATGTTCGTGAGATGATGACGAGTTGGCAAGTTTGGAAGGGTTGATGAAGAGTTGGTTTAAGGTAGGTAGGGGGCTGATGAAGGGTTTCTTCCTAACTATGATACGGGTTATAAAATTCAGTAAATATAAGAAAAAGGTATGAATTAAAGAAAAAAATGTTTAAATCCACTCGTTTATTACAGAACTGGATATCAATAATTGCATTAACAGATATACTCTCTCTCTCTCTACTGTATATGGACTTTGGTCCGTAAAACAAGATCAAAGGAATTACCTTCATCTTGCCAAAGAAAGCTGGGAAGGGGAGTCGACATCACGACATCATTTCACACTCAGCCGCCCGTGGCTCGTGAGCAACTGAGCTGAAAAACCGGCACGACACGTGACGTCTTAACGCTTGATGCGCAGCACGGACGCGTTTTTGTCGGTAAGATTCCCGACATGTTATTCTATCAGTCAGCAAGTGGATTGGCGGTGGGCTAGTGCCCCTCCCCGTAAAACCAGTACCTCGGAGACAAACGGCCACTCCTTACGGGATTATTGTGTCTGGCTAGAGATAGACAGACTTAAATGTTCTGAAGAGTATCGAGTTTTAATGTAAAAACTGATGTATAAGAAAAAGAAATGGTTTAGCGTTCTTAATCCTATGTTAGGGTATTGGTTAAGAATGTGTGTGTGTGTGTGTGTGTGTGTGTGTGTGAGAGAGAGAGAGAGAGAGAGAGAGAGAGAGAGAGAGACGCTGGAGAGTTTTGTGTAATCTGGGTATGGTTTTATGAAAGATTTTTTTTTTCGAAAGTACATTTTTTGTTAATTTCTTCAGAGCCTCTTCTGACATTAACTCCTTGCTTGAGTTTTTTTCAAATGTTCCTTTTTTTTTTTCGTTCTTAATTTTTTCCCTTCCAGTTTCTATTTTAGTTTTTCCCTCCCTTCTCCTCCAGTCTCCGTCGCTGTGTTCTCTTTATCTTTCCTCCAAAAGGCTATTCTTTCCCAAACTTCGTGTCACTCTGGTTATTTTCTTTTCCTCTCTTCATTCCTTTCGTCATTGTTGTCACTTCTCCTACCGTTTCAGTATCTTAAGTTCTTAACTTTCCCTCCCATATTTTTCCGTTCTTCCCTTCTTCGTTATCCCTCTCCATTTCTTTCCCTCCTTCTCACATTTCTTTCTGTCCTTCTTCCCACTTTTTCATCTTCTCATTCTCTTCCGTTTCTCCTATATACTTCATCTCCTGTCTCCATATTTTTACTTAATGCCTCTAATATTTCTTCACTCCTTCTTTCTTTCTCCCTTTTCCCCCATTCTTTCCCCATTTCTTTTTCCACTTTCTTCCATTCTCTCCTCATATCTTTTCTTTCTCCCCACCGCTTCCTTCAGTCGCTCTCGTGAGGCCAGTCAGCTCAGACGTGCCTGAGACCTGTGGTAGTGTTGTGCTAGTGTGCTTTAGTGATCTGTGATAGTGGTTGTGTTAGTGTGTTGTAGTGATCAGCGATAGTGCTGTGCTAGTGATCCGTGAGAGTGTGTGTTGTGGTGACCCGTAGTGACCCGTGATAGTGTGTGCTACCTTGTGTGAACTAGTGCGTAATGGCTTCCTCGGCAGAGAGCTGTGTCCCCACTGCAGGTACTGAAAAGGACTACCTTGAATTAAAGGAGGAACTTCTCGAACTGAAGCGCGAGGTACAAATTCTCAGGCAGGAGAAGGCACAGATGAGGGAATTGTTGGAGGAGATGTTGGAGGAGAAAGAGAAAAAGGCTGAAGGTTGGACACTAGTTAACAAGGGTGCAACGAAGTTCACTCTTAAAAAGCAAACGGAAGTTAAGACAACTAATGCATTCGACGCACTACGGGACGAATGTGAAGGGAAGGCAGAGAGGGAAGTAGAGGAGAAGGACGGTGAGAGAACTTCCAGTACAGGTAAGTATAAACAGAACAAGAAAGGTAAGAAAAATATTGTTGTTGTTGGAGACTCCCAGGTGAGATATCTGAACAGGGCCATGTATACTCCACTCGCTAAACATGTGTGTCTTCCAGGGGCCAGGGTGGCTAATGTGGTAGAAAAAATTTCAAATATCGTTAAGGAAAGTGGTGACAAACCCACTGTGTGCCTCAGTGTAGGAGGCAATGATATTAGTAGCCGTAAGAGTGAGGTACTGCGGAAAAAGTACAAGTTAATGTTAGAAAAGGTTAGGGAGAGGGGAGGAACCCCTGTAGTGCTTGGTGTTTTACCAAGGTGGCGAGTTGGAAGGGAATGGTTGAGCAGGGCAATAGGGTTTAATTGCCGCCTTGAAAGGTATTGCAAAGATAATGCAATACCTTTCATAGACAGCTGGGACAGGTTTTATGGACGGAGTGCCTCGTATAGTTGGGATGGGACTCATCTTAGTAGGCAGGGAGTTACTGTTTTAGCTGGAATGATAGATAGGGAGTTGGAGGGATTTTTTCGAGATTGAGAAGTAGGTGTACAGGAAGATGCAGCAACTACAGTCAGAAATCATTACTACCATGTTTGGATAGATGCATCGATACTTGCAAAATTAAGAACAAAAGTTCAACCAATAGTGTAGATACATCCACTCAGGCACCTCAAATTGAGCAGGCGATGATAGATGATAGAACAAGCGATGATAGAAGGGCGATAAGCGATAGTACAAAAAATTGTTATATTAGTAAAGTAAAGAGTTTCCGAGTTAGTAACAAAATAAATAACAGTAAATGCCAAGGTAAAGGCATAACTACTCGTAATAATCTGAAAGTATACTACACAAACAGCCGGAGTTTACGTAATAAAATGGATGAACTGAGGGCTTTAATTTGTACAGAGAAAATAGACATTGCCGTTATTAGTGAAACTTGGATGAATACAGACACTCGAGAATTTTTAGCAGAATATCAGATAAAAGGCTATAATATTTTTGTGTCAAACCGTCAGGGAAGAAAGGGGGGAGGGGTAGCTATTTATGTAAAGGATTCATTAAACTGTTACAATAAAGCAGACATTAAAGTAAATAGGGACACAGAAAGTGTCTGGGTTGAAATTAGTAACAATAGGGAGAAAGTAGTCTTAGGAGCAATTTACAGATCTCCTAAATTAAGTAGAGCTGATAGTAAATACCTCTGGGAGGAAATTAGGAAAGCATCACAGTCCAGCTTAGTAATAATTGTTGGGGACCTTAATCTGCCAAGGATAGATTGGAGAAATCAGACAGGAGATGCAGAGTCAGAGGAATTTCTAGAGGTAGTACAGGATAATTTCCTTTATCAGTATATCAGGGAGCCCACCAGAGGTAATAATATACTAGATTTGGTTTTAGCTAATAAAGAAAATATCATTAGCGATTTAGAGGTTGGTGGACGACTTGGTAATAGCGATCATGAAGAAATTAAGTTCAAATTTATTTGGGATGTCTGTTCCACTGAAAATACCTCCACCGTTCCTAATTTTCGTCTAGGAGATTTCGATGGCTTAAGAGCTTATTTTCGAACGGTATTCCACAGGGAGATTAGCTATTTGAGGGAATGTCAGGTCAGTGGGGATCCCCAGGTCATAGGTCAGGCGCAGGAAGCACGTGGGGATGCCCTTCAGGTGTATGTGAGGGGGGAGGTGGTAGATAGGAATGTAGTCCAGGTGACGGAAATTAACTCAGCTCCAGTACCAAACAGACGCTCAACCAGTGAGAAGTATAACGAGTTAATAAATATAATACACGGAGGCCAAGATAGATATATTCCTTCAAAACCGTTTAGAACTAACAATTCAGAACTAAGATGGTTAAACAACAGATTAAAATCATTTTTTTTTTTTTTTTTTTTTTTTTTTGCCTATCGACCATTGAGGCCGGAGCCCCTGGTCATTAAGGCAAATTATATATATGTATATATATTTACACATATATACATATATACATGAACATATATATATACATACATACATACATACACACACCCATGCATATGAACATACAAACTTTCATGCACACGTACATATATATATAATAATTTTTATTTTATTATTTTTTTGTAATTTTATTTTTATTATCTTTTTTATTTTTTATTTTTTTATTTTTTTAACCTTATATTACTTATAAACTAAAATACCTAATATAAAGACCCTAAAACTAATCACCTAACAGACAAATCGCTAACCTATACTAAATCCTACAGAGACAAATAGCTAGACCTACACTAATGGTAAAAATACCTCGACTAACAGAACACCATCGACTGCAGATATGTAATGCCTTTCTACATGACATACCTGCACTCATCACCTGGTGTCTGTCAGTCGAGGCACAACCTAATATAGGGGACATCAATATATGAAAGGGAACCAGACGAGTCAGGAACATTTCCATATACGTCAGCTGTCGTCCCTAATTAGAATAACTTAAGCCAGATAATATAATGTATTTACATAATTTGTACAAAAAGTGAAGAACCTCGGCCAGCAGACCACCATCGACTGCAAGTGCCCAATACCTTTCTATATTGCACACTTCCACTCATCAGCTGGTGACTGTTAGTCGAGGAACTTGGCTTAATGTAGGGGACATCTAAATTAGAAATAGATCAGTGGGAGGAGGAACTATTTCAAATATGTCAACTGTCAACCCTAATTAATATTACAATATCTACATATTTACTGTTAATAAAAACCACAACCACACAGTAAAAAAGTCACATCACTCTGATCAGTCCGGTCTCTCTCAAGAAAGCCATCAATTTATCAGTCATAACAATGTCCCCATCACCCAGGATGGTGGAAAGGGTGAAGGGGACGTCTGCTGCACCGCAGTAATTTATAAGTGAAGTACGTTCACGAATAAATCGCCGACAGTGCAGGATGATATGACTGATAGATAACACCGCATCACAGATGTCACAGTGCGGTGGGAAGCATCTTTCCATATAAGGTTTCATGTGTGTTACAACGGTGGCATTAAGCCGTAATCGTGCCAACACTTTTTCTTCCAGGCGACTGGGGCGGTTGGCGGTATCCCAGTCGCCCAGGTACGGCTTACAGGTTGGAATATTTAGTCTGGTCCACTGACCTTGCCACAGAAGATTTATTGATTTCTTTCCGAGAGAGAGACTCGACCGTAGATCACGAGGAACGTCCCAAGTCTCCTCGAGCTCTACAGCCGACTTTGCAAGTAAGTCAGCCTGCTCATTACCGTAGATACGACAATGACCAGGCACCCAGATCAGCGTGAATGACTTGTTGCATGAATGCAACTTATTAACGATGCGGCCCTGGATCTCGTGAGAGTCCGTAATACAAGATGCAATTGCCTGAAGGGCTGATTTTGAATCTGAAAATATGACAAATGAATCATGCCTAGAATTGAGAGCATAGTCTATGGCTTTGTCAATGGCAAAAAGTTCTGAGGTAAACACAGATGTATGAGTCGGCAACCGATACCTGAGGGCACATTCAGTCGACCACACACTTGCACCCACACATTCACTCGACTTGGAGCCGTCGGTGTACAAGTGGTGGGACCCCAAGTGACGAATGATGATGTTACGAAACAAGTGGTGGACCTCCGCCTCCGGCGCCTTGGCCTTTGGTGCTGGGAGCCATGTAACATCAACAGTAAAGGCAGGTGGCTCCCAAGGCGCTATATTTTTTAACACCAACTTGTCGCAGTCACTGGGGTCCACACCAAGCTCCTGAGTCAGTAAGTGGAGGCGAACGGCAAGTGGCCGACGCACCCCCCGCAAAAGGTGGTGGTATTGACGCAGGGGGGTACAGGCCACATTGCCGATATTACTTTTTCTAAATGTCCTTACACTATAGGACAAGGCCAGGTGGTCACGGCGAATACGGAGGGGAGGCACATTCGCCTCCACTTCCATACGAGCCACACGGGTACACCGGACGGCTCCAAGACACATTCGCAAACATTTATTCTGTAGCACATCCAATCCTTTCAGCGTGGCATCGGATGCCGAGCCATACACCTGTGCGCCATAGTCTAGCTTCGATCGAATACGGGACTTATACACCATTAATAAAGATTTTCTGTCGGCACCCCAGGTAGTACCTACTAGGTACTTGAGGACATTTAACGGTTTATCACAACGAGCAAGCAAAGTATTAACGTGAAATTTAAAATTCATTCTTCGATCAAAATGTATTCCCAAAAATTTTACAGAATTTTGAAAAGGTACCGCCTGATTATCCAAAGTTAAGCACAAATTAGGTACGTTACGATTAGTGAAGACTATAGCGGCACACTTACGGACGGAAAACTTAAATCCCCACTGCAAGGCCCATTGGTGGACGGAGTCAAGGGCTGCTTGAATCCGCTCAGCCGAAAATTGTGCATTACAGGAAGAGTGCCATATTGCACAATCGTCAGCGTAGAGGGAGTATTTAAGATTCCTTGGGATGGGAGCTGATGACAGAATATCATTGATCATAATACTAAATAAAGTAGGACTAAGCACACTTCCCTGTGGCACCCCGTTTTCCTGGATAAATATATCCGATGTTACGTTATGGGGCAATTTGACAGAGAAAGTTCTGTCCCTTAAGAAATTTGAAATAAAAACAGGTAAATTTCCTCTTAAACCATAAGCATAGAGCTTCATTAGTATACCGTGTCGCCATGTCATGTCATAGGCTTTATGGATGTCCAAGAACACCCCTATCATGAATTCTTTATTGGCTAATGCCTCTGCAATACAATGCTCCAAATTCATTAAATGATCTAGTGAACTTCTGTATTTATGGAAGCCACATTGTTGATCATTTAACAAATTCTTCGACTCTAAAACAAAAAGAAGCCTATTGTTAACCATACGTTCCATGACCTTACATAGACAAGAAGTCAACACAATAGGACGAAATGAAGTCATAATGTAAGACGACCAGCCTCTTTGGGTATCGGTATGACGTGCGCAAAGTGCCATGAGTTTGGGAACGTTCGAGACGCCCAAATCTCATTGTACAATGCTAACATCTTAATCAGGTTGTCCTGATTAAGATGCTGGATCATACCGTACGTGATGGTGTCTGGTCCAGGGCTGGTGTCTTTACAGGATTTAAGGGCAAGGAGCAGTTCATCTAGCGTAAACTCTTGGTTGTACGGGGAGTCTACGTCTTCTGTGGCAAAGTCAATGATCTGTAGCTCAGCCGTGCGTTTATGATGTTGAAAACGCGGGTCATAATTGGCTGAGCTACTTACATGAGAAAAACTCCTGGCGAGGATGTTAGCAACGTCCACAGGCTCGTCATAGGTGGTGTTATTCACCTGCAAGGTTGTGACAGGGAAGTATGGGCGTTTATTATTTAATAATCTTATAGTGGACCAGACTTTATTTAATGGTGTTGTACGAGTCACCGTGGACACAAAGGACCGCCAGGAGTCACGTTTGGCCCTTCTTATTATTCTCCTTGCCTCAGCCCGTGCCTGTTTGTATGCAATAAAATTTTTCTCAGTGGGCTGACTATCAAAAATCCTGTATCTCCTATTGCGTTTTCTTAATGCTTGTCGGCAATCCGGCGTCCACCAATGTGCTCTATGCTTCGCATGAACTGTAGAAGTCTTGGGAATAGCAGCCTCAGCTGCGTGTAATATGGATTGGGTTATATTTTCGACCTTAACATCTATGGTCTCCCCAGATATATCTAAATTGGCGATCCTTGAGAAGGATCCCCAATCTGCTTTCTTATAGTTAAATTTTGGAGGTGGAGGGTCCGAAATGATGTCGCGTGTATAAGAAAGACAGATGGGTAAATGATCACTTCCCAAGGAGTCGTCGTAAGGGTCCCATGAGAGATCTTGATGTATACCAGGGGAGGCCAAAGATATGTCAATGGCCGAAAAGTTACCAGTACGATCATCTACACGAGTCGCTCTACCATCGTTCAGAAGACAGAGGCTGGACTGTAGTATTAGGTCGGCTACTTGCTCCCCACGACCATCAATCCTCAAGCTACCCCATTGATAGTGATGGGCGTTAAAATCGCCCAACACTAACTTATTCCCATGGAGATGTTCCACTAGTGAATTTAAAGCATCACTATCAATGGGGCCATGTGGAGGACAGTACAGAGAGCAAATAGACAGATACGTGTTATTAAATTTTACTCTGCACGCGACAGCTTCCAGAGTAGAATTTAGAATCACTTCCGTTTGTGGGTGTGATTTGTGTGTGTAAATGGCAACTCCGTGACCTTCATATCTTCTATACGAGTGGTAGTGTCTGAACTGTGGAGGATCAGGATGATCCTCCAGGCGCATCTCCTGTAAACAAACAACGTCTGGCCTGTGTAGTGAAAGCAAGATAGCTATATTATGTAACTTATTCCCAATACCTCTACAATTCCACTGCAGTATAGTGAATGCGGCGGTTTAAGATTTTCGAGGGTGGCCAGTGTGCTTAGTCTTTTTATGCACCCCGCGACCAGGCGAGTGGCTACCGGGGGACCTATCCCGGTGCTTGTTTGTGGAGATCTCCATAGTCTCATCAATAACGAGGCTCCCAGATTCCATCGAGGAAGAGCTATTCTTTCTCTCCCTCGCTGGACCAGGAGCAGGAAGGACATGAGGACGTGACTGTTTGATGAGGGTGGTCAAGTTAATTTTATCTGACTTGTCAGGCTTCTGTTTTGACCGCACTGACTGTGAAGGAGCAGCGGCAGCCTATGAGTATGAAGTGGCAATAGGGATGTCTGTCAGAGAGTTGGAACGTACAGGAGGCTTAGACTAAGAGGTAGGGCGTGGGGCATGAGGAGCGAATGTTAGGTCAGTCTGTGTTTCAACGGTGCACATCACGGGACGGGACACAACCGCCGATGCATAGGAGACATTAGGCTTGGGAGTTGCATGCAACTCCTTCACCTTCTTCCTTGCATCGTAAAAGGAAATGCCCTCGGTCGCCTTCACTGTGCAGACCTCTTTCTCCTCCTTCCACTTGGGACAAGCCCTCGAGGAAGTGGAGTGAGAATCCTTACAGTGGAAGCAACACTCCGTCTCAGATGTACAGTGTTCAGCAGAATGTCCCACATTCGCGCACCTACCACACACTGGCTGGGAAGCCCTACAAGCCTTTTCATGATGCCCATAAATCTGGCATTTTAACCCGCCCCGTCCCGGCAACTTTTCGACCACTGGTACCCCCCAATCCCGGGCAATTTTCGACCTTTTTTTTTTTTGCTTAAACTTTCGCTTTTGGTCAGAAACAATGGCCGGTGGCAAAGAAAGTGGTCCCTGGGGTCCCTAATTAGCTTAACCAGGTATGCGTTCGTCCCACCTGGTCCCGTGTTCTCCCTATGCAGTGTGAGCATCAAACGTTTTCTATGGTATTATAAGTTTGGGAAACCAATGAAAGTAAGTAGAAATGAATTTATTACAAACATAAAAACATGTGATAAAAGAGTATATTGGATTTTATACAAAAATAGAGCAGAAATAACCATTGTACCATCGTGAGAAACGAGCAAAATCGGCCAACTTGGTTCCGATGAATCGCTAACATTCTAAAATCATGATACATATAATTTTTTTTACTAACATAATACTTCTACAATAACATTATACCATTTTACAATATATTGAACTGTTTTTACGTATTCACAGGCCTTTTGATAACATTTAGCGTAATGCTAGTGCTAAATTACGTAGTGAGTGAACTCGCTGTGACTGATGTTTCAACTCGTATTGTGCTTTTTCTACTAACATAATACCTTTCTAATATTATTATACACTTTTCAACTTTATATAACTGTTTTGAGATTATTTCAGGCCTTACGTAAATATATAGCGTAATATTAGCGCATAGTAACACACACGGTGAAGTCGCTATGACAACTAATTCAACTTACAACCTATTTTTTTACTTATATAATTTTTCTACACTAACATTGCACATGTAAACACTTGATATAATTGATATTACATCATTTCTGAACGTACGATGGAACTTAGCGTCATATTTGCGCGTACTTACACAGGGAGTGTTATCGCGATATCATTTGTTTCATCTTACACAAGTAATCAACTTATAAAATACCTTACTACTAACATTACAACATCATCCACTGTATATAATTCCTATCACATACTTACTGACCAGAATGTGGGTGTACTCGTGACATCAATTATGACAACTTACAGTAATGTTCAACTTATACGTTTTATTCATGCTAACATTACACCCGTTTCCACTTTATTTCCTTGCTATCACATATTTACTGACCAGATTTACACAGTGGGTGTAGTTTTGATAACAATTCTTTCCACTTACACTAATTCTCATCTTATACATTACTTTTCTGAAAAATAACACCCGTTTCAACTTTATATTTGACTTAGCACCTACTGACTGGCCTTACCATTATCATGAGCGTCATTTCGCCTTCCCACACAGTTTCAGAAGTGTACGAGATTATGATATTCCTTGAAACAAGGCTGAAGGCACAACGCAACATTGCACTCGACACACTCGTATCTTGTGTCTTTTCTCTGCGTTGATGGTCTGACTGTCGAGTGCTTACATACATGGTGCAGCGACGCTGGGGTTTACGACGGTTTGGTTCGGAAGGGATTGCGCTGGGGTAGTGGCGGGCTGCAAGACGTAGGGGAGTCTGAGCAGCACGGGGGGCGCGGGGGCGGTGTGGGGGTCTTTCCTGGGCATGCTTGGCGATTATTTCACGTGCCAGCTCCCTCACAAACCCCTCAAAGGTCTCGGATACTCCGGTGGTCATTGCGTGCAGGTAGTGGGCGTTCAGGACCGTGATGTCGAGCAAGTGGAAGAAGAGTTTCTTGTACCACTTCATCGTTGTCCTGGCACAGTCAACACTTGAAATCATCGAGTCTGACTGATCAACTTGCCTCATGTTCAGATTATAGGCAAGTACAGACTCTGGTTTCCATACGTTGCGCCTCCTCTCGTTACGGTGATCCACGGAGTCTGTGCGGTGCATCAGGGGGCTGTGAACAGTTGATAGGAGGCAAACTTCCCTGTTGTGGTTCCACAGGGTTGCCAGGATGTTATTGGCCTGGAAGAAAACCACCTCATTCTTGTCAAGTTTCCTCCCTATCTTGACCATATGGCGACGGTTTCTCTTGACTGTACCACAGACTCCGGTGTCGTGTTGGTGGAGGAACCTAGCGAGAAGAGGGCTAGTGTACCAGTTGTCCAGGTACAAAACATGACCACGATGAAGGTACTCTTCTATCATTGTCTTCACCATGGCCCCAGAGAGTCCTATACTCCGATCTTCTATTATATCTGTCTGTGCGCCCGTGTACAAGACTATGTCTTGCACATAACCAGTCTTACAGTCACACATAACAAAGATCTTGAACCCGAAACGGTGTCTCTTGCTGGGTATATACTGCCTAAAGGAAATATTGCCTCTCCACAACACAAGACTCTCGTCTATGACGAGGTCTCTGTAGGGATAAAATGAGGAGCGGAACATTTCCCATAAATGATCAAATACCAGCCTAATTCTCCTCATTTTATCGGTGTTATTTGCATTGGCTGGATCATCTGCATCAAAAAAGTGGAGGCGGCCGAGAATAAACTGAAATCTATTACGACCCATCACCTTTCCAAAGAAAGGTGTTAGGATGATTGGGTCCATTGTCCAATAGGCAGGAATTTGATTTTTCTTTACCACACCCATCAAGATTACCAGGGCCAAAAATAGGAACATCTCTGATATAGTCACGGGAAAGTCATACTGTTCTGCATGCTTGCCAGTGGTTCCTAGGCGTTCACTTTCAAGGCGCTGGGATTGTGAAAATATATTCGTCTCTTCTACTATGCGCCCAACAAACGCCTCATCAAAAAACAAATTGAAAAAATCTAAACGTGACGACCCAGCATTTACACCTGGAGCCGTGCAACCTGACCGCCACTCCTCAGTGAACTGGTGAATGATGGGAGTAAAATTACTCCCATCCTCCCAGTTCCACGTGACACCACCGTCTCCAGCCACGTCACCATCGTCCCCTTCGTCAGGGTGGGGAGGTGAGGGTGGTGGGGGAGGTTGGGGAGGTGGAGAGCGGCGCCTCTCATCACTCGCACTTCTCTTCCCTCTCCCTTTTCCTTTACCCTTTCCCTTCCCTTTCTTTCCTTTCCCCACATCCTGGGGCTGTGGGGAGGAAGTTTGGGCATATTCAGGGGCGAAAGAAGTGCTGGGGAGTGACTCAACCTCCTCTCCCCTAGGCCTACGAGCACCACGTGCTCGTGCTGCCTCCCTCCCACCAATGGCCCCTTCACCCCGCACTACCCCCACACCACTCTCACTTACACCCCGCGCTGCCGCCACAACACTTTCCCTTTCTCCCAGCAATCCCACCACACCACTTGCTACTTCCCCAGACAAAGTACTTGAACCATACCTTAGGTGTCGTCTCGCCCCACCTTCTGATCCACGTGGTGATATTTTTTCCTTTCCCAACCACTCGGCGATATCACGTCCTAGCCCTCCGTCATCCTCATCGTCCTCATCCTCGTCCTGATCAGAATCGTGATGGAGAGATAGCTGTGCACGTGGTTGGGGAGCAGCCTGGCCTTCCCTTGCCTTACGGTATGTCACATACCGCGATTTTCGGGGCGAAGGGACCTCCTCATCACTGCTACTTATTTCTTCCTCTGGCTGGACGTAATCGCGATCCACCACATCATCATCGAGTGGAGAATCACTGTCTCCAGTGAAGGCTTCCAGGACGGATGCAATTTGCTCATCTGAGAGACCTTTCCGCGCCATGTCTGACCTGGGTCACTGCTGGCAGGTGAGTGACCGAGACAAGGGCGAGCGCGGGTCACGCGGGGTCTAGGACGCTGCCCGCCTGGCGGCAGGTAGGGGAGGCTTGGGTACCCGGGCGAAACGAAAATCTCCCGCGAATTTTGAAATTTGTGGAAATTATGAACCTTGCAATTGCAGGACGTTGAAGTACGTCCTCGGGACTGGCTGTGACAAAACGTGAGGACGTGGAAGTACGTCCTCGGGACGGCGCGGGTTAAGCAACGCAAGGGGTTCGGGATGTATGGTCTGACGTTAAGAATTTCATAACCAATTCTAATGTTTGAAGGTAAAGCAACTTTGCCGAACGTTAGGACAACTGTGGCGGTCTTCGTCTTCCTGCCTTCCGAGAATCTAGTTATGAAACGGGCCTCTATAACATCCTGCTGAGCAAGTTCTTGTACGATCTCTTCCTCCTCCATGACCACAAGATCTCTGCAGGTGATCACACCTTTGCAGGAATTCATGGAGTGAGGGATCGTGGTCTGAACATCATAACAGTGGAACTTGCTCAGTTTTAGCAAATCCTTTACCTGACTTGAGTTCCTAGTTTTAACGAGAAGATCTCCACCCGCAAGTTTTTTCACTTGTTCCACTTCACCTGCACACCCATCAATCACCTTCTTGATGATAAAGGGATTGAGGCTGGACAGGGGAGTGGGACCAACCGCATGTATCTGTACAAACTCAGCATTTCTAAAATCAATGTCAAGACGGGTACGTGTCTGGGGCCGTTCAGTCTGGGGGTAGTCAGTCCGTGAGACAGTCGGGGGTCGGTCAGGACTACCTCCCCCCCTGAAGGGGAGGGAGGCAGCAGTGGCGTCCGCCATAGTTATCACTTCCCCCTCACGGGGGAAGTGGGAAGAGAGAGAAAAACGACCAAGGGAGAATTGCCCGGGGAACACACACCTAATCTGAGATTACCCTCTCAAACCACTCTCGGGAGGACGCGCCCGTGTGTAACTCACACCCCAGAGCGATCAGTGGGGGGTACACTCCAGAGGTGAGTAAGCAAAGGCAATCTCAGGAAACAGATATAGACACTTACTATATCTACTAAGGCCAGGGAGGAAAATGAGATCTAGCTAACCTAACTTTATTGAAAAACGCCCTAGTGGCGAGAAAAAGAAAAAGCTAAGGCAGGTGAGGCAACCCTGCAGCTAGAGGAGAGCCAGAGAAACACGTCTGCACACTCCACGACCATCCATCAAAGTCCCTCTCTCATAGGTCAAAGGAAAGGAATATATAGAAAAATAAAACGTGGAGAGGAACACTTACGTAACCGGTACACAATTTTAAATAGAGAAGTAAAGAGGGAGATAAGAAAAGCAAGGAGAAGTTATGAAATTAAGGTTGCAAGTGAATCAAAAGAAAACCCCAAGGGTTTTTATCAAATGTACCGAACGAAAAATAAATATAGGATAGGACACTCAGAACAGAATCAGGTGACATTACCAGTGAAGATAAAGAAATGTGCTCCATCCTAAATAATTATTTCATATCAGTATTCACCAAGGAAAATCTAAGCCTGGTCCCTCAAGCAGCAAATATTTACCATGAGAATACGGAAAATATTCTTAGTAAAATAACTATTAGTAAGGAGGACGTATTGAAAGAAATTAATAAGTTAAAACCTCAAAAATCGCCAGGTCCGGACGATATATATGCAAAAATTATAAAAGAAACCAAAGAAGAATTATGTCAGCCACTTTTAACGTTATTTAATGACTCTTTAATTTCAGGAGAAGTTCCAGAGGCGTGGAAAACCGCAAACGTAGTGCCCATCTTTAAAAAGGGTGATAAATCAGCTGCGTCGAATTATCGTCCGATAAGTCTAACGTCAATAGTAGGAAAAATGTTAGAGTCAATTTTGGCAAATAAGATGAGAGAACACTTAGAAAGATTTAATCTTATAAACGAAAGTCAGCACGGATTCAGGCAAGAACGATCCTGCCTCACAAATTTGTTGTCATTCTACTCGGAGGTCTATGAGGCAGTAGATAGCGATAAAGCTTACGATGTTACTTATCTGGACTTTAGTAAAGCTTTTGATAGAGTCCCACACGAAAGGTTAGTTAGAAAGGTTCGAGCACACGGTATAGACGGCGATATCTTAAAATGGATAGAATCCTGGCTGAAAGGACGAAAGCAGAGAGTATTAGTAAATGGAACTAAGTCGGACTGGGGATTAGTAACTAGCGGTGTACCACAGGGTTCAGTACTCGGTCCCTTATTATTTATCATATATATAAATGATCTAGACTTAGGAGTCAATAGCAGAATCAGCAAATTTGCCGACGATACAAAAATAGGGCGTATCATTAACTCGACTGACGATTGCCATAACTTACAAAAAGACCTCGATACATTGTCCAAATGGTCTAAAACTTGGCAAATGGAATTTAACGTTGAAAAATATAAAGTACTTAACGTAGGCAAGACCATTGGAGATACTAAATACAGCTTAGATAACAAAGAAATTAGCAAATCGGAATGCGAGAGAGATCTAGGAGTTATGATTAGTAACGACCTTAAACCAAGGCAACAGTGCATTAATGCGAGAAATAAAGCAAATAGGGTCCTAGGATTTATTTCGAGAAGCGTGAGCAATAGATCATCTAAAGTAATACTGAAACTTTATCTAGCATTAGTAAGGCCACATTTAGACTACGCAGTACAATTTTGGTGTCCTTACTATAGAATGGATATTAATTCGTTAGAAAATGTACAGAGAAGAATGACTAAAATGATACATGACGTCCGGAACCTGTCATATGAAGACAGACTGAAAAGACTAAGTCTGCATTCGCTAGAGAGGCGTAGAGTAAGGGGAGACTTAATTGAGGTGTTTAAGTGGATGAATGGTATAAATAAGGGAGATATTAGCAAGGTACTTAAAGTGAGCATACAGGATAGAACTAGAAATAATGGTTTCAAACTAGAAAAATTCCGTTTCAGAAAGGAAATCGGTAGAAATTGGTTTGGTAATAGAGTAGTAGACGAATGGAATAAGCTACCTAGTAAAGTAGCTGCTGCCACTTCCATTGAGAGTTTCAAGCATAGGCTAGATAAGCATATGACAAATAAGGGGTGGATATAGAATAAAGAAAATCTTATAACCAATACTAATTCAAAAAAAATTTCTTTTCAGGTTACACTATGATAGTCTCTATTCTCCTTTCACACTTTCCTGTAAAATGTCCACGCCAGTTTTTCTATACGGCGTGGTGTTCTTTCTGACTTTTTCCTGCCGGCTTCGGCTGGAGGGTTTGGAGGGCGGGGGAGAGCCTTCTTCTTTGCTATCCTTATCTCATTCTAGTAGTTCAGTTACTCTTCTGGGAGCTGCCTATGGTCAGACTCAAATATGAAGTCCGTTTGGGTGGGGCCCGCGTGGGGATTTCCCTCTCTACAGCTCTGCCAAACCTCCTCTCTCTCTCTCTCTCTCTCTCAGTTGATTGAGAAAGTTTTTATATATTTGTAGGTTGTGTTTTCTTCTATATTGTTTCGACCTTTTTTCCACACCACCACTGAGGTTAAAGTCTTGGCGCGTTTTTTTTTTTTTTTTTTATAGAGGTTTCCCCAGTAGGCATAAGTCCTCTCTCTGATCTTTTTTCTAGAAAATACTTGTTCACATTGTAAATAAGTTCTTTCTCCCGACTGTGGAGCACACGAGAGCGAGTCGGAGTAGCTGCCATCGTGGGTGGGGATCAGGGAGGAAGTGACCGGTCACCTGTAGTCTGAGGTGGGTGTCCTTGACCTCTGGCACCGTTGGAAAGCGACGTTGTCACGTGGTGTGGAATTTATACAAATCATTGCTATTATCCTAAAAAGCGACACATTCATAGCACTATATAGCCTTATTTAATATATTTAATAAGTAGAGAATATTTAATATACAATTTCAAATAGTAAATAGCTGACATATACAGAGAGAGAGATAGGTACTGGGGTTGATGCGACAGGGCTGTAGAGAGGGAAATCCCCTCTCGGGCCCCACCCAAACGGACTTCATATTTGAGTCTGACCATAGCATGGGCCAACCGGCCTACTGCAGTTATCCTCTCTTCTTATGTTCTTATGTTCTTATGTTTATATATTCCCCCCTCTCCTTTTCCCATTCGTTTTCTGTTCTCTCATTTTCCATAATTCTATCGTTCCCTCTCCTTTTCCCATTCGTTTTCTGTTCTCTCATTTTCCAAAATTCTATCGTTCCATCTTCTTCGTATTTTACTTATTTTTTCTTCTGGTACGTTCCTCAGTTAGTTCCCTTGATTCTGTCGTCACCTTAATGGATCACCTACCTCATTTTGATCAATATTACTTCCTATTCATTCTACTGTCTTTATCATTTTTCATCCTTTCTTAATCCCCTCCTTCCTTCCATTTGTGTCCTCACTTCTATATAATCATTCTACATCTTCCTGTCTTTAGCTTCCCCTCTCCCTCCTCTTGATTTTATGTTTCACTTCTTATTTCCATTCTCTTCATTCTTAATCCGTTTTGTTTTCCACATCTTCCACCTGCCTTGCTTGTTGACTTCCTTTCCCCAAGCAGCAAGCTTCACTGCCCTATTCTGTGGCATAATGCTTAGGACATACTCTGCACAGATAACGTACAGAAAGTTATTAACCACCCATATTCAAATATAAATCGCTAAGGTAGAGGAGCTACGAAGGTTCCATACCCGACGAGAATACGGGCCTTAAACATAATGCTTAGGACAGTGTTAGGATATATAAAAATAAGTATTTATTGTCACGCTTTTGTTTGTGTTGTAAAAGGAATATACATGGTTACTAGTATGTAACTCTCCTTTTCCACTGTTTTGGATGAATTCTCGTGTGTTGTGTGGACGGCTCAGTCAGCATTATCACTGTCTACCAGAATTATTTATTCATTTCCTGTTCCCAGACCCACTCCCACGCCAGCTGACTGAGCCGTCTCTACAACACACACGGTAACTCCAGGTGAGTTTCTACAGTACTGGAACGCTATTTACGTTTTTCCCTGAACGGATCTTGAATTTGGCTCTCTTTTCTATTGTTTTTGTTTTTTTCTTGGGAGGAACAGTTTGTGGGCTCCTGGCCATTGGTTCCTTCTTTCTTGCACGGAAAAAATATCATTTGTATTATTAATTAATGTGGTCCGTGCTCCTGTCGAATGGAGAAGCTTCCTAACACCTTTTCTCAATTGATTTATCTTGCGAATGATACATTACTATGCTATTCTGTGTTTCTTATATCATTCTAATATAACCATGCTCTTCAAAAGCAAGGTACAAAAGCACATTAACCAGCAGGATCCAAAAATAAATAGCGGAGGAAAATGTGTTAGGGCGCTTCCTTACCTGACTAGAATACGGGCCTATATGTTTAATGAATGAGCATGTAAAAGACCACAAGGATAATGTTATAATGACTTATATTGCACTGCTAGAACAAGTGCTGACTGCAGAGGTGAGGTGGAAAAGTATACTCATATGAGGGAGGATATTGTGTCGTGGGAAGAGAGGTCGTTCATTATTACCGAAAGAAATGCTAATACATTCTATATTGACAAAGGCTTATATTATCGCAGATTAAGGAGGTTCCCTAGTATGTCTTCCCTAGCGATTTATTTTTTGGATTTTGGTGGTAAATATCCTTTCGTACATTATATGCATATAGTTGGGCGATGTTGTGAGGATAGATGTAACACAGAAGAGGACGTTAGGGTGTAATAAACACAATAAGTTGCTTAGGAAGAGTAGATAGGGAGCATCTCTAACAGACGAGAATACTCCTGATGGGATGCAGCGTTGGGCAACTTATAGGCAGACAGATATTGCTTTTGATAGCAGCAGTAATAGGGTTTTTATGATCATTACTAATGTTTAGAAGATAATTTGTGTTGCTATATACTGTAGTTGTTTCATATTAACTTTGCCCAGATTTTTGTCCCTTTGCAGAGTAGTTTATGTAGCTCAGGGGCACCATAAAACAATAGCGTGGATTTACATCCTTTCCTTAGCACTTCTTTGTGACTAGCATCATCTTCTATCAGAAATCTCTTTCAACTCAGTACTCAAGATGGAGTTACGGCAATTTTAGGCCAAGTTAGAGTAAACGTGTCATATTACGTCTCTGGAAGTCTCACCGAATGTCAAGAGTCAGGAAGCAAGTGTAGGTATTATAAGTATCTTT
Source organism: Coenobita brevimanus (assembly GCF_032717465.1). Classification (NCBI taxonomy): domain Eukaryota; kingdom Metazoa; phylum Arthropoda; class Malacostraca; order Decapoda; family Coenobitidae; genus Coenobita; species Coenobita brevimanus. The sequence goes on from NC_137002.1 coordinate 16,671,535, forward strand.
ACACATTTCCGTCTTTTCCCTCTGAAACAATGAATGTACCAGTTAAAAATATTCCCTAAACACTTATCATTTATGTGTATGTCATCTTTTATTACAAGTGCCACATAAATCACGAATTGTATTCGTGTGAAATAAAATGTCATTCAGAACAATCTCCCTTAGGAAGACAACACGAACACCAACAACGCTCATTATAAAACCATAGATCACCTGCGCAAAAGTAACCTACTTTTTTTACTAAGTGTACAATAAATTAAAAAAAAAAAAAAAATCCTGTCAGTAAATTTATCCCTTCTTTCACAATCCACTCATCCACCAGGTCATTAAGAACTCCTGTCACTTGTATAACTTAATAGAATCCCTAGTCCATGTATCCATTCCACAGCCTCTCACTTAGACCCTTCCATTAATAGCCATCCTTCATTGTTATTAATGCAATCTCTCAAGACGGAACAGTTGTTTTCACATTCTGCCATCTTACTTGTCCGCTACAAGGTCACGCTTCATATTCATTTTGTATCATTTATTTCCAACCAGCTTGCAGATTTTAACACCAGCAGCCGCACATTGAATTGGAAGTTTGTACTGTATATTTGCTCGACTTGCCTTTTAAAATGATAGGCAGTTTGTTTTTGAGTATGTATGTATCCGACTCTATGGTTTGTTTAATCTCGTCTAACAAAGATACAAGACCTCTTTCAGCCTTGTTTAAAAGCCAAATGTAGTCAGAGTGGCGGATATATTTAACTAGTAACAATGGAGACTAAGTACCACCTCATAACTAAGGTCTATCAAATTTCACGCAACCATGACTAGGTACGAAAGCTGGATGGGTGATATACTTATTTTGGATGAAGAAAAAAAAAAAAGGACTAGTCAGGGCTAATTTTGTTTAGGGTACTGTAACTTGAGGAAGTTTGATGTCATTTCCACTTCATTGGAATATTACGAAAGAAGACTGGAATGAGGTCCCAGGGTGGGGGAGGGGATTGCCGAAGAGTAATATTCTTGTCACAATACCTGTTGGAGTTTATGCAGGGATAAAGGTGGAGTCAGAATTCTGGTGGCGTTGAATGGTGAGTGAATAAGCGACCGTCCCATGTAATTGGCAAGATATTTGTTGGATCATCAATCATTTTTGTTTTTTGTTTTTTCTTGACCCTACCCTGCCACACATTTAACCCTACATAGGAAGACCTGTGCCATATGGATACACGGCCAGAGTGCGTTCATGTTTCGCGGTTAATGGTGTCCAGAATATTGGATAATGGATTTTCTTGACACCAAGCAATCCTGAGCCAGCCTATGTGTTTCTGCCCGCAGGCTTAAGTTCCCACCACTGTCGACCTGTGTATCCAGTTGGCACATGTCTTCCTGTAGCGTATAATATTTGTAAAAACAAAACTAGTGAGAGAGGAGGGCAATTCTGGTCAAGGTCAAAGACTTGAACGCACATTTTAAATGTTTTAGGGACAATATGACCATGTACATGCGTGTAACATGTCCCACTATAAGCAGTATACAGTAGTATATAGGGTTTTCTTTGTTTTTTAGTGTATTTGTGTAGGTAATGGAGGCAAAACGAGTTGGGTAGCTGTCCCAAGCAGAGCTGGCAGAATATTCTGAAGCTGGAGTATTTCAAGAGGACTGTTGACATCACATTAGAACCCTTGAGTGACACAGAAACCCTTGATTGTTATTGTGGGTGATGGGAAATTGACCTAGTGTTGTAGTGACCCCATAATGGGGTGGTTTTAGGGGTCAGTGGTGGCCGGAACAATGGGTATTTGGGAATTGTTATTTACACTTACAGGTGTGTAGTCATGGGCCCCAATCGAACAAGATACCTGTCAGACAAAGAGCTGGCAGAGTATCTGAAGTTGAAGGAGTTCAGCAGGACTGTTGACACCACACTGGAACCCCAGAGTGACACAGAAACCCGTGATAATAGTTAGTGTCGGTGATGTGACACTGACTGAGTGTACCAGTGACCCTAGTGGTGATGTGTCGGCCGTCATTACACCACACAAGGACCCACAACAGGAGCCTGATACATTGATTGAGTGCTTTGAGGGAAGCGGTGTATAAATTTATTACCTGTTTCCATTTATGCCAGGCACCCAGTTTTCTGTGGAACCCAGGGATGGCAGGCAGACAGTGTGATATTTAGGTATTATAATTACAGGTTTAGGTAGTTTTTTTGCTCAGTTCCATGTTTGTGCATCTCAGGAAGAAAATAAGTCAGTGCTACTTTTTTCTTTCACTATTTTTTTTCAAGTAACTTATAAATGTATTTATTTCAGCTCAGTTTTATTAACTCTTACTCATCTGGTCTCCGCAGGAGTTATATTTGTATTTCAGCTCCATTAGTTTTGCATAAAGCATCTTTGTACATATTTTTTTTTTTATTATTTTCCTTCAGTGAAACCAATTGGCACAGGTCTTCCTATCTCAAGGTCAGAAGGGACATCTTTCTATCTAGGGTTAAGTAGGAAACAAAGTTTGGTTGTTGATGATGGTGGTGATGATGATCAGTTCCTGATGGAGGAAGGGCATTTTTGAACATGATGATGATGGTGATGATGATAGTGATGATGATGATGAATACCTGATGGAGGGAGGGCATGCTTGAGCATTTTTGATGATGATGATGATGATGATAATGATGAATACCTGATGGAGGGAGAGCATGCATAAATATTTGGATGATAATGATAATGGAAGAAGGGCATGTGTGATAATTAGACGAGGGAAGGGCTGCCATCTGTGTGGGGTGCTGCGGCCCACTGCATCACCGGCAGTAGAGGCACGCTGGGCTGCCCTCAGAATAAAGGCGGCTTTATCCTCAGCCAGGCAGCAGAACACCTGCAGTGGCACACGTGGGGGACAGCATCCCTTAACCCTCTGTAATATGTGAGGTTGTTTTTGCTGCCTCTGGACGATTTTATTCACCTCAGAAGAGATTTTCGAACTGGAAGGGATACTTTATGTTGAGAAGCAGAATTTACTAGTTAGGGAGAACTGGAGTATTCCCAACGATTCTCGAATTTTTCCACTACATGTCAAAGTTGCCAGTTAGCCTGCTATTTATGAGCAGAGGTATTCTGTAAGTTTGGCATTAAATTTCGTTCTCTTTTTCTTTATAATGTTTTATCTATGTGACTGTCTGTTAAATTATGTAATATATTTTAAGTTTGTATGCTAAAGAATTTAGAGTGCTACATAATGTAAGAAAGCTTTGGCATGTTTTGGATGTCTCTGATTTGGCAACTGGTGTAGCTAGGGTAAACTTGAAGATCCGAGTATAATGAAAGACTATTTAAGGATCGGGAAGATGCTAAAGGGTTTTCAGTTCAGTCTGAGTTTAGTTTGACTTGTGGCCTTGCAAAGTTAGTGTAGCTCTGGAACGTGTGATATCTGCGAAGTGTAGTTGGTGAGCATACCGTTTAATCACTTGTTAAATAAAAACAACGAACGTCAGAAGCTTGTTTACATTCAATGCCAGTGCTGATCTGTGTTGTTGTACACTAAAAGGCTGCCTCTAGGAAGAACAACTCACCTGGCAACATCCTTCCTATTCTGAACTATTGCTGTTGAAGCCCGTGGAAGTGTGAGATGTGGACATAATAATCCACTCTTCATAAACACCTTCACTACTGCCGATCCTTCTTAGTTGAATAAAATCGACTGTTAGCACTAAGAACAAACTGAAATATCATGGGATTCAAAGCGATATACCACAACATTATTATTACTCCCCTGCCAGCATATTTCTGTAACATTGCTTATTAAATTTATCTTCTATTCGCAAGATTTATTTTCCTTCCACCATTCCAGAGGACCCCCCCTGGGGGTAGGGGGGGTTTTCAAGAATACTCCCCCAGTATCCCTGCTTGTCGTAAAAGGCGACTAAAAGGGTTGGAGGAGGGTTAGTGCCCCTCCCCGGAAAACAACTAACTAAAAAAACAAACAAGAGGCCTCGGACAAGGACTGACCTAATGATGACAACCCAGGACCAGACAAAGGACTTCGTAATAGCTACATGGAATGTAAGAGAAGCGAATGATGAGGTGAAAGAGAGAGAGATTGTCCAGGTGCTTCAGGGTGCAAAAGTGGATGTATGTGGAATAACTGAAACAAAATGGAGAGGAGAAAGTGTGAGAGAAAGGGAGTATGGATGGGGTATATGTGCAGGAGTAGGTGAGAATGAGAGGGCAAAGGAAGGAGTGTATAGTTGTGAGTAAAAGATGGAAGAAGAGCATAAGACAGCATGGATCAGTTGGGTCAAGGATTGTGTGGGTAAAGTTGAAAGTTGGAATACAAATGTGGGCGATTGTGTGTGTGTATGCTCGAACGCAAGATCGTGCTAGCAGAGTGAGAGAAGAGTTCTGGACAAATGTAGAAGTGTGCATGGAAAGTTTGGAAGGAATGAGAGAGTGTTTTTGATTGGTGATATGAATGGTAAAGTAGGGAATGTGAAGGTGGATGGAATGGTTGGTGAGTGGGTTGTGCCTGCTGAGATAGATGAGAATGGGAGTGCGTTAGTGGACATTTGTGCTGGGAGGGAGTTGGTGATAGGCAATACCCTCTTCAGGCATAAAATGATCCACAGGTATAAATGGCGAGTGATGAGAAGGGTGGGTGGTGAAATGAATGAAAGAAAGGCAATGACTGATTATGTGTGTGTGGATGAAAGGATGTGTAATGGATGTAAGAGCTTATAGAGGCTGGGGGAGTGGACTTTCTGACCACTACTTGGTGGTGGCCAGAATCAAGATCCAAGTAAGATGGAGGAATAGAAGAAGGGAAAGACGAGAGGAAGGAGTAGTTGCAAGGAGAGTGGAAAGGTTACAAGAGGATGAGAAAATGGCAGAATATAAGGGAGAAGTGGAGAAACAATTGGGCAAATATGAATTGGAGCAGATGGGGGACGTGGAAGGTGTGTGCAGGATTTTTACAGAAGAAATATGTGCAGCATGTGATGCAGCATGTGTTGTGGTGTGTGGGAGGAAGAGAAGACGGAGGGGGGTGCAAGGAACAGCATGGTGGACTGAAGAGGTGAGACAGACTGTGGCACAAAAGAAGAAAGCATACAATGAATGGATGAGAAATAGAGGCGTGGAAGAAGTTGAGAGGCGGAAGAGAGAGTTATACTGTATGTAGAAAGAAAGAGAGAGGTGAAAAAATTAGTAAGAGGGAGTAAGAAGAGAGTGGATGAGGAATTTGGAAGGAATTTGGGTGTAAAGTGGAAGGACTGTAAGAAAATGTTCTGGAAAGAGGTGAAGAGAGAAAGACAAGGTGGAAGTGAGGTTAGCAGGGGAGTGAAAGATAAAAATGGTAGATTACTAGCGGAGAAGGGAGAAAAAGTGAGCAGATGGAGAGAACACTTTAAGGAATTGTTGAACATACAGGATGGAAGTAACGCGAGTATACGAGTAAGTGGCTGGGGAATGGCTGGGAGAAGGAGGGAGGTGAGAAGACAGGAAGAAATCAGTAGGATAGAAGTTGTGGAAGCAACGAAGAAAGTTAAATTGGGGAAAGCCCTAGGAATTGATGGAGTGTGTGGTGAAATGCTGAAGCATGGGGGAGAGATAGTAGTAGAATGGATGTGGAAGATGTGCAGATTGGCCTGGGAGGAAGGTAGAGTCCCGGAGGATTGGAAGTTAGGTATAATTATTCCCTTGCACAAAGAAAAAAGAGGAAAAAGAAGTGTGTGGTAATCATAGGGGCATCTGTCTTCTTAGTATAATAGGAAAAGTGTATGGTAGGATACTTATTGACAGAGAGCAGAGAGCAGAGGAATTAGTTGGAGAAGAACAGGGAGGCTTTAGGAAGGGAAGAGGTTGTGTAGATCAGATATTCTTTCTTAGATCTTTAGTGGAAAAGTTTCTAGAGAAGGGAAAGAAGTTGTATGAAGCTTTCATGGATTTGGAGAAAGCATATGACAGGGTGGATAGACAAGGATTGTGGAAAGTATAAATAATATATGGAGTAGATGGGAAGTTGTTGAATGCTGTGAAGAGTATGTATGATGGTACTAAGGCTGCAGTGCGTGTGGATGGTGAACTAAGTGAATTTTTCTCTTTGAAGGTTGGGTTGAAACAGGGATGTGTCATGTCTCCATGATTGTTCAATCTGTACATGGATTGGGTAATAAAAGAGGTACAAGGTAGGGTAGTGGATATTGGAGTGGCCCTGGTGAGAGAGGATAGTGTTTGGAAACTCCCTGTACTGTTGTTTGCAGATGATATTGTGTTGTTGAGTGAAGACGAAGGGGAGCTGCAAGGCTTGGTGGATGAGTTTGGGAGAGTGTGTAAGAAACAGAATCTAAAGGTGAATGTAGGGAAGAGTAAAGTGATGGTCTTTGAGAGAGGTGAAGTCAGTGAATGTACAGCGAGGTTGGATGATGAGGAATTGGAAAACGTAAGTACGTTTAAGTACTTGGGTAGTGTGATGAGTAAGGATGGAGGTTTGGAGGGTGAAGTGCTTGAAAGGGTACTGCAGGGAAGAAAGGTTGGTGGTTCTTTGAAAGCAGTGATAAACAGGGAAGTGAGCACGGAAGTGAAAAAGTTACTACATGACAGTATTGTGATACCATCTCTAACGTATGGAAGTGAAGCTTGGACGTTGCTGGAAGGACACAAGTCAAGAGTGAGAGCAGTGGAAATGAGTTATTTAAGAGGAGCCTGTGGAGTCACATGGAGAGACAGGCTGACGAATGAGGATATAAAGGAGCATTGTGGTGTGGATGTGGATGTGATAGGAAGCATTATGAGGAACACACTGAGGTGGTTTGGCCATGTGGAGAGGATGGAGGGTGAGAGACTGACGAAGAGAGTGTATGTGAGTGAGGTGGAGGGGGGAAGAGGGAAGGGGAGGCCGAGGATGAGATGAAGGGATGGGGTGGAGAGCTTTATGAGAGAGGAGGGTGTGAGTTGGGAGGAGGGCAGTGAAATGGCGGGGGACAGGGCGACGTGGAGGCGATTTGTTTGTGGCCACCCCAAACGGGATTGAGGCATCTGGCAATAGATAGATAGATAGATATATATACACACACACACAAACACATCTATCTATCTATATCTATCTATCATTGATCAATATATATATATATATATATATATATATATATATATATATATATATATATATATATATATATATATATATATATATATATATATATATATATATATATATATATATATATATATATATATATATATATATATATATATATATATATATATATATATATATATATATATATATATATAGCCCGACGCCCTAATCCCGCAAAGGATGGCTGCAGACAAAACGCCTCCAAGTCGCTCTGTCACCCACCATTTGACTATCCTCCCCACAACTCACTCCCCCCTCCCTCATGTACATACTCTCAACTCCATCCTTCTTCCTCATCCTCGGTCTTCCCCTCCCTCTCCCTCCCTCCACCTCACCTACATACACCCTCTTAGTCAGTCTTTCATTCTCCATTCTCTTCACATGTCCAAACCACGTCAGTGTATTTCTCCTAATCTTCTCAACCACATCCACATCCACCCCACAACGTTCTTTCACTTCTTCATTCGTCAACCTGTCCCTCCATCTCACTCCACATGCTCCTCTCAAGTAGCTCATTTCCACTGCTGTCACTCTTAACTTGTTCCCCTCTTGCAAGGTCTATGCCTCGCTTCCATACGTCAGGGTAGGGATCACAATACTATCATACAGTGACTTCTTAACTTCCATACTCACCTCCCTGTTTCTCATCACTGCTTTCACTGAACCAACAACCTTCCTTCCCTGCTGTACCATTTCACGCACTTCATCCCCCAAGGTTCCATCCTTACTCATCACACTACCCAAGTACTTGAATGCACTCACATTCTCCATATCCTCGCCATCCAACCTCACCGTGCATTCTGTGACTTCATTCCTCTAAAACACCATAACTTTACTCTTGTTTACATTAACTTTCAGATTTCTCTTCCTACACACTATCCCAAATTCATTCACCAAACCTTGCAACTCCCATTCATATTCACTGAACAATACTGTATCATCAGCAAACAACAACACCGGAATCTTCCAAATCTCACCCTCATTCTATAGAGCCAGCCCCACATCTACTGCCCTACCTTGCACCTCCTTGACAACCCCATCCATGTATATATTAAACAGCCATGGAGACATCACACAACATTGTTTCAGTCCCACTTTGAGATCAAAGAACTCAGCGCAGCATCCACTCACACCGTAGCCCTAGCTCTTTCGTACATACTCTTCACAGCACTCAACAATTTCCCCTCCACTCCATATATTCTCAATACCTTCCACATACCTTGTCCATATATTCTGTCATAAGCTTTCTCCAAGTCCATGAAGGCAGCATACACTTTCTTTCCCTTCTCTAGATACTTCTCCACTAAACATCATAGAACAAATATCTGATCTACACACCTTTTTCCCTTCCTAAATCCCCCTTGTTCTTCTCCAAGTAGCTCCTCTGTTATATGCCTAACCCTATCAATGAGTATTCTACCATATATTTTTCCAGTCACACTAAGAAGGCAAATACCCCTATGGCTACAACATACTTCTCTCTCCCCTTTTCCTTTGTATAAAGGAACAATTATACCTGATTTCCAGTCCTCCAGAACCCTTCCCTCCTCCCAAGCCAATCTACATAACTTCCATATCCACTCCACTACAATCTCACCCCCATACCTCAGCATTTCACCACATACTCCATCAATTCCTGGGGCCTTTCCCATTTTGATCTTATTCATTGCTTCCACTATTTCCTCCCTACTGATCCTTTCCCCCCTCCTCTCATCTCTGCTTCCCCCAGCCATTCCCCAACCACTTATACTCGCACTGCTCTCACTCTCTACATTCAATAAATCCTCATAGTGCCCCTTCCATCTCCTCAATTTCTCTCTCTTCTCCACCAACAATCTATTATTCCTATCTTTCACTCCCCTACTATTTCCTCTTTCACACTGCCTTACTTTCTTTACCTCCTTCCAAAACAATTTCTTACTCTCCCTCCATTTCACACTCAGATTCCTCCCAAATTCTTCATCCACTTTCTTCTTACTCTCCTTCATCAATCTCTTCACCTCCCTTCTCCTGCTGACATATACCTCTCTCTTCTTTCTCTCATCTTCTCCTCTTTCTCTACTTGCCAGCCATTCACTATATGCCTTCTTCTTTTGTTCCACAGGTCGTTTCACCTCATCATTCCACCATGCTGTCCTTTGCACGCTCCTGCATCTCCTCCTCACTCCACGAACCAACTCACACGCTGCACTTATCTCTTTCGTGAATATCTTACATACGACTTCCACCCCTTCCATCTGCTCTAACTCATACCTTCCCAATCTTTTTTCCACTATGCACTTATACTCTGCCATTCTCTCACTGTCTTGCAATTTCTCCACTCTTCTCGCAGGAGCTGTTTCCTCCTGTCTTCCCCTTCGTCTCTTCAACCATTTTCTTTGCAACTTTACCTTGGCCATCACTAAGTGATGGTCCAAGATTCCATTCCCCCACTCTCTCCACACTCTTGCATCCACCACATGTCTTCTCATTCGGTCATATACACATACATAGTCCATCATTGCCTTCCGTTCAACAAGTTCACCATCCATCCTCCTCTTAACTCTCCATGTACATCTGTGGATCATCTTATGCCGAAAGTTGGTGTTAGCTATTGCTAACCCCTTACCAGCACAGATGTCCAACAAAGCACTACCTTTCCCATCTACTTCAGCTGGCACACCCCACTGACCAACCACTCCATCCACTCGTACATCCCCGACTTTGCCATGCATGTCTCCAATTAAAAACACTCTCTCACTTCTCTCAAACTTGTCCATACACGCTTCTACACTCGCCCAAAACTCATCTTTCACTCTTGCCACTCGGTCCTCTGTCGGGGCATACACATATACAATCGCCCACGCTTGTATACCTACTTTCATCCTCACCCACACAATCCTTGCACCCACTGTTCCATACTCTTATATTCTCCTTTCACTTCTTGCTTATCATCAGACATACTCCCTCTCTTGTCCTCTCATTCTCGTTAACTCCTGCACATATTCCTAAACCATATTCCCATTCTCTCACCCTTTCACCTTTCCATTTGGTTTCAGTCAATCCACATATATCCACTCTTGCATCCTCAAGAACCTGCACAATCTCTCTCTCTTTCACTTCATTCACTCCTCTCACATTCCACGTCCCCACCCTAAGAAAGTCCTTTGTTCGTTCCTTAGTCATCAACATATGGTCCGTCCTGGTCCGAGGAGCTTTATTCGCTTGTTTGGTTAGTTCTTTTTATGGGGTGGGACACTAATCCACCACCAACCCTTTTAGTCGCCTCATACGACAAGCAGGGATACTGGGGGAGTATTCTTGAAACCCCCCTACCCCCAGGGAGTATATATAAATATCTATCTATCTATCTATCTATCTATCTATCTATATTTATGTATATTTATATATTTACATATACCTGTAGTTATATATATATATATATATATATATATATATATATATATATATATATATATATATATATATATATATATATATATATATATATATTTATTGTATGACCGCATTATGGGGCTGTACTACCACTCTGCAGGTAGATTGTGTTAGGAAGAATTCTGCCACCTTATTCCTGCGTGTTGTAAAAGGGGACTGAAAGGGAGAGGTGAGGGGACTAGGGACCCCCTCCACTGTTTTCTTTCTTTCTTTTTTTTTTTTTACTTCCTGCATTGAGCCAGGGAATAGAAAGGGATGGGGCATTGAGTTGTCCCCGTACCCTGAAGATTGGGTCTATGAATGTACATGGATGTAGTACGATTGAGGCTAAAGGGAGGAGAGTGGGAGAATGTTTGTGAGAAGAAACTTGGATGAGTTAGCTTTGAGTGAAAAAGAGATGAAAGGGAAAGGTGAGTCTAAGTTTGGAAGTGTGAATGGAAGGATGTCAAGTGTTGATAGAGGAAGGGCGAGAAAAGGTGTGGCCTTGTTAGTAGGCCCAGAAGTGCAGCAGTGTGTGACTGAATGGAAGGAGGTGTCGTCGAGACTGATGTGGGTGAAAACGAAATTTGAACGTGACTTGTGGGTATTTGTAAGTGAATATGAGACTGGTAGCGAAAGAGATGCAGAGGAGAGGAAGTCTTTTTGGAATGATGTTGATGAGTGTCTGCAGAGTTTTGGAGCGAATGTGAATGTGGTAATGATGGGAGATCTGAATGCTAGAGTGGGAAGAGTAGCAGTTGTAGTTGGTATGCATGGTGTGCCTGGAAGAAATGAAAATGGGGAACGAATAATAGGGATGTGTGTTGAGCGAGAAATGGTGATTGGAATTACTTTGTTTGAGAAGAAAGATATTTATAAGTATACATGAGTGAAACAGGAGGGTGGAAGGGTTGTTGATAGAGTATTGATGGACTATGTGGTTGTGTCCAGGAATGTAAGAGGAAGATTGTTGGATGTGAGAGATATGAGAGGGGAGGGTGGAGGTATGTCAGACCATTACCTGGTGGAGGGAAAGTTAAGAGTAGATAAGAGATGCGTGAGAGCTAGGAGAGTTAGGTGTGGCAGGGGGAGTTTGAAACTGAGTCGGATAAAATAGAGAAAATGATAGAGTATCAGGAGGAATTGAAAGATGATTGGAAAGCAGTGAAAGATCAGGAAAATGGCAGTTGTTTACGAGTGCTGTGGTGGGGCATGTGGAAGAGGTGTGTAGCGTGAGTTGGGTGGGTGGTGGTGTAAGAAAAGAAAGTGAGTGGTGGTGCGAGGAAGTATGTATGGCTGTGGCTGAGAAAAGACGTGTATACGAAGTGTGGCTGCTGAAGAAGGATGAGGTGTCATACGAGAGGTATAAGGAAAAGAGGAATAAGGCGAGGAGGGCTGTGCATGATGCTAAAGTGGCAACAGATGAGAGGTGGGGTAGGTGGCTGACTGAGAATTTTCAACAGAATAAGAAAATGTTTGGAATGAGGTGAAAAGGGTGCAAAAGGGAGAGTCTGTGAAAGAAGAGTGAGTAAAAGCAGAGAATAAAAGAATGTTAATCGAAATGGATGCAATAAGGAAGAGATGGGTGGAGTATTTTGAAAGACTGTTAAATGTAGAGGAGGAAAGGGAGGCTGAGATTGTGGCAGATGGAAGGAAGAAAGGAATAAATATGTTGGGAGAGCTGAATGATTCTTTGATCATGATGGAGGAAGTGCAGGCGGCAGTAAAGGAGATGAATACAGGGAAATCTGCAGGTATGGATGGATGTGCTGTGGAGTGCCTGAAAGATGGTGGAACGACTGTTGTTGAGTGGTTAGTAAGACTGTTGAATGTGTGTTCTGTGAGAGGTTTGGTGCCAATTTACTGGCCAAGTGCTTATGTGGATCCACCGTATAAAGGTAAAGGTGATAAGTATGAATGTACTAGCTTTAGGGGTAAAAGTCTGTTGAGTGTTGTAGGTATGGTGTATGGTAGAGTGTTAATTAAGTGGGTACAGAGGGAGTGATTGATGACGAGCAGTGTGACTTTAGACGAGGGAGGGGATGCGTGGATCAGGTGTCTGCTGTGAGACAGGTGTGTGAAAACTATTTAGGGAAAGGTAAAGATGTATTTTGGGCATTCATGGATTTAGAGAGAGTGTATGATAGAGTTGATAGGGAGGCTTTGTGGACTATTTTAAGATTGTAGGGACTTTGCAGTAGGTTACTAAACGAAGTGAAAAGTTTTTATGTAAAGGGTAGAGTGTGTGTAAGAATGGGAAAGACTGTGAGTGACTGGTTTCCCGTGAGAGTCGGGCTGCAGCAGAGATGTGTGATGTCGCCTTGGTTGTTTGATATTTATATGGATGGTGTTGTTTGGAGGGGAATGCAAGAGTGTTGGGAGAAGGTTTGAGTCTGGTGAATGCTGATGGTAGAGAGTGGAATCTGAATCAGCTACTGCTCTGCTGTCTGATTCAGAGGAGAGATTGAGACAGTTGGTAGAGGAGTTTGGAAAGGTGTGTGAAAGTAGGAAATTGAGTGTAAAGAGAATAACAGTAAAGTGATGAAGTGTACGAGGTTGGTAGATGGTAAGAAGATGAATATAGTTTTGAATGGTGAGTTGCTTTAGGAGGGAGAATGTTTTTAGTATTTACGATCACATTTTGCTGTGGATGGAAGAATGGATACAGAAGTGAAGTTTAGAATGAATGAAGTAGGAAAGGTGCTGGGAGGAATAAAAAAAAGTGTTTAGATGTCGTTCGCTTAGAATGGATGTAAAGAGAAGGCTGTATGAGGGTGTTATGGTACAGACTGCATTATACGGAGGTGAAACATAGAGTATGGGTGTAGCAGAGAGGAACTGTTTGAATGTAATGGAGATGAGGGGTCAGAGGAGTATGTGTGGAGTGATGCGTATGGATAGAGTGAGAAATGATGAAGTGTGAAGGAGAATTGGTGTGTGGAAGATGCCTGATCGAGTTGAGCAGAAGGTGTTGCAATGGTTTGGGCAAATGAAGAGAAAGGATGATGAGCAATTGATGAAACAGATAACTGGATAAGATGTGAGAGGCGTAGGCTGAGAGGAAGACCACAAATGATAGATGAACAGTGAGAGTGTTGAATGCAAGAGGGATGTCTGTTGAGCAAGGAAGAGTGACTGTGTGTGACAGGAATGACTGGAGAAAAATTGTGAAAGAATACGTTATGACACAGCCCTGAGGGGATATTTTCCCGCTTTTGGTCTAATCAGCTGATCAGTCCATTGTGATGTGCCAGAGGTGAACCAGCTCTGCTGTTGGGCCCTGCTGCAGATGTCACTGATTGCACTGCGCAGTTGACCCTCATGTCTTGTCGTGTGGTGAGGATCTGTCCCTTCTTCCATTGGGACTAAGTTGCGAATGAATATGTGTGTGTGTGTGTGTGTGTGTGTGTGTGTGTGTGTGTGAATGAGTAAATTGGGGAGTGTGTCGTGCTGTCTTGGCTACCTCACTTTCTTTGGGGGAAGCAGCCTAGGATATATATATATATATATATATATATATATATATATATGTGTGTGTGTGTGTGTGTGTGTGTGTGTGTGTGTGTGTGTGTGTGTCTGTGTGTAGATAGATAGATAGATGGATATGTGTATATATATATATATATATATATATATATATATATATATATATATATATATATATTGTTACATAGCCTATGATTTCATCACCCTTTGTGTAATTTTAACGCACAGTTGCTGCATGTTTGATCACGAGCGTGTTCTGCCTCAGTCCCCCCCTTCTACCGTTATAGTAGAGTAAGTCGTTCTCTCTGTTATTCAGAGCAGGATTTTCAGCTTTTTGTCCCCATGGCTTCATTTGCGCGTCCTTCTTACAAGTTGTATCAAGCTCTCCTGGCCCCTATATAATGAGCTCAGTCTCTGCATCATTGCCACTTAGATCTGCTCCACATTTTGTTCACGTCTCTGTCCTCCCCTGTACAGATATTATTATTGTGAGTGCTCAAGAAATCTCCAAACATCTAGCAGCTGTGTGTAATTTGAGTATAACTGTTGTATTTTTTCTTATACTGTGTAGCATAAGGTTAATTCTTAGGCCTAGTGAGGTTTTTGATTAATGTTGGGTTTTATGTCAGTTATTTTTTATACTAGTTTGGATCTGTAATAATTTATCTGGCATTCACTGAGTATTATCTGGTATCTCATTTTATCAGGGCTGACTTAGATAAATTTACTCTTGCTAATTTCGTGTTAATAGAGGCTATTGCAGTTAACCATATATTTAACCTGTTTTTTGCCATTACATTATCCTTATGAGTCCTGAATGTTTTGTTGTTAGTTTGAGCATTAAACTTTAACATGTAATTTTACCTAACTCTTTGTTTTGAACCTGGAACTTTACGGGATAGTAGTGATTTTTTAGTATTCTCACTTAAAGTGTACATTATCTTTCTCTGTTCCGTAACATATATTTGGCGACCTCTTATCAGGATATTCAGGATATTATCATAAGGATATTGCTTGATATTTTGTGACTGTGATATATTCATGATGGCTACTATTACTACACTTGATGAAGCCAAAGATTTTTTGTCAAATGTGCAAACAGTGTGTGATATAGAAAACAGAACAAAGAATGAACTTAAGCTTGTTGCTCAACAATTGGGAATTGCTGTTCGCTCTCATCATTCTAAAGATCAAATTGTTGACATGATTAATGAAAGCTTGTTTAATGTAACTCCTCCAAATGAGCAAACGCAGATTGAATTAGCTAAGTTACAGCTAGCCCTGCAAGAGGCTAAGGCTAAGGAGGTGGAGGCCCGTTCTAAGGAGGCTGAGGCACAAATTGAACTTGCCAGGATTCAGGCAGACCATGAGTATCGCATGAAACAAGGTGGAACTGGATCATCTAGCTCTGATGATTTTGATGTGGCTAAAAATGTTAAACTTGTCCCTCCTTTTAATGAATCTGATTTAACAAAGTATTTTCAGTTGTTTGAGAGGGTAGCTACAGGTTTTAATTGGCCCAAGGAGTATTGGCCAGTACTCCTTCAAACTGTTCTCACCGGTAAAGCTCAAGTAACTTATGCATCTTTGCCTCAGGATCAATATGATAATTATGATGTAGTTAAGAGCTTGATTCTTAAGGCCTATGAGCTTGTTCCTGAAGCTTATAGAGTAAAATTTAGGACAACTTACAAGCAAGATAAGCAATCCCATGTTGAGTATGCAAAAATCAAAGAAGATTTGTTAGAGCAGTGGTTAAATTCTAAGAATGTGGATTCTGATTTTGACAAATTTAAGCAGATGATTTTGCTGGAGGACTTCAAAAGGTGTATTAGTAAAGATGTAAGCCTATATCTTGATGAGAAAAGAATAGATAATTTGTCTGATGCTGCAGTTTTAGCTGATGAGTATGTTCTCACTCACAAGAGATATTCTAGAGAAAAAGGGAAAGCTGAGAGTAAGTACGTTGCCTCTACTCAGAGTACAGGTAACAGGAAAGAGAATAAAGATGATGTTTCTCAGGAAGTAAATACCAGCTTCACCTCTAGATTTCAGAAAAGTAAATGTACTTATTGTAGTAAGCTTGGTCATACTACGGAGAGATGTTTCAGGAGACAGCGTGATGTGAACAAAAAGGAGTCTTTAAATATTCAGTCAATTGGTCTAGTGTCCACTCTTGAGAGTTCCCAGAATTCTTTAACTGAGTTAACTGAACCTGCTTTGAGGGGTAACTTAAATTCTCATGATGGAGCTCCTCTTTTGAGCAGTAACGTGGGTGACACTCTCAAGAGTTCATGTGCTAATTTCCTGTCTGATGGTTTTGTCAGTCCTCTGGACAGTAATGACAGGAAATCAGTTCAAATATATCGTGATACAGGTGCTTGCCAATCCCTTATGCTGACCAGTGTTCTAGGTTCTAATGTTAATTCCTCTGATGAAACTGTAATCTTACAAGGTGTAGGGAATAATTTCTTCTCTGTCCCTCTTTGCAGAGTGAATTTAGAGTCTGGTTTTGTTAATGGTTCCGTTATGGTTGGGTTGGTTGAGACACTCCCAATGTCAGGTGTAACTTTCTTACTTGGAAATGATATTGGTGGAAGTCAAGTGTGTCCAGCTCCTCAGTTGTCTAGTGAGCCAGTGGCTGCGACCCAGGATTGTGATGTCCCTGATGTGTTCCCTGCATGTGCTGTCACTAGGGCTAAGTCTAAAGTTACTGGTGATTTAGAGGATAATGATGATGATGATGTTATCCTAGCTGACACTTTTCTTGCTAATTTGGACCACTCACCAGATGAGGCAGTACCCCGTAGTGTTGATAATTTGTCTCGTCAAGAGTTGGTTGAGTTGCAGGTTGCTGACCCTGAGTTGAAAGGTCTAGCTAACTCTGCTTACAGTGAAGAAGAGTCAGCCGGTGCTTCTACTTGTTATTATGTAAAGTCAGGAGTACTTATGAGGAAGTGGAGACCCCCAACAGCATCAGCCGACTGTGAATGGGAGGTTGTACATCAAGTTGTCATCCCTCGTGTTTGTAGGCAGGATATCATTCGAGTGGCTCATGATTCCAGTTTGGCAGGACACCTTGGAGTGAGGAAGACTGTGGCACGCATTTTGAAACACTTCTACTGGCCAGGTATCTTCAGGAATGTTTCCTGGTATTGTAAGTCTTGTCACACCTGTCAAGTTGTGGGGAAGTGTAATCAGACTGAAAAGGTTGCACCTCTAGTTCCCATTCCTCCTTTTGAGGCGCCTTTCACCCGTGTGTTGGTGGATATTGTGGGCCCTCTTCCTAAGACTTCTTCAGGATTTTCTTATGTGTTGACCCTGATTGATATGGCTACTCGTTATCCTGAAGCCATTCCACTTAGAAATATCTCAGCAAAGAATGTGGTTAAGGAAATGCTAGGGTTCTTCACAAAGTTTGGTCTGCCCAAGGAGGTACAGTCAGACCGGGGAAGTAATTTCATGTCAAACGTTTTCAAGCAGTCTCTGAAAGAGTTGGGCATCACCCAGATCACGTCTTCAGCTTACCATCCCCAGACCCAAGGAGCGTTGGAGAGATATCATCAAACACTCAAATCGATGCTCAAGAAATACTGTTTGGAACATCAGAAAGACTGGGATAAAGGTCTTCCATTCGTTGTGTTTGCCGCAAGAGAATCTCCAAATGAATCACTGGGCTTCTCACCTTTTGAACTACTGTTTGGCCATGAAGTAAGAGGACCCCTTAAGTTACTCAAGGAATGCTGGCTGTCGGAGGAAGATGACGTCAACCTGCTGGAGTATGTGATGAATTTCAAGGAACGGCTGTCCACTGCTTTACAGCTGGCGAGAGAGAAATTTAGGAGCTGCTCAGAAGATGAAGACTTGGTATGATAAGAAGTCCAGGTTACGCCACTTTCAGCCAGGACATCAGGTTTTGATTCTGCTACCAGTTCATGGGCAACCTCTTCAAGCCAAGTTTAGTGGCCCTTATTTCGTGGAGAAGAAACTCAGTGATGTCAACTATGTCATCGCCACACCAGATCGTAGAAAGAGCAAGCAACTATGTCACATCAACATGCTAAAGTTATATCACAGGCGGGACGAAAATAATCCAGTCTGCACTGTAGCTGTTCCACCCGAGTCTGCAAGTGAAGCTCTCCCATGCAGTATGAGCCTGAGTGATAGTTTGGGGAAGAATCCTGATATCATGAATGATCTCCAGACTAAGCTTTCTCATCTACCACCCAAGGAAAGGCAGGAGTTTTCGGCATTACTGCAGGAGTACCCGCAAGTGTTCCGTGCCACTCCAAGAAGAACCACTGTGTTGATGCATGATGTCGATGTTGGAGACGCAAAGCCAATTAAATTGCCTCCTTACCGTGTGAACCCAGTGAAAGTTCCTCTCATCCAGAAGGAGCTTGGCTACCTGTTGGACCACAAGATGATTGAGCCCTGTCAGAGCGAGTGGAGTTCTCCTGTCACTCTAGTCCCTAAGCCAGGTGGGTCACAGCGGCTTTGCAGTGACTACAGACGTGTTAATCAGATAACCAAAACAGACACTTACCCTCTCCCTCGTGTGGAAGATTGCATAGACAAGATCGGAAAGGCTAGGTACATAAGTAAGTTTGATTTGTTAAAGGGATACTGGCAAGTACCTATGACTGAACGTGCTAGGGAGATCTCGTGTTTTGTAACACTAGGAAAGACTTTTGCATGTTCTCTAATGCCAGATACAGATTGTTTTAGAGTAATAAGAAATTTCCTTTGTAAATTTCTTTTTTCTTTGTGGGGAGGTGTTACATAGCCTATGATTTCATCACCCTTTGTGTAATTTTAACGCACAGTTGCTGCATGTTTGATCACGAGCGTGTTCTGCCTCAGTCCCCCCCTTCTACCGTTATAGTAGAGTAAGTCGTTCTCTCTGTTATTCAGAGCGGGATTTTCAGCTTTTTGTCCCCATGGCTTCATTTGCGCGTCCTTCTTACAAGTTGTATCAAGCTCTCCTGGCCCCTATATAATGAGCTCAGTCTCTGCATCATTGCCACTTAGATCTGCTCCACATTTTGTTCACATCTCTGTCCTCCCCTGTACAGATATTATTATTGTGAGTGCTCAAGAAATCTCCAAACATCTAGCAGCTGTGTGTAATTTGAGTATAACTGTTGTATTTTTTTCTTATACTGTGTAGCATAAGGTTAATTCTTAGGCCTAGTGAGGTTTTTGATTAATGTTGGGTTTTATGTCAGTCATTTTTTATACTAGTTTGGATCTGTAATAATTTATCTGGCATTCACTGAGTATTATCTGGTATCTCATTTTATCAGGGCTGACTTAGATAAATTTACTCTTGCTAATTTCGTGTTAATAGAGGCTATTGCAGTTAACCATATATTTAACCTGTTTATTTGCCATTACATTATCCTTATGAGTCCTGAATGTTTTGTTGTTAGTTTGAGCATTAAACTTTAACTTGTAATTTTACCTAACTCTTTGTTTTGAACCTGGAACTTTACGGGACAGTAGTGATTTTTTAGTATTCTCACTTAAAGTGTACATTATCTTTCTCTGTTCCGTAACAATATATATATATATATATATATATATATATATATATATATATATATATATATGCATAATAACCACAGGAGAAATGAATGAAGCAACAGTGAGTACTTTCGTATATTATATCTTCAGACAGAGTGAGACAGAAACGTAAAGGGTAGAGATCTTTTATGCACGCTTGCAGCAGGGAGTGGCACACAGAACAAAGGATAACCTGAATTTTTACCTGCGGCTTAATTTATGGTAACGTGCAGTAGGAAGTGGCACACAACAAAGGTTGACCTGAATCTAAAAAGGGGCGATGCACAGAACAATAGGTACCTATCTTTTTTCTTCCTTAGGGTTGCAAGTGACAAGGGGGGGGAGGAGAAGAGGAGGAAAAGGGAGGGAGAGGGAGGGGGAAGGGGTAGGGGAGGAGGAGAAGGGGGAAGGGGAGAGGGGGGAGGGAGGAGGAGGAGGAGGGGACAAATACTGTTGCTTAACGTAACTCGCCACGTGCCAGCTATTTTTAGCACTATGGGTCATCCCAGTGCCGGCCATTTTTTGACCTTATTTTTTTGGTTATAATGATAGATCTTGATGTGGAAACAACGAATTTTGCCATTAAAATGCTCAATGTGGCTCAGAAATGAGTTTTATTGAGTCCTGCATACTCGTGTCCAGGTAAAGCCACTCTCTCACGCTCACCACGTACGTGAGAGAAAGCCGTTTTCTATGTAAGTTATACTCAGGTATTTATGTTGGGAAGGTATAGCAATGTTCAGTACACTTTTCTGATCACTTATTACTTCAGCATCTATCACAATTTGCGTGTCTTTCTCACTGTGAATGCATTATCTTACAGTTACTTGAAGATAGGTACAACCTGACTTCATTACATACAGTCCTGGCACTTACAAGAAGGTATTTACAATTTGACTTCACTATATAGTCCTTACACTTACAAGAAAATATTTACAACTTACACTTACATGAAAATATTTACAAAATGCCTTCATTATGTACAGCACTGGGTGAGGCACACAGGCAGAGTGAGGCAGAGCGAGTGTGAGAGGGGGAACGAGTGAATGTATGGCCTTGACAGCCTGGGAGATGGTAGAGGAACAGTTACTTTACATGCCTGCCAATCTTTTCCTGCGAATCTTGAAAAATGCAGTCCCAGTGAAGTTTTTTATTTTAAACTGTTTTAAAACGGCACTGGCATTGGCCTCGGAATTATGTCAGACCGTTTTAAAACGGCACTGGCATTGGCCTCGGAATTATGTCAGACTATTTTAAAACGGCACTGGCATGTGGCGGGTTAAGACCTAGAGGATTAATGCTTAATGTGTCCCAAACAGGTGTGAATACACTACCGTACCAGATGACAGGGAACAATCAGTTGTTAGTCTGGGGGATACTGCTTTAAAATTAATTCAGTTAACAATCTATCATACTTATAATGACCATAGCTCATGTTTACATTCTTTTCATATGTGCCAGAAATTAGACAAGATTCTGTTACATTTCTTTCATCCAAGCTTTTTGATCTTGCTAGAATCTTAGAGCCTGCCCAGTCATTATAGTGATCACTGGATGCTTTGTGCTGAAATAAACCACTGCTCTGTTGGGCTGTCCTTACACTGTATTTATGTTGTGATATTCTAATTTCCAAATCTTTTTCAGATTGTCCTATGTAAAATTTGTTACAGCTTTTACATGGGATTTTGTAAACAACGCCTGAATTACTGAATGGGCTGTTCTTGATGAGTTTTTTTTTTTATGGTGTTCTCATATTTGAATACTACTTGTACATTAAGTTTCTTCAGTATGTGAACAACATCAAGAAAATTTTCATGGAAGGGGAGGACAAGGGTTCTTTGAATATTCTGGCAATTTGGCTTGTTAGTTTTCCCTTCCAGGAATCGTTTCTTGACTGCATTGTGGCACTGAGTTAGTATACTCTGTGGATATTTTAGCTTCCTTCCAGTGCTCTGAATCATTTTTAGTTCATCATCTAAAAATTCTGGGTCTGAAATTCTATATGGTCTTAAGAATATGGATATGAACACAGATATTTAAAGCAGCAGTATTTATCCTCTCCTCCTCCTCCTCCCTTCCCCCTCTCCCCTTCCTCTTCCCCTCCTCCCCTACCACTTCCCCCTCCCTCCCCTTCCCCTTTCCTCCCCTCCACCTCCCCCCCACTTGTCACGTGCATCCCTAAGGAAGAAGAAAGATAGGTACCTATTGTTCTGTGCATCACCCATTTTTGGGTTCAGGTAATCCTTTGTTGTGTGCCACTCCCTACTGCAAGTGACCATAAGTTAAGCCGCAGGTAAAAATTCAGGTCATCCTTTGTTCTGTGTGCCACTCCCTGCTGCGGGTGTGCATAAAAGACCTCTACCCTTTACGTTTCTGTCTCACTTTGAAGATGTAATATATGAAAGTACTCACTGTCGCTCCTTTCATTTCTCTGGTGGTTATTTTGCATACATATCTTCATGGTGAAGTGAACTCTCTGCATATATATATATATATATATATATATATTTTCTTCTTTCGGTTCTTCCCTTAGGGGTCGCCACAGTGGATCACTCGTCTCCTTCTTACTCTGTCTTGTGCATCTTCTTCAGTTACACATACCACCCACATGTCCTCCTTCACTACATCCATAAACCTTCTCTTTGGCCCTCCTCTCTTTCTCCTGCCTGGTAGCTTCATTTCCAGCATCCTCCTTCCGACATACTCCTCATCCCTCCTCCGCACATGTCCAAACCATCTCAGTCTCGCCTCTCTAGCTATGTCCCCAAACTGACGTAACTGCACTGTCTCTCTAATATGCTCATTTCTAATTCTGTCCCGCCTAATCACTCCTAGTGAAAAATGCAACATCTTCAATTCTGCTACCTCCAACTCTACCTCCTGTCTTTTTGTCAGTGGTACCGTCTCCATTCCGTACAACATGGCTGGCCTCACTACAGTCTTATAAACTTTCCCTTTCATTTCTGCAGAGACCCTTCTGTCACAAATCATTCCTGTCACCTTTCTCCATCCACTCCATCCAGCCTGCACTCTCTTTTTTACCTCTCCACAACCGTTCTGTTACTTTGTACAGTTGATCCCAAGTATCTGAATTCATCTACCTTTGCCACCTCTACACCTTGCAGCCTCACGGTTCCCCTGTCATCTTTCTCATTTACACACATGTACTCAGTCTTGCTTCTGCTTACTTTCATTCCCCTTCTCTCCAGTGCATATCTCCATCTCTCCAGCTTTGCCTCTGCTTCCTCCCGGCTTTCACTACAAATCACAATGTCGTCTGCAAACATTATTGTCCACTGAGACTCCTGTCTAATTTCATCTGTCAATCTGCCCATCACCATTGCAAAGAAGAAGGGGCTCAAGGTTGATCCTTGAGGCACTTCCACCTCCACCTTTAAACCCTCAGTCATTCCTACTGCACATCTCACTGATATTACACGATCGTCGTACATATCCTTCACCACCCTCACTTACTTCTCTGGCACTCCTGACTTTCTCATACAGTACCACAGCTCCACTCTCGGTGTCCTATCATAAGCTATCTCCAGGTCTATAAATACACAATGCAACTCCTTCTGGCCTTCTCTATACTTCTCCATCACCATTCTCAAAGCAAATATGGCGTCTGTAGTACTTCTCCCTGGCATAAAACTAAATTGCTCCTCACAGATCCTCACTTCTCTTCTCAGCCTAACTTCCACCATTCGTTCCCATATCTTCATTGCATGCCTAATCAGCTTTATGCCTCTATAATTGCTGCAGCACTGCACATCACTCTTGTTCTTGAAAATCGGAACTAGAACAATTTTCCTCTAATCCTCCAGCATCCTCTCACCCTCAAGGATTTTGTTGATCTGGTAAACCATGTCACAGCCATCTCTCCTAAGCTCCTCCATGCTTCCACTGGTATACCATCTGAGACCACTGTCTTACCATCCTTTATCCTCTTCATGGCGTTCCTCACTTCCTCTCTGCTGATATCTTGCACTTTCTGATTCACTACCTCCAACTCTTCCAACCTTCTCTCTCACATTTTCTATATTCATCAGCTCTTCGAAATATTCCTTCCACCTTCTGAGTACACTCTCCTCACTTGTCAGTACGTTGCCATCTACATCCTTTATCTTTCTAACATGCGGCACTTCACTCCCAGCTCTGTCTCTCTGCCTGGCTAATCGGTACAGGTCTTTTTCCCCTTCTCTACTATTTAACTTCTGTACAATTTCTGGTATGCCTTTTCTTTTGCCGTAGCAACCTCTTTCTTGGCTACATTCGTCTCTTTACACTCTCGAATACTGACTTTGTCCCTGTGTCTATCCATATTCCTCTTTGTCTGCTTCTTCCTATTTATGATATCCTGTACTTCCTCATTCCACCACCAAGTCTCCTTGTCTTCCCACCTCTGTCCCGATGTCACCCCAATATATATATATATATATATATATATATATATATATATATATATATATATATATATATATATATATCAAGTGGGGTTGGTGGAGGATTAGTGCCCCTCCCTGTAAAACAATTAACTCTAAACCCTTGGCCACCCCGTTTGGGATACATGGCGTCTGGCAATGAATGAATGAATGAATATGGAGCCTCTGTGGTACAGTGGTAGAGTGTGCATTTCGTACATGGGTGAGTCAGGGTTCGTGCCTCGCCAGGGTAATAAACATTTGGGAGTGTTCACCCGTCTACGTACTGCACTGGCGGACACAAGGGGTGCTGTGATTGAACCAGTGTCACTTACTATAAAGTATGCTTGCACCAGTCGGCTTGCACGGGCCGATTACACTTGGTTCACAGACTACACACACATCCAAAGCCACTCCAACACTACAATTACATTTACAAGCACTTCTCACCCTACATACAATCTCAACCAGACAGCCTAAGCCACTTGGTAGATACATTGGCTGAATCGTTCCAACTTCGGTCGGGATAGGCCAGTCCTGTAGTGGATACTCAAATGGCTGATATATATATATATATATATATATATATATATATATATATATATATATATATATAGAGATATATATATATATATATATATATATATATATAGAGAGAGAGAGAGAGAGAGAGAGAGAGAGAGAGAGAGAGAGAGAGAGAGAGAGATATATATATATATATAGGCATTAACCCTTTCATGCACTATAATGCAACGCGAGTCATAGTCCTTGCAATCTGAAGAGTAACCGATGATGCAATATGACGCAACTTCCCTATATATGATGGTAGAAACTTTTCCTGTGGCTGATATTGTGTCAGATTTTGATGAGTCAAAGGTGAGGGTGACCAGGTCTGAGGGAAATATATGACAAAACCCACCAGCTTATTGCAGGGACAAGCGGCCTATTTTTAGCTCAGTGTCCTCTTGGCAGTCAGACTATAAGAGTGTGTGAGCACGCGGCCAGCTGTCTTATTCCTTGTTTTCTATTATCGCACCATTCATACCTTACATGTATTATAGTGATAGCATGTTAAATATAGTGCAGTGTTCTTGTGAAGAAGTGAGTGTTTCTTATATATTTTCAGAGAAATCCAAATTTGAAATTTCATAACCGATTTTGATTGTTCCCCTTCTATACACTGAAACTACGATGGCAGGCAAGGGCTTGTTGGAGGAGGAGTATTTGAAATACTTGTTTATTGGGACTGAAAGTGAGGAATCTACTGATAGTGAAATTGGTGAGGCGGAGAGAGAGAGGGGGAGGAAAGGGAGAGCAAAATCCTCCCCCAAAGCTGTGGTCAAGGCTGCAGCGGTTAACACTACAGGCAGTAGCACCACCACTACCACCACTCTTATCACCACTGACACCACTGGTCTTACCACTGCTGTCACCACTGCCACCACTCCTGTCACCACTGCCATCACTCCTGTCACCACTGTTATCACTGCCACTACTCCTACCACCACTGCCACCACTGGTATCACCCCTGCCACCACTGGAACCACCATGACCACGGAGACTGAGTCGTATTATCGCCACCTCTCTTCCCCCCCCCCACAAATATTGACCTCGTTACCCCCACAGTCACCTTATACTCTCACAACACTCCAACCTGCCCACATCTCACTGCTCATCCAAGATATTTCTATATCATCTTCCCCTACGGAATCATCAAAGTCATTGTCCCCTTCAGAATTCATTCCCCCTGAATTTCAGCCATCATCATCATCAGCAGCAGCACCACCACAACCATCTCCTCCACAACCATTTCCACCACAACCATCGTTACCACAATCATCTTCACCATAACCATCACCACCACAACCATCACCACCAAAACCATCACCACCACAACCATCTTCACCACAACCATATTCACCACAACCATCTCCATCACCATGAGTACCTGAACCTTCATCCACCAAGCCATCATCCACACAGTCACCATCACCATCTTCCTCCCCACCACTAAGACGAGGGTGGTGTGGGCCTAGGAGAGGTAGTGGTGGGCAGCCAAGAGGCAGTTGTCTGGCTCCAGGTCATGTGCACCACACACGTACACAGTCAAGCATTTCCCCAGGTGAAGACTGTCAGGATGAAACCTGGAGTTCTGGGTCATTCACACCCAGTGCTGGCCCATTTCACTGAAACCCCAGGTTTGAGAGTGGCAGTACCAAGAACACCACTCCAATACTTCCAACTTTTTTTTTTACCAGGGAGTTGTTAATCTACCTGATGGTCGAAACTAACAACTATGCAAGATTCCTGGGGACTGCACTAGATGTTTGGTACCTCTGCAACGAAGAGGATATGGCCCAGTTCCTCGGGCTATACTTTCTTATGGAGATTTGTGACCTGCCAACCATAAGACACTATTGGTGGTCCACAGAGGTTCACCATTACCCCATATTTGTGCGGACAATGAGTGGATAGCACTTCAGGGCCATCCTGAAGCATTTTCATGTTTTCAATAGTTTCACCATACCCAAGGACAATCAAGACTGGCTAATAAGGATTCACACAGTGATGCAGTATCTCCTTCAGAGGTTCAGGTAGGTTTACATCCCATCCAAACATCTTAGCCTGGATGAGGGATCTCTGGGTTGGAAGGGGCGGCTCTCCTTCTGTGTATATAACCCTACGAAGCCCCAAAAGTATGCCATCAAACATTACATCTTGGCTGAGGCAAGGGGTGGCTACATTTTGAATTTTGAGGTGTACACGGGGGAGAAGAAATCTCTAGGAAATGCAGTGTGAGGCCTGGTTGAACCTTTGCAGGGCTAAGGATACTAGTTGTATACGGACAATTATTACAACTCTGTATCACTGTGCGAATGCCTCTTCAGAGAGAGAGTGCATATGTGTGTGGCACAGTACACCTCGCAAGGGGAGCACCGAGGGAGCTGTAGGACATCAACTGTGCTAGATGTCTTCCTGATGATGGAGTGGAAGCTAGGCACTAGGGCAATGTACTAGTGTTGCTGTGGAACGACAGAGATATCGTAAGTATGGTGTCCACCTTCCACAGAGATGCCACTGCCCCTAAGCAGGTGCATGGGAAGGTAAAGGGTCCAGACGGGAGATTCCACCACATTATCAAAACCGTCAACTAGCCCGTCATGGTGGAGGACTACAATAGGCACATGGACGAGGTGGATTATTTCAGTCAGGTGATCCAATACTACCCGGCCCAAAAGAGAATAGTCAAGTGGACTAAGAAACTGACCTTCTGTTCCATGCACATGGCCCTATTCAATGCCCACACTCTGTACGAAAAGAACACCACCAGGCCTATGACTCTCCTAAAATTCCAGGAGCACAAATGCCACAAACTCCTTGCATTCCAGGGGGAGGAATAGCCTGCATCAGGTCTTGCCCCTCACCACGCCCCTGACCTTCCCTCGCGATGACGACCACCAGTACCTGCAGCAACCACACCATCAACTGCAGGCTCCGCTTTACCTGCAACCATTGCTCCACCTCCTGCAGTAGCTGGTCCTTCAGGAGTAACTCGGCCAGCTTCTGCCACTGGACCTCCAGGAGGAGTACGGAGGTGAGGAGATGGAGAAGCACCGCCGTCCTAGCACCGTCGATATGTCGAGGATAGGACACGCTTGGACTCAACACCACCACACCCTGGGGAGAATCTCCGACAGGAAAAGGCTGCGTTGTTTGCTGTGCAGATAGCACAAGAGGAGGAGGGACACCAGCTATATTTACTGTATGTCCTGTTTGTGATGTGCCACTCTGCACAGGACTATGCTGTCATCATTACCATACTGATGAAAGCATACAGCAGTAAATCATATCGGAAACACACACACACACACACACACACACACACAGGCTGTGATTGTACCTTTCCTCCTTTCTGCAACGCCATCCCCTGTCAAGGAACAATACAGAGAGAGGGAGAGAGAGATTATACTATCTATGGAGGAAATATAATGGAATAACCAGGAGGTGAAGGTGCAAGCAAAAATAAAATGCATGACTGAGGGAAGAGTGGGGAAGATGAGGGAAAAGGAAGGGGAAGAAGACGAAGACAGGAAATAGATGATATAATAATTTAGGTAATGTGGAAGACGTGGAAACGTGAGTTAAGAAGGCAAATGGGTGAGAACATGGAAGTAAGAGTGAGAAAATATGTTACGTGTGCTATGAAAAAGTGGTAAAGAAAGAGAGAGGGAGAAAAAAATGATTAAACAGGACAATTAAGAGAATAGAAAAAAAACGCGATGATGGAAAAGGAGATAAAAATTAATGGAAGAGGAAAATACTGAAATAGTCTGGAATAAAGGCATGAGAAAGCTTGAACTGGTGAAAGTGTGTGTGTGTGTGTGTGTGTGTGTGTGTGTGTGTGTGAGAGAGAGAGAGAGAGAGAGAGAGAGAGAGTCACTGATACACACTCAATTTCCATCTCAAGGATAAAATATAAAACACATCCACGTAAGGGGCAAAACATGATACGAGGGGCTACATAAAGCTAATTCTGGTACTCTTGTTGGTTGAGGAAGTTCCCTAACACCTTTTCCTATGCGTTTTATTTTCTTAAGTGCATCTTAATGACTTCGTCTGCGTTATATATATTTTTTTTTCCGAAATCACCATATTCTGCATAAACAACGTTCGTAAGGATATTAACCACTCTTATCCAAATGTATATCACCAAGGGAGGGTGTTAGGGACTCTCCTTAACAAACTAGAATATGGGCCTTTGAGACAACATACAATACTCATAGGGATTGTAAGCCTTTCCAAATTACACTCTTTCACTGTTTTCCCCCTACCAATATCGTCCTTTTGTGGACTTTAGCAGCTTATTTCATAGCTCAGTGACAGAATAAGTCAGCACTGTGGCTCTACATCCTGTCCATATAAGTTCTTCATGACTAACACCACATTCTAGGGTTACATCCGCTCACTCGATGTAGTGCTGCTCCCGGGCGTCTGCTTTCCTCTCCTCCATCCTTCTTTCCTTCCATCCTCTTCTGTCTTTCTTTCCTTCATTCTTTCCTTGTCCTTCTGCCTACGGGTGACTTTACACTCCCTCTTCTGTCTTTCATTCCTTCATTCTTTTCTCTTCCTTCTGCCTTTGTGTGACTCTAAACTGAGTGACAAGCCAAATGGTTTCCTGTACACCAGGAAACCATTTACTCTGCTGGATGGTAACCATATAACCAAATTTGGCGCCTGGTGGTTATTATTGCGCTCCAGTCGGATTTAGCCGGTGAAGTTTATATCCAAGGGGTGGTTGGGGTTGATTGCTCATGTAATGCCAGGGATGAGTAAGGTTGGTCACTCTCATCTTAAATGTCGGGACCAACTGCCTAGCCCCGGGCTCCTACTCTCCTCATGGGGCAATGTAGGATTGGATGATGGATGGATGGATGGATCTTTTTTTTTTTTACAACTCAGCAGTGAAGATGGAGAGATGGCAGTTTTTGGCCAAGATAGAGAAAAACAGCATATATAGCACATCCCATTTTTGTATTATTTTGCATTTTACGTTTTATTTTTTTCAGTATCGGGAGTGCATAGATAAGCAAATGATCCTTGCGTATTATACAGTATGCAGTAATAAAAAAGGGAAAGAGATTCACGGGTGTAGTCAAATGCCACGAGAGGACGACTCCACTCTCTCCTCTACATCGCCTTCTCCCAGACGTATTCCTAATCATCTCGTTATTCTGTCAGTTTACCCTTTTTACTCGAACTTGACCTAAAAATGCCATCTCTCCATATTGACTTGAGTATTGTAAAAATAGATTACACTTAAATACGCTGCTTGTCACGAAAGGTGCTGTGGGAAGGATGTAGAGCCGTAGCTATGTCTTTTTCTGGCACTAACGTAAGTGAAAAAAAGCTGCAAAAGGACGAAAATCTGGGCCAAGTCAGAGTATGAACAGTTAAGTACTTGTTTCATCTACAATCACCTCAGGGCAAGAATGAGACTGTCAGGTGTTAAAGAACAGGAACCTTTGCCACATAATACTTAATAAGTCATCCATCCCACTGCTTTCCACACCCACTCTAACTCTTTCACTGTCAGTCATAGCATTCAGCATTTTAAATATATATTACATGCTTTAGTTCATTGATGATTAATGTTCACCAGTTGGAGGGGTGTTAATGTAAGTGAAACGAAAGAAAGTATGAATCTTGAGAGCTGGTGCGAGGATAATGAGCGAGAGAACAGATGGAGATTCTTTTTCTTTTTTTTTTTCTTTTTTAAGATGAGATGACCATTAAGATACTGAGACTGACTGACTGACTGACTGATTAAGGGCATCTTTGTTGTCTAAAGGCAAAGTTTACTGTGTCCAATGCCAGAGCAAGAGAAGGGAGTCCAGTAAAGTAATGCTTCTCCTCTGATCTGTTTAGCAACAGACGATTTTATGCAGCTTTGGAGATACCTTCTCCAATGCATAAAGTAACACGTAAAGAGCACTCAGAGCGCGCATGCCTCCGTCAACGCCTATACCAGACAATTCAGTTCACTACTAAAGTTTAATCAACTCTTCCCTCCAACTTCGTTGGCGGAGGTAATTATTAAAAAGAAGGAGCACCACAAAGAGTGCAACACCTGCGACCGTCAACTGATCTAAAAGCTGAACATTTGACTGCTCCGTGACCCTGACTTTCAACTTACTCTTCTCAAAATCCAATTTCTTCATTCTCGCCTGATCCTTAACACTTTCGTCAAGTTTGGTCCAAAACAAGTCGAAACTGCTAGAGTTGACCTGGTCTTTCCACCTTGTCTTTCGACCTTGACATTTGACTGTTTACAAAATCGAACACTTTTGCCCTTGTTTTACCCTGTGCCATTCAACAAATTTTGGTGTAAATCTGACAAAAACTGTTCAAGTTGACCTTGCCATGAGCCCTTAACTTTACTACCTACTGGTAAAAAAAAAAAAAAAAAATATCAATCCCTTGGCTGATCCTCAACCCTTCCACCAAGTTCGGTGCAAATCAGATGAAACTTTTATTATTACTCTCATCACCATTATTATTATTATTATTATTATTATTATTATTATTAGTAGTAGTAGTAGTAGTAGTAGTATCATTATTTTTTTTAATTATTAGTAGGTGGGGATGCTCACCATCCACTCACTGGACGTAGTGTTGTTCTCTTGTGACTGCCCTTTCCTCTCTTCCTTCTTTCCTTCCATCCTCTTCTTTCCTTCCTGCCTCTTCTGTCTTTCTTTCCTTCATTCTTTCCTCTTCCTTCTGTCCATGGGTGACGTTACTCTGAGTGACAAGGAAAAGAGTTTCCTGTACACCAGGAAACCATTTCCAACGCTGGGTGATAGTCATATAACAAAATTATGGCGCTTGGTGGTTTCGTAGGTAATTAAGGGGCTCCAACCAGGTTGAGCCTGTGCAGGTTTATATCCAAGGGGTGGTTGGGGTTTATTGCTCACTAAATGCCACTCAAAGATGAGTGAGGCTGGTCACTCTCATTTTAAATGTCAGGACCAACTAGCCTAGCCCCGGGCTCCTACGCTCCTCATGGGGAAACACTGGATTGGATGATGTTGACGACGATATTGATGATGATGATGATTGTCGTGACAGGCACACGGGTCAAACCATGATCTTGTTCTGTGGTCTTGACCTCTGACTGATCGTTCTCATAATCGAAGTACCTCGTCATTGCATTGCCATCAGCCGTTCCGCTAAGGTTAGTCTGCATAAGAAAAAAATGTTCGGGCCTACTTTGCTGGGTCATACTTAGAATTAACCATGTGACCTTGACCTTTGAAAAGTTGTTCTACTGAAAGGAAATAAAATAAGTCATCCCCTTGGTTGTCCCAGTACGCCTACACCTCATTTGGTTAAAATCGGATAAAAACTGTTAGAGTTTTGTTATTTACAGACAGACATAGGTAGAATATCCGCTACTGCTTCGCGAGCGCGGGTGTAACAGCCTTTATTTAAAATACTGTGTATAGTATCCCCCAAAGTCAAATTACAATTTACTTTTTGTTGTAACTACCAACATTTGAACTTTGTTCGCCTTAGAAGAAGGCTATCTGACAAAAGTGGTTAGTTTCCATTAAGAATAACCTGCATTCAGTGTTACTCATTCATAATCAAGTCATACACCCAAGGTCCACAACCACCACCGTCACTACCTGCTGTGCTTTGACGTATTGGGTCATTTGTCACAGGTTTGCCTCACAGGTTCGTGGTGGTGGTGGTGGTGTCGGTAAAGACGAGGGTAGATGAGGGACTAGAGTTTGTGTGGTAATTATAATGATAATGGAAAACTGTTATAGGGTGCATTTACAAGCCGGTACGTAACGACACTATATGTGAGGTATCATCTACATGTACTTATTTACTAGCTGTCTCATTGCACCCATTTACTATTCTCATCACCCTTCCGCTCCAACTGCTCTGTCCTCCATCCGTCTACCCCCACTGCTTTTTCCTTCACCCTTCGTCCCTCACTGCCCTCTCCTCCACCTTTCCACCCTCTCCACCACCCTCACTGCCCTCTCCTCCACCTTTCCACCCTCTCCACCACCCTCACTGCCCTCTCCTCCACCGTCACTCCTTGTCCTTCAGCTTCACTACCCCCTCCTCCACCGTATCCCCCTCACCGTTCCTCCCGCACCACCCTCTTCTTCACCCTCACTACCTTGTCCTCCACCTTTCCACCATCACTGTTCTCTCCACTGAACAATGGACCTGCATTTCACGAACAAAACCCCTCACCCTCGCTGTTGCACGAAGTTGAATAAACTTTTCTGGAACGTAATTAACATTAAAGTCTGACAATCCACTCGCCAATG
Organism: Coenobita brevimanus; assembly: GCF_032717465.1. Lineage (NCBI taxonomy): Eukaryota > Metazoa > Arthropoda > Malacostraca > Decapoda > Coenobitidae > Coenobita > Coenobita brevimanus. The sequence continues at coordinate 16,704,392 of NC_137002.1, forward strand.
GCTGACTTTTCCAGTGACATTTTCTTTTCGTTGATAATGTGACTGTCGATAAAGCTTCAGTATTTTAAAACAGAATGCCTGATGCTATTTTGTGAATTTACTGTATGTTGCAGTGATTTTAGCTACCAGTAAAATAAAGTCTCTCTCTCTCTCTCTCTCTCTCTCTCTGCTCATCCGTGATCTGTCTTTCAGATTGTTTATTTGTATATATTTACGTCTCTCAGTCAGTCTCTGTAACTTTTCTCAATTGTTTGACGGCATATCTAGGTATCTCATTAAATATGGCTAAGAAAAAAAAAATATTGAATGGTGGATATTTAGCCTCTATAATTTTATTCTGCTTGTATTTTGTTCATTTTCCTATTTATTTCCTTTCCATCCTATTCGAAAGTGGAAAGAGGGATTAGGTTAAGATGGATATATATTTTCTTATTACTGTATGACACACATTGTCATAATACTGCTCACACACACTAAAACCATCCATCTGTCTCCTTACCCCCTCCTAGTAATCTTAAAGCGTATCAGAATGATATACCTTTGTCATGGGAAAGTACATTCTTACGCACCTACTGTTACACAAGACAATATCAGCCAAATATGGCCGACTTGCACCATCTATACACCCAAATATTATCATCCGTATTCTGTCCAAATCTGTAATGTAATGGTTAAGCGGTATTCTCAGTCCACGTACATACGATCAAAATCGCACAGGAGGGATCCGACAATGACCTAAATGCCCAATGCAACAGGTAATAACTAAGGAATATCAATCTCTTTCCATGTAGGTCTCCAAATAATAACCATACTTATCATGGATATAGTACGAAGTCACAAACAAGAGATAACCTGCATCAAGAGTCTATTAGAAATACGAATATTGGGCATTGTGCATTATCCATCGTTCGTTGTGTCAGATCATTGATTTTTTTATCAACTGTACACAATTCTTTAACCTTGGAGTAGTTTCTCAGGTTATTAAGTTTTTGTATTTTATATTTCTGAAGCACGAGTGTTTTCATCCTTTTGTTTACGTTTTGCATCAAAGCACTACTCATTAAACTAATTACACCACAAAAAATGCAAATGCAATAACTTCTAACACCATTATCTTTACTTTATTATTTCTGACACCACTTAAGACCCTTGCTTCATCATTTCTAACACCATTTAAAACCTGTCCTTCATCATTTCCAACACCATTTAAAAGCTTTCCTTCATCATTTCCGACACCATTTAAAAGCTTTCCTTCATCATTTCCGACACCGTATAAAACCTTTCCTTCATCATTTCCAACACCGTTTAAGAAATTAGTTTCATCATTTCCGACACCATTTAAAACCATTCCTTCAGCATTTTCAACACCATTTAAAATCACTGTTTCATCATTTCCAACACAATTTAAACTTTTTTTCATCATTTCCAACACCATTTAAATTTCTTTTCATCATTTCCGATACCATTTAAAACCTGTTTCATCATTTCCGACACCATTTAAAACCTTTGTTTCATCATTTCCAACACCAGTAAAACCATTGTTTCATCATATCTGATGCCATTTAAGACCTTTGTTTCATCACCATTAGTCTCCCACATTATCATCCCCCTCCTCCTGCCACAATGGCGTCATCGAGCACAGTAACTCTGTGATGCTTTCGTGGTCGTCCGTGGCTGGCATATTTGGTAGCATATGTCATGGGCAGAAAATGTTGACACAGTCGGTCATATCACAGTTACTGGTAAATTTTCTTTTCCTGAGAGTTAATGAGCTATAAGTCCCATGGCAAGCTTTGAATATGAAAGTCAATTTTCCACCTTCCCCGCCACTCTCTGTCTGTCTGTCTGTCTGTCTCTCTCTCTCTCTCTCTCTCTCTCTCTCTCTCTCTTCCCGTATTGTTTCTCCTTCCCAGCTTTCTTCCTCGCTCATTCTCTCCCTCGTATGGTACACAGATTAAATAGGTTTGTAGAATAGTCTAGAATAATATCGTTTTCGTAGAGTGTGTGTAGTGGCCCCATAATTAAATAACCGTAACTTTTTATATACCGTACATTTGTGCCTATTCCTAACCACACTCTCTTCCAAATAGCTTTTTTAGGAGATACGCATTAATGCTTTAGCAGTCATTACTCCCGCCTGTGTTTTACGATGATTAAAATGAAATGTGATGCTGCTTCGCTTCTCATGAATATTTCCCGGAGAGGAATTCTATTGTAAAATTATATATAAAAGTTTAACTGGCACACAGTCTTTTAATGTGAGTGCTGGACCACTTTCCAGAGTAGCCAATACACGCTTTTATGTTGCTCTTTTATTCTCAATATTTCTGCCTATCCCATTCAGTCCTAGGGGTCTTCGTAACCTAGATCAAATCATGTGGTGGCAGCAGGAACAGCATTTCATAGTCCACTGAATGATGAAGGTACACCCGAGAAAAGTTCCGCGTTATACACTTGCTCACCACTTCGAAATAGTAAATGTGAGACAAGTGGTAGCGAAGTACTAACCAACATTTATCTATGTGGTGACTGTGTGGCTGTCTCACGCATAAAGGTCCGAACTGGCAGGCAGGGGTATAAGGCGGAACTTTCCTCGGCTGTACGTGGCAACCCACGGTACCCTGTGGCTGCTGTTTAGTGATGCGAAGTGATTGTCATGATGGCAACAGGTCCATCGATTCTCACATTCACTTGCTCAAGTCACTTCAGAAAAATTCGATCTGAAGCAAAAGAAACTGGTTAATCAACATAAGATGTGACATGTGAGATGGCAAAACGCTACAGTCATCTTGTGCAGGTGGCATCATTGCCTGGGCTCTCATTTCGTCTGGGCTGGAGGGTGGGGGGTTTAGGGTGGTTGAACACCGTCTAGGTCACATTGTCAGTGTAAAAGGCCGTTTGACTAGCTTCAGGTTCACGTTCATCATTATGTGTTTTTCTTAATTCTTATTACTTCCTCCAAAGATGTTTTAAAAAGTTGTTCTCGGATATCAGTGAAATCTGGTGTTTAGATGGGCAGTGGGTCAGGAAAGAGTTTAAAGGTATGAAGGTGGATCCAGTTTCGGATACATGAATAAATAGTAAGTTTACTGGCGTTGGCGGAGATAATTATGTACTCTGAGACTGTGTAACAAGCCAGACTAAGACCGTTGAATGAACTACGTGAGACTGTAAAAATATTCGACTGCTAGGGAAAGGGAATTGCAGCAGTAAATAAAAAATAAACAAAGTGAATAAAATTATCTGGCAGAAGCAAAATACGAAGCCACGTACTGAAGGAATTACCGCTGAGTAACGTAAAACAAAATCGATGGCAAAATGAATGAAACTGTTGGGTATAAAACGTGGAGGCTGAGGTAGTGGGAAGCATAACCCCTGCACAGAGCCATCTCCCTTAGCTACTGTATGTAAAATAATTAAACATAGCAAGAAGGAATTTGGAAAAGGGAATCGTCGGTTTGAAGGGGTTGTTTGAAGATCGTGTCTAAAAATTTCATTACAAGTCTCCAGTAAATCGAAAAAAATTGCCTAGCCTTAATAAGAATATCTATTTTAAAAAGGTAAATCTCATATTACTTTGAACGGGGTAATGTGGGATCGAGTGTTAGCGCTATTACAATTTGTCGATGGCGATAAAATATCGTAGCAGACAGTACCTATATGGACAGAGAGAGAGAGAGAGACAGAGAGAGGGGGGGGGTATATTGAGTAGATCGATAGATAGAGAAAGACCGGCAGATAGATAAAAAGTAAAAAGTGAGGTACCTATCATGCCATTGATTACTCCCAACATGCTAAGCTTGCCCCTATAATACAATGGCGGTTTTTCTCTTAAATGTTTACTCTTCAGAAGCGAAAGGGTTTGGCTTAATCTCACGGTACCTCTTTTCTTTCATATTTTCTTCTGGTTACTGCTACGCTTAGATCATTACTTATGGGAGACTCCTTTTGGTGGTGGGGATAATTTTCTAGTTGTGTGGTGGTAAAAAAAAAAAAAATCGACATTTCCGCAGAAGTCAGCTGTTCTTATTCTCTTTAGATGCTGGCTGTTATTTCAGAATCTCAATTTGTCACTGATAATGTCAACAAGTACGGGACCTCATTATAGTGCATTATACTTTTTTTTTTTTTTTACCAACTCAATGCTGAGTTGCAATAACAAAATAACACCAGAATATGATGATAGTTACGAATGAGTGCTATGGGAGAAATGCAGAGCGTTACTATTTATTTATCTGCCACCGAGGTGCGTGGGATAAACTCCTAAAGTACGAAAATCTAGATCTACGTAAGATGAAAAGCACATAGTATGCTCACTGAGTTTGAACTGATATTCGTCATTTTTGGTGAAAGAGTTAAGGGTCAATCTAGGGAATGTCCTCTTGTATTTTAGATTTTAGAACAATAAGTCAAAGGTCAAGAATACATGGCAAGGGTCGGTTTAGACCAAGCTTGGTGGAAAGGTTGATGATAAGCCAAGGATGAACTAAGTTTTGAGATCAACCAGTCAAAAGTCAAGGTCACAGGGTAAGGTCAGAACTCAACTTCGTGTGTGTGTGTGTGTGTGTGTGTGTGTGTGTGTGTGTGTGTGTGTGTGTGTGTGTGTGTGTGTGTGTGTGTGTATGTGTGTGTGTGTGTGTGTGTGTGTCCGTGTGTGTGTGTGTGTGTGTGTGCGCGTGTGTGTACAATCAATAGATTCTTTACACATCTTTACATTTCTGTAGTTCTGACCCAAGATTCTACGCATCTGATTGTTGTTTGCTATTATAAAGTACTAGACATACTGTATCAGGAGAAGAGGCTATTGTACCCCTTACGTCAAATAATCTTGTATTTTCTTTCACACACAAAGTTTTCATTAATCCCTCAAAAACCATTCTTTTCTGCCCGTCACTCGTTACAGCTTTTGCCTTTTCCAATAGAATAACTAAGACCCGTATACTCCACACATTAGGAATCATTTTATATCCTCCCTCTGAGCGATTAATCCTCAATATTACTGATCGGTGTGCTCATTTGTAATTTACATCTTTTAATATCTACATAAATTACGTAAACCTCATGAATTAGAATACTGACGCAACATAAACTGGTAAGGAAGAGATGCTAGCGACCAGAGCACGGACCTAGATCTTTCACATTCCTCATCACTAAACTACTCTCCTGATCTTCTTGGAGAAATCACATTATTTCCCATGTCACACACCTTGCCATGGGTTGGCTGTTCTGATCCAACTGCCAGAAAGTATTTTATTGATTGCTAGAGATAAAAGCTGTCAACCCAGCCCAGCACAGTGGTCTGGATATCAAAGAGGGGAGTAGTTGAGTGAGTGTCTCATCCTTGACAGCCAAGTCTGGATAATGGAGATTTACTTGTGCCGCCGCCACTGACACTGCCGCCCTCACGTTATTGGCATAGTCTGGGTGCGATATCGAGCAGGGTATGGAGTGGGGGAGGGAGTGGGAAGGGAAGGCAGAAAGGAGGATGCAGAGAGCTGGAGATTTTTTTTTTTTTTTTTTTTTTTTTCATATCATAGCTCGTCAAAATGATGAAGACAGTTGTAACAAAAACCAAAGGCAAGCAATGCGTAAATGATATACAGTACCTTCAAAAAGAGCCAGACAGACGTTAGGCAGGATCAAGATCCTTTAGAGTTGCGATGCCTGCACACACAAGTTCAAAAGATTGGAAATTGAAGGCAGAGAGAAAGGCAGACTCAGGTAGATTGTTTCAGAGTTGATCAGTTGTCCTCATCAAAGGACTGAGAGTACCTATTAATTCTTGCATGAGAGAGTGAAACAGAATGGGTGAGAGTGTGAGCAGAACGTGCGTGTTCACCGTAATGGAACAGCCATTAAAGGAAAACGACGAGCAACGATCAGAGAGAGAGAGAGAGAGAGAGAGAGAGAGAGGAGTCAATGAAAACATGATTTAATAAGATGAATAAGGATGATGACAGTAATGATGATGATGCCGATAATGATGTGGATGAGAAACAGAGATAATAATGGTGATGATAATGATGGCGTTTAGGACGATAATAAAAATGCAAAAGACATCATTATATATCGAGTTATTCTCTCTCTCTCTCTCTCTCTCTCTCTCTCTCTCTCTCTCTCTCTCTCTCTCTCTCGTGTAAATGTGTGTGTGTCAGTTTGTTATCCAATGCTCAGACTGAAGGACAAGCGCGCTAAACCAAATTATATAAACAATTATAAAATTTGTATATAAGCAGATGAATAATACAATGAGGTAAGTGACTTTTTTAAACCATCCTACTGTGCGCTCGCTCGTGTCCTTGACTGAGCCGCAGGAGACGCATCAACACCAAACATTATCCATGGGCTTTCAACCCTACTTCCAGAGCATTTCTGTAGTAAGTGACGTGCCCGGCTGAAGTAGAAAGGGTCAAAATAGTTTTATATGGTTCTAACTCCAAACCGCCAAAATTGGTGTTTACCTCATTGTAGCATGCTGGGCCTCATATATAACTGAATTTGTATACTGTATATGCCCGCCGCTATTCACCTACTCCAGTCACAGCTTCACTTGAAGTACCTTGAAAATAAATATGACAGTACTATTATTTTTGTGAATTTTTCTTAAAATGATTTGGATGCCACTTGCTATCATCATTTTTTGTGGAAATTAAAAGAAAAAGATTTGATACTCCATGTTACCATCACTGTCTGTGGAAATTTCCGTAAATGAATTAAATTTTACTTTGTGCCATCATTTTTTTTTGCGGGGATGAGTATCTAACATTCTCAAATTGATATCTGTTGCCATCATTTTTGTGAAAACGATTAGTACTGACCACTCTCTTACTGTCTACCACAATTTTTTGTTGAAAAGTCAATAACTGATAAAAATGTAAATTGCTGCTATCAGCTTTTGCTGTAATGTTAGATATTGATCAAACTCTAACTCGTTACCATCAATTTTCATAAAAGGTTTTTAAAATGGTTTCAATGTTACCCGGTACCATCATTTTTGTGAAGTTTACATTATTGTCAAATTCTCACTTCCTACCACAATTTTTTGTGGAAAATTTTATATTGACGAAATTATTATCTTCTATCATCATTTTTTATTGAAAATTCTAATATAAATCTAAAGGTCACTGGCTGCAATTCATATTTGTTGACATTTTTATATCTACCTATATACCTAGGCTGCTTCCCCCAAGGAAAGGGAGGTAGCCGAGACAGGACGACACCCCCCCCATTTATTCATCCATTCAAACACATTCATTCGCATCTTAGCCCCAAAGGGGAGATGGGACAGATCCTCACCGCACAAGGGTCTGCACAGTGCAATCAGTGACATCCGCAGCAGGGCTCAACAGCAGAGCTGGTTTACCCCTGCCACATCATAATAAACCCATCCCCTTACCCGCACCTGACCTGACTAGCTGATCAGACCAAATCCGGGAGAATATCCCCTCAGGGCTGCGTCATCAATGGTTCGTTCACAGTTTCTCTCCATTTATTTCTGTCACACACAGCCACTCTTCCTTGCTCAACAGACATCCCTCTCGCATCCAGCGCTCTCTTCACACTGTCCATCCATCCATCCTATTCGTGGTTTCCCTTTCAGCCTTAAACCTCTCACATCAAATCTAGTTATCTTTTTTACTAATCGCACATTATCCATTCTCTCCATATGCCCAAACCATCGCAACACCCTCTGCTCAACTCTACCAACCATCTCCCAAACAACTCCAGTTCTTCGCATTTCATCATTTCGCACTTGATCCATAGGCGTCACTCCACACATACTCCTCAGACACCTCATCTCCATTACATTCAAACTTTTCCTCTCTGCTACACCCATATTCCATGTTTCAGCCCCATATAATGCAGTCGGTACCACAACACCCTCATACAGCCTTCTCTTTACATCCATTCTAAGCAGACGACATCTAAACACTTTTTTCATTCCTCCCAGCACATTAACTACTTCATTCATTCTAAACTTCACTTCTGCATCTATTCTTCCATCAACAGCAACATGTGACCCTAAATATTTAAAACACTCTACCTCCTCAAGCAACTCACCATTCAAAACTATATTCATCCCCCTTCCATGTACCAACCTCGTACACTTCATCACTTTACTCTTATTCTCATTTACTTTCAATTTCCTCCTTTCACACACCCTTCCAAACTCCTCTACCAACTGTCTCAATCTCTCCTCTGAATCAGCCACCAGTGTAGTATCATCTGCAAACAGCAGGTGCTTCAGATTCCACTCTCCACCATCAACATTCACCAGACTCAGACCTCCACCTAAAACTCTTGCATTCATCTCCCTTATAACACCATCCATATAAATATTAAACAACCAAGGCGACATCACACATCCCTGTCGCAACCCCACTCTCTCGGGAAACCAATCACTCACAGCATTTCCCACTCTTACACACGCTATGCTATTTACATAAAAACTTTTCACCCCTTTTAGTAATCTACCATCAAGTCCATACAATTTTAAAACAGTCCACAAAGCCTCCCCATAAATTCTATCGTACGCTTTCTCTAAATCCATGAATGCCCAAAACACCTCCTTGCCTTTCGCTAAATACTTTTCACACACTTGTCTCACAGTGAACACCTGATCCACGCATCCCCTCCCTCTCCTAAAGCCACACTGCTTATCATCAATCACTCCCACTGTACCCTCTCTAACTCTCATAATGAACACTCTACCATACACCTTACCTACAACACTCAACAGACTTATACCCCTAAAGCTAGTACATTCATACTTATCACCCTTGCCTTTATACAACGGGACCACACAAGCACTTGCCCAGTCAATTTGCACCATACCTTTCACAAGGCACACATTCAACAACTTTACTAACCAGTCAACAATAGTCACTCCACCACCCTTCAGGTTCACCAGCACACCCATCCATACCTGCAGCTTTCCCTGTTTTCATCTCCTTTACTACCTTCTCCACTTTCTCCTTCGTGATCAAAATATCATTCAACTCTCCCAACACATTTATTCCTTGCACCCTTCCATCAGCCACAATCTCAGCCACCCTTTCCTCCTCTACATTTAACAATCTTTCAAAATACTCTGCCCATCTCTTCCTTACTGCATCCATCTCAATTAACATCCTCCCATCCTCTGCTTTTACTCGTTCTTCCTTCCCAGACTATCCCTTTCGCACCCTTTTAACCTCCTTCCATAACATTTTCTTGTTCTGTTGAAAATTTTCAGTCAGCCGCCTACCCCACCTCTCATCTGCTGCCATTTTATCATCACGCACAGCTCTTCTCGCCCTATTCCTCATTTCCTTATACTTGTCATATGACACCTCATCCTTCCTCTGCAGCCACACTTCATATGCACATCTCTTCTCAGCCACAGCCATACTTACTTCCTCACACCACCATTCACTTCCTTTTCTTACACCACCACCCACACGTCTCACACCACACACCTCTTCTGCATGCCCCACCACAGCACTCTTAAACAACTGCCATTCCTCCTCCACACTGCCATTTCCCTGATCTTTCACTGCGTTCCATTCATCTTTCAATTTCTCCTGATACACTATCATTTTCTCTCTTTTATCCAACTCACTTTCAAAACCTCCCTGCCACACCTAACCCTCCTAGCTCTCACCCATCTCTTACCTACTCTTACCTTTCCCTCCACCAGGTAGTGGTCAGACATACCTCCACCCTCCCCTCTCAGAACTCTCACATCCAACAATCTTCCTATCACATTCCTAGACACAACAACATAGTCCAACAATGCTTTATCCACAACCATTCCACCCTCCTGTCTCACCCATATATACTTATAAATATCTTTTTTCTCAAACAGCGTATTTCCAATCACCATCTCTCGCTCAACACACATCCCTATCATTCGTTCCCCATTTTCGTTTCTTCCAGGCACACCATGCATACCAACTACACCTTAAAATGCTACATTTCCCACTCTAGCATTCAGATCTCCCATCATTACCACATTCACATTCGCTCCAAAACTCTGCAGACACTCATCAACATCATTCCAGAAAGACTCCCTCTCTTCTTTATCCCTTTCACTACCAGGCCCATATGCACTCACAAACACCCACAACTCACGTTCAAATTTCGCTTTCACCCACATCAGTCTCGATGACACCTCCTTCCATTCAGTCACACACTGCTGTACTTCCGGACTCACTAACAAGGCCACACCTTCTCTTGCCCTTCCTCTATCAACACCTGACAATCTTCCATTCACGCTTCCAAACATAGACTCACCCTTCCCTTTCATCTTCGTTTCACTGAAAGCTAACACATCCAACTTTCTTCTCACAAACATTCTCCCAATCTCCTCCCTTTTAGCCTCAATCGTACTACATCCACGCACATTCATAGACACAATCTTCAGGGTACGGGGATAACTCAATCGTTTCTCTGGCCTGTCTCTTTTTAGGAACTAAAAAACAGAAGAGGGGGTCCCTAGTCCCCTCACCCCACCCCTTTTAGTCGCCTTTTATGACACGCAGGGAATACGGTAGCAGTATTCTTCCTAACACAACCTGGCCTCAGAGTAGTAGTACCACCCCATAGTGCGGCCAGATTGTGTCCCCCCCGCCACATCAAATACCTCTTGCTACCATCATTTTTTTTTTTTTCAAAAAATAAATTGAACGTTCCTTGGCACCATCATTTTTTGTGGAAGTTGCTATTATTGTCAAATTCTTGTTATCATCATTTTTTATTTTAATATTTGATCATACCGTTGCTTTCAATAATGTTGTTCATTCTAATATTCCTTAAACTGCTACTTGCTGCAAAAATACTAAATGCTTCCATCAATTTTTGAGGATATTATGTACAGCCGACAGTAGAAGTTCGTCCCTCTTAGCGTGCGTGATACGAGCCTGTTGATCTGGTAACACTGTATGAGATAGAGTTGACAGGTACGCTTTAAATGGATAATATTAAAGAAATGTGTTCCGAGATAAGAACACGGGACTTTGATGAATGGTCGTGGAGAAGGAAGACGTGTTTCTGATCTCTCCTCTAGCTGCAGGGTTGCCTCACTGGCGTTAGCTTTTTCTTTTTTCGCCACTAGGGCGTTTTTCAATAAAGTTAGGTTAGCTAGAACTAATTTTTCTCCCTGGCCTTAGTAGATATAGTAGGTGTCTATATCTAATTTCTGAGATTGCCTTTGCTTACTCACCTCTGGAGTGTACCCCCCACTGATCGCTCTGGGGTGTGAGTGACACACAGGCGCGTCCTCCCGAGAGTGGTTTGAGAGGGCAATCTCAGCCTAGGTGGGTCTTCCCCAGGTACTTTGCCCCTTGGTCGTTTTTCTCCCTCTTCCCACTTCCCCTTCACGGGGGAAGTGGTAGCTATGATGGACCCCCCTACTGCCTCCCCCCCCTTCAGGGGGGGAGGTAGTCCTGACGACATCACTACCGTGACTGACCGGCCCCAGACTGACGGACGCCAGACTCGTTCCCCGCTTGACATCCCTGTCAATAACGCGACCTTCGTAACCCTTCATGCTCTAGGTTCTACTCCCCTGTCCAGACTCAATCCCTTCATTGTCAAGAAGGTGATTGACCACTGTGCGGGAGAGGTGGAACAAGTAAAAAAACTTGGAAATGGAGACCTCCTGGTTAAGACATTCAATTCTGCTCAGGTGAAAGACTTGCTAAAGCTGCGTAAGTTTCACTGTCATGATATCGAGGCCAAGATCCCAACATCCATGAATTCCTGCAAGGGTGTTATCACTTGCAGGGATCTCATGGTGATGAGTGAGGAAGAAATCATACAGGAACTTGCTCAGCAGGATGTAATTGATGCCAAATTCATCACTCGTTATCAGGAAGGTGTAAAGACGAAGACAGCCACAGTTATCCTCACTTTTGGCAAAGTTTTGCTACCTACAAATGTCAAAGTAGGATATGAAATTGTAAATGTAAGACCGTACATCCCGAATCCCCTTCGTTGTTCAAAATGTCAGCTCTATGGACATCATGAAAAGGCTTGTCGGGCTTCCAACATCGTGTGTGGCAAGTGTGCGGCTGTAGGTCACTCTGCTGACAACTGTACATCCGAGACTGAGTGCTGCTTTCACTGAAGGATGCTCACTCCACTTCCTCGAGGGTTTGTCCCAAGTGGAAGGAGGAGAAAGAGGTCTGCACAGTGAAAGCGACTGAGGGCATATCCTTTTACGATGCTAGGAAGAAGGTGAAGGAGTTGCATGCAACTCCCAAGCCTAATGTCTCCTATGCATCGGCGGTTGTGTCCCGTCCTGTGATGTGCACTGTGGAGACACAGACTGACCTTACCTTCGTTCCACATGCCACATGCCCTACCTCTAAGTCTAGACCCCCTGTACGTTCCAACTCTCTTACAGACATCCCTGTCACCACTTCTTACTCTCAGGCTGCCGCTGCTCCTTCGCAGTCGGTGCGGCAAAAATCGAAGCCCGACAAGTCTGATAAGATTAATCTGACCACCCTCACAAAACAGTCTCGTCCTCACGTTCTTCCAGTTCCCACTCCAGCGAGGGAGAGGAAGGTTAGCTCTTCCTCGGGGGAGTCTGGGAACCTCTTAATTGACGATAATATGGAGGTTTCCATGAACAAGCACCGGGATAGGTCCCCGGTAGTCGCTCGCCTTCTGGCGGGCGACAAAAAAAGACGAAGCACACTGGCCCCCAACGAAAATCTTAAACCGCCGCATTCACCCTATTACAGTGGAATTGTAGAGGTATTGGGAATAAGTTACAAAATATAGCAATCTTGCTTTCTATACACAGGCCAGACGTTGTTTGTTTACAGGAGACGCGCCTGGAGGATCATCCTGATCCTCCACAGTTCAAACACTACCACTCGTATAGAAGATATGAAGGTCACGGAGTTGCCATTTACACACACAAATCACACCCACAAACGGAAGTGATTCTAAATTCTACTCTGGAAGCTGTCGCGTGCAGAGTAAAATTTAATAACACGTATCTGTCTATTTGCTCTCTGTACTGTCCTCCACATGGCCCCATTGATAGTGATGCTTTAAATTCACTAGTGGAACATCTGCCTGGAAATAAGTTAGTGTTGGGCGATTTTAACGCCCATCACTATCAATGGGGTAGCTTGAGGATTGATGGTCGTGGGTAGCAAGTAGCCGACCTTATACTACAGTCCAACCTCTGTCTTCTGAACGATGGTAGAGCGACTCGTGTAGATGATCGTACTGGTAACTTTTCGGCCATTGACTTATCTTTAGCCTCCCCTGGTATACATCAAGATCTCTCATGGGACCCTTACGACGACTCCTTGGGAAGTGATCATTTACCCATCTGTCTTTCTTATACATGCGACATCATTTCGGACCCTCCACCTCCAAAATTTAACTATAAGAAAGCAGATTGGGGATCCTTCTCAAGGATCGCCAATTTAGATATATCTGGGGAGACCATAGATGTTAAGGTCGAAAATATAACCCAATCCATATTACACGCAGCTGAGGCTGCTATTCCCAAGACTTCTACAGTTCATGCGAAGCATAGAGCACATTGGTGGACGCCGGATTGCCGACAAGCATTAAGAAAACGCAATAGGAGATACAGGATTTTTGATAGTCAGCCCACTGAGGAAAATTTTTTTGCATACAAACAGGCACGGGCTGAGGCAAGGAGAATAATAAGAAGGGCCAAACGTGACTCCTGGCGGTCCTTTGTGTCCACGGTGACTCGTACAACACCATTAAATAAAGTCTGGTCCACTATAAGATTATTAAATAATAAACGCCCATACTTCCCTGTCACCACCTTGCAGGTGAATAACACCACCTATGACGAGCCCGTGGACGTTGCTAACATCCTCGCCAGGAGTTTTTCTCATGTAAGTAGCTCAGCCAATTATGACCCGCGTTTCCAACATCATAAACGCACGGCTGAGCGACAGATATTAGACTTTGCCACAGAAGACGTAAACTCCCCGTACAACCAAGAGTTTCCGCTAGATGAACTGCTCCTTGCCCTTAAATCCTGTAAAGACACCAGCCCTGGACCAGACACCATCACGTACGGTATGATCCAGCATCTTAATCAGGACAACCTGATTAAGATGTTAGCATTGTACAATGAGATCTGGGCGTCTCGAACGTTCCCAAACTCATGGCACTTTGCTCACGTCATACAGATACCCAAAGAGGCTGGTCGTCTTATGAATCCCACTTCATTTCGCCCTATTGTGTTGACTTCTTGTCTATGTAAGGTCATGGAACGTATGGTTAACAATAGGCTTCTTTTTGTTTTAGAGTCGAAAAATTTGTTAAATGATCAACAATGTGGCTTCCGTAAATGCAGAAGTTCACTAGATCATTTAATGAATTTGGAGCATTGTATTGCAGAGGCATTTGCCAATAAAGAATTCATGATAGGGGTGTTCTTGGACATCCATAAAGCCTATGACATGACCTGGCGACACGGTGTACTAATGAAGCTCTATGCTTATGGTTTAAGAGGAAATTTGCCTGTTTTTATTTCAAATTTCTTAAGGGACAGAACTTTCTCTGTCAAATTGCCCCGTAACGTAACATCGGATATATTTATCCAGGAAAACGGGGTGCCACAGGGAAGCGTGCTTAGTCCTACTTTATTTAGTATTATGATCAATGATATTCTGTCATCAGCTCCCATCCCGAGGAATCTTAAATACTCACTCTATGCTGACGATTGTGCAATATGGCACTCTTCCCGTAATGCACAATTTTCGGCTGGGCGGATTCAAGCAGCCCTTGACTCCGTCCACCAATGGGCCTTGCAGTGGGGATTTAAGTTTTCCGTCCGTAAGTGTGCCGCTATAGTTTTCACTAATCGTAACGTACCTAATTTGTGCTTAACTTTGGATAATCAGGCGGTACCTTTTCAAAATTTTGTAAAATTTTTAGGAATACATTTTGATCGTAGAATGAATTTTAAACTTCACGTTAATACTTTGCTTGCTCGTTGTGATAAACCGTTAAATGTCCTCAAGTACCTAACGGGTACTACGTGGGGTGCCGACAGAAAATCTTTATTAATGGTGTATAAGTCCCTTATTCGATCGAAGCTACACTATGGCGCACAGGTGTATGGCTCGGCATCCGATGCCACTCTGAAAGGATTGGATGTGTTGCAGAATAAATGTTTGCGAATGTGTCTTGGAGCTGTCCGGTGTACCCGTGTAGCTCGTATGGAAGTGGAGGCGAATGTGCCTCCCCTCCGTATTCGCCGTGACCACCTGGCATTTTCGTATGGACTACGAACATTAAGGAAAAGTAATATCGGCAATGTGGCCTGTACCCCCCTGCGTCAATACCACCACCTTCTGCAGGGGGTGCGTCGGCCACTTGCCGCTCGCCTCCACTTACTGACTCAGGAGCTTGGTGTGGACCCCAGTGACTGTGACAAGTTGGTGCTAAAAAATATAGCGCCTTGGGAGCCACCCAGCTTTACAGTGGATGTATCATGGCTCCCAGCACCAAAGGCCAAGGCGCCGGAGGTGGAGGTCCACCACTTGTTTCGTAACATCATTGTTCGTCACTTGGGGTCCCATCAATTGTACACCGACGGCTCCAAGTCAAGTGAATGTGTGGGTGCAAGTGTGTGGTCGACTGAATGTGCCCTCAGGTATCGGTTGCCGACTCATACATCTGTGTTTACTTTAGAACTCTTTGCTATTGACAAAGCCATAGACTATGCTCTCAATTCTAGGCATGACTCATTTGTCATATTCTCAGATTCAAAATCAGCCCTTCAGGCAATTGCATCTTGTACTACGGACTCTCACGAGATCCAGGGCCGCATCGTTAATAAGTTGCATTCATGCAACAAGTCATTCACGCTGATCTGGGTGCCTGGTCATTGTCGTATCTACGGCAATGAGCAGGCTGACTTACTTGCAAAGTCGGCTGTAGAACTCGAGGAGACTTGGGACGTTCCTCGTGATCTACGGTCGAGTCTCTCTCTCGGAAAGAAATCAATAAATCTTCTGTGGCAAGGTCAGTGGACCAGACTAAATATTCCAACTTGTAAGCCGTACCTGGGCGACTGGGACACTACCAACCGTCCCAGTCGCCTAGAAGAAAAAGTGTTGGCACGGTTACGTCTCAATGCCACCATTTTAACCCACATAAAACCATATATGGAAAGACGCTTCCCACCGCACTGTGACATCTGTAATGCGGTGTTATCTATCAGTCATATCATCCTGCGCTGTCGGCGATTTATTCGTGAACGTGCTTCACTTATAAATTACTGCGGCGCAGTAGACGTACCCTTCACCCTTTCCACCATCCTGGGTGATGGGGACATTGTTATGACTGATAAATTGATGGCTTTCTTGAGAGAGACCGGACTGATCAGAGTGATGTGACTTTTTTACTGTGTGGTTATGGTTTTTATGAAGAGTAAATATGTATATATTGTAATATTAATTAGGGTTGACAGTTGACATATTTTAAATAGTTCCTCCTCCCACCGATCTATTTCTAATATTGATGTCCCCTACATTAAGCCAAGTTCCTCGCCTGACAGTCACCAGCTGATGAGTGCAAGTGTGCAATATAGGAAGGTATTGGGCACTTGCAGTCGATGGTGGTCTGCTGGGCGAGGTTCTTCACTTTCTGTACAAATTATGTAAATACATTATATTATCTTGCTTAAGTTATTCTAATTAGGGACGACAGCTGACGTATATGGAAATGTTCCTGACTCGTCTGGTTCCCTTTCATATATTGATGTCCCCTATATTAGGTTGTGCCTCGACTGACAGTTACCAGGTGATGAGTGCAGGTATGTAATGTAGAAAGGCATTACATATCTGCAGTCGATGGTGGTCTGTTAGTCGAGGTATTTTTACCATTAATGTAGGTCTAGCTATTTGTCTCTGTAGGATTTAGTATAGGTTAGCGATTTGTCTGTTAGGTGATTAGTTTTAGGGTCTTTAGATTAGCTTTACTTTATAATATAAGGTATAAAAAATATAAAACCAAGAAAAAATCAAAAAAATAAAAATACAAAAAAAATTAAATAAGATTAAAATTATTATATATATATGTACGTTTGCATGAAAGTGTGTCTGTATGTATGCATAGAAGCGTGTGTGTGTGTGTGTGTGTGTGTGTGTGTGTGTGTGTGTGTGTGTGTGTGTGTGTGTATGTATGTATATATATATGTTTGTATATATATGTATATATGTTTAAATGTATATACATATATATATATATATATATAAATGGCCTTAATAACCAGGGGCTTCGGCCCCAATGGTTGATAGGCCGGGGGAAAAAAAAAAAAAATAAGAACACATTCCCTAACGATAATATTAATTTGTAGCAGGTGGGATAATGTTATTGTGAAATGTTTGACACTGGTGTATGAAGATTCTTCGTTACGGACACAGACGCATAGGATTATTTGGACTGGACTGATGTTGCCAGCAAGTATTATATGAAATATTATAGAACGATTGCAGTCTTCAAGGTGAGGTTGCAAGAAAACACTAATTACGATGTCAGTTACACACTAAACAAACACAGAAACTGACAGTTCGTGTTTCGCCAGTATGCGGTTTAGTTTTACAAGTTAAATCACTTCCTTTTCCGACCTCTCTCCCCACCCGTCTCTTCTCTTCCTAGTCATGCTCTGCCATCATCCACGTTTTATCGTTAATGCTGAATACCGTATGTCTGTAGATAAACTGTGGGAAACAATATAAAAGTGTCAAATGAGCTTCATTTCCTCCTCCATCGCTTGAAATGTTATCCATGACTTGAATATAAATGTTAGTAACATGAATAAATCGTCACTGTGGTGGTTAGGAGATATTACTCGTCACATTATATAACATTTATATAACCATCGTTAATACAGTGCTCCAAATACACTCCCTCTCCACCCCCTCGCCGTCTCCTCCCCTCCCCCTTCCACTGTCTCCATCACTTCTCCCCCCTCCCATCCCCCCCTCTACCAGTACCCCTTGTTTCTCTCCCTCAACACCCCCAACCCTTCCCAACGATTTCATTTAACTGACTCTGCTTCTGTTTACCTCCCTAACTAGATCGGTTCTTCATAATTTGAATACAGTTATTACCATTTACAGGACTTTGAGTCTTAATTGTAATGACATTATAAACACAATACTCGTGCATGTTATATTGCCAACTGTATTACACACAAGTAACCAAATTACTTACATAACAATATGTCCATCGTAACTATCAGTGTTCAATACCATCCCCCCCTTGTGGATTCCTTCCCTCCTCGCCTCCTTCCCGCTTTCTGTATCCCTCACTCCTCCCTTCACGTTATAACATATTTATCTGTGTCCCAGCTTGTAATATATGTAATCCCTTCCCTCACCCAAAGTATTCCTGCTTCCATAATCCCCTCCCCCCACACATTGTGTTCCGCACTAAAGTGAGACCTATGAGATACGTCTACTTATATATAATTTAAAACAATATGCCATCGACATACTTTGATCTGAACTCCCTCAACGCATGATCTTACAAGGTCAGAGAATGCAGTCAGCAAGATTATCCCTATCATTCCATTCCCATAGCTGCATTGCATGGTTAGAACAAAAGGTAACGGCATGGCTGTCCGTCAGCGCCCTGAACATCTGTTCTGCAACTGCCGATATTATCGATACAGGAGTGACAAGGACTCGGATGGATAGGAAGCGAACCTTTACCATAATTAACCCTTACACCGCGACAATCTCATACTTCCACTTACATCTGCCTGCTGTCCTGGCTCATGACAAGCATATTCCGATAAGGGCTTAATCTACTCATCCAGAGGGGTATAATCCCCCATCATCGTATATTACGATGATTATGGTAGCCAAATGTATGAGGATACAGCTTTTGTGACTATCATCTATTTTGCTATATTTAATCGTAACTGAAGATCTACAAATTATCACCAAGAATACTGACAGTACTTTTAAGAAAATATTTTCTGGATGCGTGTAGATCATACAACATCTATCTATCTATAGCCCGACGCCCTAATCCCGAAAGGGTTGTCGCAGACAAAACGCCTCCAAGTCGCTCTGTCACCCATCATTTGACTCCTCTCCCCCCAACTAAACCCCCCCTCCCCCATATATTCCTCTCAACTCCATCCCTCCACCTCATCCTCGGTCTACCCCTCCCTCTCCCTCCCTCCACCTCACCTACATACACCCTCTTAGTCTTTCATTCTCCATTCTCTCCACATGTCCAAACCACCTCAGTCATACAACATACGCAATGATTATTTTTCATTTTATACTTTCTTTGGTGAAAAGAAGGACGTTTGTGCTTCATATTTTATGTATGTTGGGATTTATAAAATAAGTGTAAGCAAGATATTAATGGCTAGAGAAGGAGAAATAAAATGATCATTAAACTGAGGCACTGACTGCCGTCCTTTGAACAGTTAATGCCTCTTGACCACCATTGTCACGGTCACTATAATATTACACATTATTAAAGGATACTATACAAAAACATGACCCAAACATCGTTATGTTGTTCGATTCCCGAGACAAAAATGAAAAAAGGGAGAGAAAAAGACATTTGAAATGACAAGGGAGAGAAGTTGGGCAGGGTCAATACAATAACACGGTGGGGAGGGATTCGGAGTGTTGCAGGCTAGAAACAAAGGTTACTGGAAATGGGGGCGGAGGGAGGGGGGAGAAGTGATGGAAACAGTGGAAGGGGGAGGGGAGGAGACGGCGAGGGGGTGGAGAAGGAGTGTATTTTGGGCACTGTAAGAACGATAGTTAGGTAAGTGTTAAATAAATGATGACGAGAAATGTCTCCTAACCACCACAGTGACTATTTATTCATGTTACTAACATTTATATTCAAGTCATTGATAACACTTCAAGCGATGGAGGAAAAGAAGCTCATTGACACTTTTATATTATTTCCCACAGTTTACCTACAGACATACGATTTTCAACATTAACGATAAAACGTGGATGATGGCAGAGCATGACTTGGAAGAGGAGAGACGGGTGGGGAGAGAGGTCGGAAAGGGAAGTGACTTAACTTATAAAACAAAATCGCATACTGGCGAAACACGAACTGTCAGTTTCTGTGTTTGTTTAGTGTGTAACTGACATCGTAATTAGTGTTTTCTTGCAACCTCACCTTTAAGACTGCAATCGTTCTATAATATTTCATATAATACTTGCTGGCAACATCAGTCCAGTCCAAGTAATCCTAGGCGTCTGTGTCCGTAACGAAGAATCTTCATACACCAGTGTCAAACATTTCACAATAACTTTATTATCCCACCTGCTGCAAATTAATATTATCATTAGAGAATGTGTTCTTATCTCGGAACACATTTCTTTAATATTAGCCATTTAAAGCGTACCTGTCAACTCTATCTAATACAGTGTTACCAGATCAACAGGCTCGTATCACTCACGCTAAGAGGGACGAACTTCTGCTGTCGGCTGTACATTGATCAAAGTGTTACTAGCTGTCATTACTTCTTGTGGAAGTTTTTGAAAGGATTTGTTTGAATGTTATTTGGTACCATCATTTTTTTGTGGAAGTTTCTATTAATGTCAAATTCTTAATTGTTACCATCACTTTTTGTGGAAATTTTTAATATCGACCAATTTATTACTTTCTACCCTCATTTTTTGTTGAAATTTCTAATATTGATCAAGTGAAGGTGGCCAAGCGTTGGAATGCAGAATCGCGGTTGAAGGCCAAAGGGAAACCACTATAATATGATTAAAGATCTGGAGTTTTTCTTTTGGCCTTAGGGCTCGATTCAACATTCCACCACCTGAACGCCTTCACAAGAATTATGCATGTATAATATAAAGCCCATATATTCTCTCTAATAAGTTACGAAAGTCCCCCCCCCCCTTGTTTTAGCAAGACCAAGGTCATCACCTCATGCGTACAATGACCAGACCGGACAGATAAGGTAAGAGCATAAACCTGTATTGTGAATTGTTTATTTCCTTTATTCGCGCCGCCACTTCTGTGGGTACCGGTAGTGGTGGCTGGGACCTCATAATACCAGGGCCCGCATTCTCGGTGATCAAGGAGGTTCCCCAGAACTTTTCCCTTAGCGACTAATTTCTTTATATGGCTGATTAACATCCTTTTCTACTTTACTCGTGCAGAGCATGGGGATATTAGAGTGCTTTAAGGGACATGAAGGAAAATAATATATAATAAGCACAATATGTCGTGATGGAATTTATGTTAGGGAGCTTCCTTAAACGACTAGAATACGGGCCCTGGCCGGCTGGAAGGAAAACCTCTCGAGTACTTTTCCACACGGGATTTCGATATATGACTTTTGGGGAAACTGTTGCCTGTTTATTTCTTTCATTGTTTTTTGCTTCTGATAAATGATGGCAATAAAACAGTGAATGCTACATGGATGGGAGGACTTAGATTCAAGATTTATACTTGTATATGTGTCTCCTGACCTGCACCAGTTATATCTTTTTCCCCATTTTATCTTTTTTTTGAGTTCTTAAATTCGTCTCTGGCTTTCTTCTTTTCCTCTCCTCCTCCTCCTCCTCCTCCTCCTCCTCCTTCTTCTTCTTCTTCTTCGGTGCTCTATATAATCTCCACTCACCAGCACAGAAGGGAGTCGGTGGTTAGGCAAACCGGCTCAGAGCAATCCAATAAGAGGACTGTCTCAACAGTAACAATAAAATGCATGTTAGGTTGCAAGTAATGTGGCATTTCTTCTTCGCATTTCAATATTCCCTCATGTGGTCCTTTATCGATCAGTATTTCATATATAGTACTAAGACACGGAGGTTCATTTTGGATGCCAACCACCCAATAACTATTTTGCTGTTACAAGTATAGTGCAGTGTATTGTTCTGTTTCCACCACAAATTTGGTCAGAAGCAAAGATCATCAACATTTTTTATATGGTTACCCCTATACCGGTAATGCATTTGTACTGCCGTCAGATGATATGAGATTAATAGGGACCTGTCACAGGAAAGTTTAAACAGTGTTAATGACACCCAATCAACAAATGCATGTTTATACAGTAATAATGACAGTTGTTGTTGTTTAATCTAGGTCTGTATGGCCGATCAGACCTGCCGAGCACAGGAAAGCAACTGCTTCTGTGGGGCCGTCTTTCAGGTACTGCACAGTACAGTCATAAGAAAAACTATCGTTACCCTTCAGAGCTATGCACTATGACACAACGACGAAGTGTTGTGGAATGACGGGACAGGAAAGTTTGTACCGCAAACCCGTCAATGTCGGATATGTGAGACACAGATATTAGAATTTGTGCCAGAGATAATAAAAGCTAATTAGATCGTTTGGCCTCTGTGCATAGAGACGACACGTCTTTCTTATCCGGCACCGAAGTCATTAAATAAAAATATAATCGAATGGTCTGAAGTCGGCAACATACATGCAGACGGGCAATGAGTATGTGCACCCATGCCAGACGTATGATAGTACTTCAGCTGATACAGGCCAACTTAGTATATTTCAGAACAATAATGATATGTATTGCTTTCTACATATAATAAATGTTGAGTAGAAGGAAAATAATAATACATGTTCGGTCTCATTGCTTTAATATTTTGTATACCCACTCCCTGCTTCGAAAACAGCCTTTAGTCGTCTGAAGCATCCATCTGAAGCATTTAACCACCCATCTAAAGCTATAAAATGAACTCGTGCACCCCTGCTAGAGAGACGACTCCATCACTACACCTTTGCCATCACCACCTCCGGATGAGTTCACCTCCGACCGCAAGGGCAGAAACAAGACTTTCTAACCAGCTCCTGACCTGAGGAAGAACATCTACGGGAAGAGAACCATGGCAGCCAAGGTTGTTGGGCGGGTTAAGTGGTACCACGTCCGAAGGGGTTACGGCTTCGTAACTTGCCGGGACACAGGGAAGGATGTGTTCCTCCACCGGTCCTCCATCGTGGCCCCCAACCCTGTCCACCCTGTGCCCTCTGTTGCTGCTGGTGAGGAGGTGGAGTTTGTTGTCGGAGAGGATGTCAAGGGCCCTGTAGCTGCTTCTGTCACCGGCCCTGCAGGCCAGGCAGTGCGGGGCTCTCCCCATGCCCTTCCTCGTGATCGTCGTCAGCGTCAGCCTCTACTTGCTACTCCTGCCTCCTCTCACTCGACCATCATCACCATGTGTGTGGAGGTTGCCAAGGCCTTCTCAGGAGGAGATTTGGCAGTTTTAGCCCAGCGCCTGCCTGCCATCTTCCGGGCCAACGGGCTCCCCGCCATCTCCATTCCCGATTCTTTTTCCTCCACACCCGTGGTGAGAAGGAGGCCTGGGAGGAGAGCTCCTAAGCGTCGTTCTGGGTCATCTGCAACCCCCACCTCCCTGGTTCCAAGGGTACTGCAGCTGCAGCCCTCTACTCCCCCGACAAGGATCCAGCTGTCGGGGCGTGCCGTCTCCCGTCAGTCTGCCTCTCAGCCACTCCCTGAGGTGCCCATGGAGGTGGGGGATGTCACACCCTCCTCGCCACCTGCTGTTGCTGCTCCCGACGACCCTGTGACTTCAGTGGCGCCTCCTTCTGTGACCAGTCCTCCACCAGAGAGCTAGGCATCGGCGAGTCTACAGCCTACAAGCTCGGGCCAACAGTTATGTTGGGATGACTTTGCCTCCCTCCCCCAGCTGGGCCTCGAGATCTTAGAGGACCAGCTGCGTCATTATGAGGGCTCGGCACCAGAGGAAGCTGGCGAGCTTGAGTATGCCAGAGGGGACTATCGGCGGGCATTGCTCTCTTTCACCGAGCTGCGCCGGGGGTCCCTCCAGGCTGTAACTGGCCCCGAGGAGTACCGTATCCTCTCTTACACCCTCGGGGTCGTGAAGTCCCATCTATCCACCGGTCCTAACTCTGACTCAGACTCGGACTCCAGCGATTCAACAGCATAACCTTCTGTCAGCCTCCATAGCCTTCGAGCCCTACTGCTCCTGTTTTGTCGTCTCCTTAAATTGGCAGTTCTACTGCTCTAGAGAACTGGCACATAGATATTTTAGGATATATACTGTACAATGTGAAGTGCATGTAAGTGTAGATAATGTATATATATTTTTTGGCTTAGTGCATGTAAGTGTAGATAATGTATATATATTTTTTGGCTTAATGGCCTATCATGTGGCCGATAGCCATAAATACCAACCAAACAAACAACAAAACCTGCTAGACTGGACTTTGATGCATGGTCGCGGAGAGTTTAGACGTGTTTTTCTGGCTCTCCTCTAGTTTTCAGGGCTGCCTCACCGGCATTAGCTTTTTTTTTTCACCCTTCTGGTGACGCTTAGGATTAGCTAGTACTAATTTTCCTCCCTACCCTTGCTAGAGATATAGTGTCTATATCTATTTACTAAGATTACCTTTGCTTACTCGCCCACGGAGGGTCCCCCCCACTGATCGCTCTGGGGTGTGAAGTAACACGGTCGGGCCTCCCTGGAGTGGTTTGAGAGGGCAATCTTAGCCATAGGTGTGTTGTCCTGGTTTTTTTGTCCCTTGTTTGTTTTTTCTCTTTCTTCCCACTTCCCCTTTAGGGGGAAGTGGTTACTATGGCGGACGCCACTGCTGCCTCCCCCCCCTTCAGGGGGGAAGGTAGTCCTGACCGACCCCCGACTGTCTCACGGACGGACTACCCCCAGACTGAACGGCCCCGGACACGCCCTCTGCTAGATATTGACGTAAAAAATGCGAGTTTTGTTTTGTTGCACGCGGTTGGTTCTACTCCCCTGTCCAGCCTCAATCCCTTCATTATCAAGAAGGTGATTGATGGATGTGCAGGAGAGGTAGAACAGGTCAAAAAGCTTGCTAGCGGAGATCTCCTAGTAAAGACTGCAAACTCGTCCCAGGTTAAGGATTTGATGAAGATGAGCAAATTCCATTGCTATGATGTTGTGCCGACGATCCCTCACTCCATGAATTCCTGCAAGGGAGTCATCACTTGCAGGGACCTCATGGTCATGGAAGAGGACGACATCGTATGTGAACTTGCTCATGAAGATGTAATTGAAGCCCGTTTCATCACGAGATTTTCCGAGGGCAGGAGGACGAAAACGGCAACGGTTATATTGACTTTCGGTAAAGTGACTCTCCCAACCCATATCAAAGTGGGGTATGAAATTGTTAACGTAAGGACATACATCCCTAACCCACTTCGTTGTTTACGATGTCAGTTATATGGACACCATGAAAAGTCTTGTCAGGCTTCTCAATCAGTCTGTGGCAAGTGCGCAATGCAAGGTCATGATGCTGACCATTGCACATCAGAGGGTGTCAGCTGCTTTCACTGCAAGGGTGCTCACTTCACTTCCTCTAGGGATTGTCCCAAGTGGAAGGAGGAGAAAGAGGTCTGTGCGGTGAAGGCGACTGAGGGCATCTCTTTCTACGAAGCAAGGAAAAAGGTGAAGGAGTTGCATGCAACTCCCACACCGAATAGGTCCTATGCTTCGGCAGTGATGTCCCGCCCTGTGATGTGCACTGTGGAGACGCAGACTGATCTCGTGCTTGTTAATCAAGTCACTCACTCTACCTCCACCTCCACCTCTAAACCTAATGTAAGATCCAACTCTCTAACTGACCTCCCTAAAGCTTCATCATACTCACAGGCCGCTGCTGCTTCTCAGTCAGTCAAGCCTAAATCGAAGCCTGACAAGACTGTAAAACATAACTTCACCACCCTTTCAAAGCCACGTCCTCATGTCCTCCCTGCTCCTAGCCCAGCGAGGGAGAGGAAGAATAGCTCTTCCTCGGTGGAATCTGGGAGCCTTGTTATTGACCAAAATATGGAGGTTTCCGTCAGCAAGCACCGGGAAAGGTCCCCCAGTAGCCACTCGCCTGGTCGCGGGGGGCATAAAAAAACTAAACACACTGGCCCCCCTCGTAAATCTTAAACCGCCGCATTCACTATACTACAGTGGAATTGTAGAGGTATTGGGAATAAGTTACACAATATAGCAATCTTGCTTTCTATACACAGGCCAGACGTTATTTGTTTACAGGAGACGCGCCTGGAGGATCACCCTGATCCTCCACAGTTAAAACACTACCACTCGTATAGAAGATATGAAGGTCACGGAGTAGCCATATACACACACAAATCACACCCACAAACGGAAGTGATTCTAAATTCTACTCTGGAAGCGGTCGCGTGCAGAGTAAAATTTAATAACACGTATCTGTCTATTTGCTCTCTCTACTGTCCTCCACATGGACCCATTGATAGTGATGCTTTAAATTCACTATTTGAACATCTGCCTGGAAATAAATTAGTGTTGGGCGATTTTAACGCCCATCACTATCAATGGGGTAGCTTGAGGATTGATGGTCGTGGGGAGCAAGTAGCCGACCTAATACTACAGTCCAACCTCTGTCTTCTGAACGATGGTAGAGCGACTCGTGTAGATGATCGTACTGGTAACTTTTCGGCCATTGACTTATCTTTGGCCTCCCCTGGTATACATCAAGATTTTTTATGGAATCCTTATGACGACTCCTTGGGAAGTGATCATTTACCCATCTGTCTTTCTTATACACGCGACATCATTTCGGACCCTCCACCTCCAAAATTTAACTATAAGAAAGCAGATTGGGGATCCTTCTCAAGGATCGCCAATTTAGATATATCTGGGGAGACCATAGATGTTAAGGTCGAAAATATAACCCAATCCATATTACACGCAGCTGAGGCTGCTATTCCCAAGACTTCTACAGTTCATGCGAAGCATAGAGCACATTGGTGGACGCCGGATTGCCGACAAGCATTAAGAAAACGCAATAGGAGATACAGGATTTTTGATAGTCAGCCCACTGAGGAAAATTTTATTGCATACAAACAGGCACGGGCTGAGGCAAGGAGAATAATAAGAAGGGCCAAACGTGACTCCTAGCGGTCCTTTGTGTCCACGGTGACTCGTACAACACCATTACGTAAAGTCTGGTCCACCATAAGAATATTAAATAATAAAGGCCCATATTTCCCAGTCACCACCCTTCAGGTTAATAATAACATCTATGATGAGCCCGGGGACGTTGCTAACATCCTCGCCAGGAGTTTTTCTCATGTAAGTAGCTCAGCCAATTATGACCCGCGTTTCCAACATCATAAACGCATGGCTGAGCTACAGATATTAGACTTTGCCACAGAAGACGTAAACTCCCCGTACAACCAAGAGTTTACGCTAGATGAACTGCTCCTTGCCCTTAAATCCTGTAAAGACACCAGCCCTGGACCAGACACCATCACGTACGGTATGATCCAGCATCTTAATCAGGACAACCTGATTAAGATGTTAGCATTGTACAATAAGATTTGGGCGTCTCGAACGTTCCCAAACTCATGGCACTTTGCGCACGTCATACCGATACCCAAAGAGGCTGGTCGTCTTATGAATCCCACTTCATTTCGTCCTATTGTGTTGACTTCTTGTCTATGTAAGGTCATGGAACGTATGGTTAACAATAGGCTTCTTTTTGTTTTAGAGTCGAAGAATTTGTTAAATGATCAACAATGTGGCTTCCGTAAATACAGTTCACTAGATCATTTAATGAATTTGGAGCATTGTATTGCAGAGGCATTTGCCAATAAAGAATTCATGATAGGGGTGTTCTTGGACATCCATAAAGCCTATGACATGACCTGGCGACACGGTATACTAATGAAGCTCTATGCTTATGGTTTAAGAGGAAATTTGCCTGTTTTTAATTTCAAATTTCTTAAGGGACAGAACTTTCTCTGTCAAATTGCCCCGTAACGTAACATCGGATATATTTATCCAGGAAAACGGGGTGCCTCAGGGAAGTGTGCTTAGTCCTACTTTATTTAGTATTATGATCAATGATATTCTGTCATCAGCTCCCATCCCGAGGAATCTTAAATACTCGCTCTATGCTGACGATTGTGCAATATGGCACTCTTCCCGTAATGCACAATTTTCGGCTGGGCGGATTCAAGCAGCCCTTGACTCCGTCCACCAATGGGCCTTGCAGTGGGGATTTAAGTTTGCCGTCCGTAAGTGTGCCGCTATAGTTTTCACTAATCGTAACGTACCTAATTTGTGCTTAACTTTGGATAATCAGGCGGTACCTTTTCAAAATTCTGTAAAATTTTTAGGAATACATTTTGATCATAGAATGAATTTTAAACTTCACGTTAATACTTTGCTTGCTTGTTGTGATAAACCGTTAAATGTCCTCAAGTACCTAGCGGGTACTACCTGGGGTGCTGACAGAAAATCTTTATTAATGGTGTATAAGTCCCTTATTCGATCAAAGCTAGACTATGGCGCACAGGTGTATGGCTCGGCATCCGATGCCACGCTGAAAGGATTGGATGTGTTACAGAATAAATGTTTGCGAATGTGTCTTGGAGCCGTCCGGTGTACCCGTGTGACTCGTATGGAAGTGGAGGTGAATGTGCCTCCCCTCCGTATTCGCCGTGACCATCTGGCCTTGTCCTATGGCATAAGGACGTTAAGGAAAAGTTATATCGGCAATGTGGCCTGTACCCCCCTGCATCAATACCACCACCTTCTGCGGGGGATGCGTCGGCCACTTGCCGCTCGCCTCCACTTACTGACTCAGGAGCTTGATGTGGACCCCAGTGACTGTGACAAGTTGGTGCTTAAAAATATAGCGCCTTGGGAGCCACCCGGCTTTACAGTCGATGTCACATGGCTCCCAGCACCAAAGGCCAAGGCGCCGGAGGCGGAGGTCCACCACTTGTTTCGTAACATCATTGTTCATCACTTGGGGTCCCATCAATTGTACACCAACGGCTCCAAGTCGAGTGAATGTGTGGGTGCAAGTGTGTGGTCGACTGAATGTGCCCTCAGGTATCGGTTGCCGACTCATACATCTGTGTTTACTTCAGAACTTTTTGCTATTGACAAAGCCATAGACTATGCTCTCAATTCTAGGCATGACTCATTTGTCATATTTTCAGATTCAAAATCAGCCCTTCAGGCAATTGCATCTTGCACTACGGACTCTCATGAGATCCAGGGCCTCATCGTTAATAAGTTGCATTCATGCAACAAGTCATTCACGCTGATCTGGGTGCCTGGTCATTGTCGTATCTACGGCAATGAGCAGGCTGACTTACTTGCAAAGTCGGCTGTGGAGCTCGAGGAGACTTGGGACGTTCCTCGTGATCTACGGTCGAGTCTCTCTCTCGGAAAGAAATCAATAAATCTTCTGTGGCAAGGTCAGTGGACCAGACTAAATATTCCAACTTGTAAGCCGTACCTGGGTGACTGGGACACTGCCAACCGTCCCAGTCGCCTAGAAGAAAAAGTGTTGGCACGGCTACGGCTTAATGCCACCATTTTAACCCACATAAAACCATATATGGAAAGATGCTTCCCACCGCACTGTGACATCTGTAAGCGGTGTTATCTATCAGTCATATCATCCTGCGCTGTCGGCGATTTATTCGTGAACGCGCTTCACTTATAAATTACTGTGGCGCAGTAGACGTCCCCTTCACCCTTTTCACTATCCTGGGTGATGGGGACATTGTTATGAATGATAAATTGATGGCTTTCTTGAGAGAGACCGGACTGATCAGAGTGATGTGACTTTTTTACTGTGTGGTTATGGTTTTTATGAACAGTAAATATGTATATATTGTAATATTAATTAGGGTTGACAGTTGACATATTTTAAATAGTTCCTCCTCCCACCGATCTATTTCTAATATAGATGTCCCCTACATTAAGCCAAGTTCCTCGCCTGACAGTCACCAGCTGATGAGTGCAAGTGTGCAATATAGGAAGGTATTGGGCACTTGCAGTCGATGGTAGTCTGCTGGGCGAGGTTCTTCAATCTTTGAACAAATTATGTAAATATATTATATTATCTTGCTTAAGTTATTCTAATTAGGGACGACAGCTGACGTATATGGAAATGTTCCTGACTCGTCTGGTTCCCTTTCATATATTGATGTCCCCTATATTAGGTTGTGCCTCGACTGACAGTCATCAGGTGATGAGTGCAGGTATGTAATGTAGAAAGGCATTACATATCTGCAGTCGATGGTGTTCTCTTGGTCGAGGCTTTTTGAATATTAGTGTAGGCCTAGTTATTTGTCTCTTAGGATTTAGTATAGGTTAGCGATTTGTCTGTTAGGTGGTTAGTTTTAGGGTCTTTAAATTAGGTATTTTTGTTTATAAGTAATATAAGGTTAAAAATATATAAAATAAATAAATAAAATAAAAATAAAACTACAAAAAAATAATAAAATAAAAATTATTATATATATATGTACGTGTGCATGAAAGTGTGTATGTTCATATGCATGGATGTTCTTACCTACCTAATTGTTCTTACCTAATTGTATTTTTACAGGAATGAGTCAAGCTCGTACTGTCCCGTGTCTTAAACCATATTTATCGTACATATCCTTAAATTTGTGAATTGTTTTGGCACACACTATTTCATTCGGTAGTGCATTCCAATGAACAATTGCTCTGTTTGCGAAACTGAATTTCCTTACGTCTTTATCACCTCTCTTCTTATGCATTTTTTTGCAGTGTCCTCTTGCTGATGCTTCTCCATATGTTAAGTAATCATTTATGTCTATTTTCTCCTTTCCTGATATGCATTTATATAGCATTATCATGTCACCTCTTTTCCTTCTCTCCTGTAGTGTTGGTAGATTCAGTTTATTTAGTCTTTCTTCGTAGCTTAGGTCCCTTAAGCTTGGTATCCATCTTGTAGCGGCCCTTTGAACTGTTTCAATCTTGTCTATGTGCTTTTTGAGATGAGGACTCCAGACTACTGATGCATATTCCAGGGTTGGTCTAATGAATGATGTTATTATCCTTCTTAGCATGTCTTCATTTATGTATGTGAATGCTATTCTCATATTTGCAAGCAGTGTATACATGCTCCGTACCTTCTCGCTGATGTGGTCAGCCGGAGATAGTCTGTTATTGATAATCACACCTAGGTCTTTCTCTCTTTCTGATGTATATAGGGTTTTATTTCCTAACTTATAATCCCAATCAGGTCTTTTTCCACTTTTACCAAACTTGATTACATGACACTTGTCCACATTGAATTCCATTTGCCATGTACTACTCCATTCATGAAGTTTATTTAATTCTTCTTGTAGCTCTTTACAAGAGTCTGTGTTAGTAATTCTCCTTTGTATTTTTGCATCATCTGCAAACATATTCAGATAGCTCTCATTTCCAGTGTTACTGTTTATATCATTTATATACACTAAAAACATGATTGGTGCCAGCACTGAACCCTGTGGTACTCCACTAGTCACTTCTTTCCATGATGAGTAGTTTCCTCTTAGTACTGTCCTCATTTTTCTTTTTATGAGAAAGTCTTGCATCCAACAAAACAGTTTGCCTCGAATTCCTCCTTGATGGTACAGTTTCTATAAAAGTCTTTGGTGTGGTACTGTGTCAAAAGCTTTTTTGAAATCTAATTAGATACTGTCCACCCATCCTTCCCTTTCCTGTATTGTGTTTGTTACTCTGTCATAGTAGCTCAACAGATTAGTAACACATGATTTTCCTTTTCTGAAACCAAACTGTCTTTCTGTTATCATACTGTGTTCTTCTAAATGATTTACCCAAGCTTTTCTTAAAAGTTTTTCTAATACCTTGCTTACAACACTGGTCAGTGATACTGGTCGGTAGTTGAGTGGATTTTGTCTATTTCCTTTCTTAAAAAAGGGAACAATATTTGCTTTTTTCCAAATATCTGGTAGTTTACCTTGACTCAAGGATTTCTTGAAAATTAAAAATAATGGTTTACATAACTCCTTTGCACATTCTCGTAATACCCAACATGAAATTTCATCAGGACCACTTGCTTTTCCTCTGTGTAATCTACTTAACTCCTGTATTACTTTTTCTGCTATTTGTATATCTGATAGTATGTGTGGACATGCGTTTTCCACATAGTCCCTCTCAAAATTTTTTTCTTCTGTAAAAACTAATTGGAAATTCTTATTTAGTGCTTCACAAATATCTTTCTCTTGTGTATAAGTGATTCCCTCGTCCGTAATGGATTGTACTATATCTTTTACTTTGGTTTTGCTTCTGATATAGCTGTAAAACAGCTTTGGTTGATCACTACTTTTATTTATTACATCCTCCTCAAACTGTTTTTGGGCTTCCCTCCTTATTCTTGTATAGTCGTTTCTTGCCTGTTTGTAATTATTGTACGCCCTTTCACTATTGTGTCTTCTGTATCTATTCCACAACAAATCTCTTCTTTCTTTTGATTTTTTACATTCTGTATTGAACCATTTCTGTATTTTCTTATCTGCTTCTTTGTGCTGTGGGATGTACTTCTGGACTCCTATTTCATAAAATTCACAAAATTTTTTATATACAGCATTCAAATCTTGTTCTCTAAGCTCATTTTCCCAATCAACTTCTAGGAAATACTTCTTTAGGTCTTGATAATTTCCCTTTTTATAGTTTAGGCTCTTTTTGTAACTATCATTGCTGTTTACTATGCCATATGCTATCCTGAAGTTATAGTTTAGTACTGCATGATCGCTTTTGCCGAGTGGAGGGTGATATATTAAACTGTCAATATCATTTTCTTGCCTTGTGAATATTAGATCTAGCACTGAAGGTACATCAAATCCTCTTTTTCTGGTGGTTTCCCTCACATGTTGCGTTAAGAAAAACTCTTGTACGAGATCCAGGAGCTTTTGGTCCCAACAGCTTTCTTGGCTATTTATATCTAGAGTATTCCAATTTATATTTGTATTGAAGTCCCCAGTTAGTATAATTCTTTCCAATTTCTCTTCCATTTTATGTAGCAATGATCTTACACTCTGAATTGTACTCTCTGCCAGGTCCTCATATTCGTCTCTTTCCCATGTGTTTCATCTGGGTGGCATGTACAAATTGGCTACAATTACTTTATCTTCAGATGTGTCGATCTCTACTGCAATCAGTTCTACTTGTGATGGTATATCTAGTTTTATTTCCTTGACTTTTAGATTTTTCTTAGTTAATATTATAATTCCTCCTCCTTTTTTTAAATATCTGTCTCTTCTCCATATATTGTATTCCTCTAAGTTTAGTATGTCGTTTGATATCCTTGG
This sequence comes from Coenobita brevimanus, assembly GCF_032717465.1. Classification (NCBI taxonomy): domain Eukaryota; kingdom Metazoa; phylum Arthropoda; class Malacostraca; order Decapoda; family Coenobitidae; genus Coenobita; species Coenobita brevimanus. Next base: position 16,737,498 of record NC_137002.1, read on the forward strand.
TATTAATTTTGTTTCAGTTAGGCATATTATTTGTGGTTCATTTTCTCTGACATAATCATTCATCTCTAGTAATTTAGATACCATTCCATCCACATTTGAGTACATCAACTTTATCATCTTGTTTATATACTTGTCCTGACATGGTTCTACTACCTTCCTCCTTTTTCTTCCATCCTGTTTGTGTACCACTTTCGTACCTGCAATCCTATTACTTTGTAAAAAAAATTTCTTCTTGTCCTCTTCTGATCTTCCCTCATTTTTTGTTTTTGCTTCCTCCCTTTTCTCTTTCAGTAATTCCATTTCCTCTTGTGTTAGGCATCTTTTTATCCATACATTTTTTAACTCTTCTTTTTCCTTAAGATTCTTTGCATTTTTTAGTATCTCTTCCACAGTGTTTACACTCTGGAAAGTCACCTTTAGAGGTCTTGTCTTGCTTTTCTCGTATTTCCCTAACCTTTTGTGTTCCTCTATGTCTTTACTACAGATTTCCTCTGATACTTCTTTCAGTAAGCTCATTACATTTGCCATCTCCTTTTTGTCTCTTGTGATCTTGTTTTTAACTTCATCCTCTTCTATACCAGTGATTACTATTGATTTGTTTATCTCTACTGAATCTCTGACTAACTTTGGATTGTTTTGGATTATTCTTTTCACCTCCTTTTTAATGCTTTTTTCCTCCACCCTTGTTTCTAAGTCTTTCTTTACTTTCACCATTTCTGCATACGTGGTTTCTACATCATTTTTGTAGCTTTGCACAGCTTCATATACTTGTGTTATCTTCTCCTCAATATCACTGCTCTGGTCAATAAGACTGCTAACTTGCCTAATTGTCTCTGTGTCATTTTTAAACTCTTCCATAACACTCTCGTGATTGACTGCTGTACTTGCCATTTCACTAATTTTCTTCCTAAGTGTACTCAATTCCACAGTTAGTTCACTGATGGTTGTGTCTTTCTTATTGGCCTCCCTTCCTAGTTTTTCTATTTCTTCCTTTTGCAAGTGCATCTGCTTCTTTATTTCATCAATTTCATTTTTGAAAGCCATTTCTAGTTTGTTTACACGTTCAACCAGTCTATTGTGGGTCTCTACTTCAACCAGTTCTTGGTAGAAATCATCATTTTGCTTTTTACCTTTATCCCTTTTCTTTTCCAAATTTGTTTTACTGAAGTATGTATCCATTTTGCAATACTTAAAGTGCAAAGCATATACTTACAGTCTCCGTCTTGTTGTAAACAAACCTCAGAGATGACTCAGCGTATTCTTTCGTCTTGGTTCTATTTCCTGTTTTTACAAGTCTTGTTGAAACTTATTATTTTTTTCCTTTTTATAATGAACAATCATTTAGTCTAACCTGTACTGAGCTTGACTCATACAAGATACTATTTAGGTAATGCCACTGGCCGTGATGATTTGGTGCGGAGCGCCGGTGTCACACGTCCACCTAGCTTGAATCCCTCTGTGTGTGTGTGTATGTATGTATGTATATATATATATGTTTGTATATATATGTATATATGTGTCAATATATATACATATATATATTTGCCTTAATGACCAGAGGCTCCGGCAATGGTCGATAGGCAAAAAGAAAAAAAAAAGAAAAAAAAAACTACTAGACTATCATTAAATACACACACACACACACACACACACACACACACACACACACAGACATTGCTACATAAAATGGAAGAGAAATCGGAAAGAATTATACTAACTGGGGACTTCAATACAAATATAAATTGGAATAATCTAGATATAAATAGCCAAGAAAGCTGTTGGGACCAAAAGCTCCTGGATCTCGTACAAGGGTTTTTCTTAACGCAACATGTGAGGGAAACCACCAGAAAAAGAGGACTTGATGTACCTTCAGTGATAGATCTAATATTTACTAGGCAAGAAAATGATATTGACAGTTTAATATATCACCCTCCACTCGGCAAAAGCGATCATGCAGTACTAAATTATAACTTCAGGATAGCATATGACATAGTAAACAGCAATGATAGTTACAAAAAGAGCCTAAACTATAAAAAGGGAAATTATCAAGACCTAAAGAAGTATTTCTTAGAAGTTGATTGGGAAAATGAGCTTAGAGGACAAGATTTAAATGCTGTATATAAAAAATTTTGTAAATTTTATGAAATAGGGGTCCAGAAGTACATCCCACAGCACAAAGAAGCAGATAAGAAAATACAGAAATGGTTCAATAGAAAATGTAAAATATCAAAAGAAAGAGGAGATTTGTTGTGGAATAGATACAGAAGACACAATAGTGAAAGGGCGTACAATAATTACAAACAGGCAAGAAATGACTATACAAGAATGAGGGAAGCCCAAAAACAGTTTGAGGAGGATATAATAAATAAAAGTAGTGATCAACCAAAGCTGTTTTACAGCTATATCAGAAGCAAAACTAAAGTAAAAGATATAATACAATCCATTACGGACGAGGGAATCACTTATACACAAGAGAAAGATATTTGTGAAGCACTAAATAAGAATTTCCAATTAGTTTTTACAGAAGAAAAAAATTTTGAGAGGGACTATGTGGAACACGCATGTCCACACATACTACCAGATATACAAATAGCAGAAAAAGTAATACAGGAGGAGTTAAGTAGATTACACAGAGGAAAAGCAAGTGGTCCTGATGAAATTTCATGTTGGGTATTACGAGAATGTGCAAAGGAGTTATGTAAACCATTATTTTTAATTTTCAAGAAATCCTTGAGTCAAGGTAAACTACCTGATATTTGGAAAAAAGCAAATATTGTCCCCTTATTTAAGAAAGGAAATAGACAGAATCCACTCAACTACCGACCAGTATCACTGACCAGTGTTGTAAGCAAGGTATTAGAAAAACTTTTAAGAAAAGCTTGGGTAAATCATCTAGAAGAACACAGTATGATAACAGAAAGACAGTTTGGTTTCAGAAAAGGAAAATCATGTGTTACTAATCTGTTGAGCTACTATGACAGAGTAACAAACACAATACAGGAAAGGGAAGGATGGGTGGACAGTATCTATTTAGATTTCAAGAAAGCTTTTGACACAGTACCACACCAAAGACTTTTATGGAAACTGTACCATCAAGGAGGAATTCGAGGCAAACTGTTTTGTTGGATGCAAGACTTTCTCATAAAAAGAGAAATGAGGACAGTACTAAGAGGAAACTACTCATCATGGAAAGAAGTGACTAGTGGAGTACCACAGGGTTCAGTGCTGGCACCAATCATGTTTTTAGTGTATATAAATGATATAAACAGTAACACTGGAAATGAGAGCTATCTGAATATGTTTGCAGATGATGCAAAAATACAAAGGAGAATTACTAACACAGACTCTTGTAAAGAGCTACAAGAAGAATTAAATAAACTTCATGAATGGAGTAGTACATGGCAAATGGAATTCAATGTGGACAAGTGTCATGTAATCAAGTTTGGTAAAAGTGGAAAAAGACCTGATTGGGATTATAAGTTAGGAAATAAAACCCTAAACACATCAGAAAGAAAGACCTAGGTGTGATTATCAATAACAGACTATCTCCGGCTGACCACATCAGCGAGAAGGTACGGAACATGTATACACTGCTTGCAAATATGAGAATAGCATTCACATACATAAATTATGAAGACATGCTAAGAAGGATAATAACATCATTCATTAGACCAACCCTGGAATATGCATCAGTAGTCTGGAGTCCTCTTCTCAAAAAGCACATAGACAAGATTGAAAAAGTTCAAAGGGCCGCTACAAGATGGATACCAAGCTTAAGGGACCTAAGCTACGAAGAAAGTCTAAATAAACTAAATCTACCAATACTACAGGAGAGAAGGAAAAGAGGTGACATGATAATGCTATATAAATGCATATCAGGAAAGGAGAAAATAGACATAAATGATTACTTAACATATGGAGAAGCATCAGCAAGAGGACACTGCAAAAAAATGCATAAGAAGAGAGGTGATAAAGATGTAAGGAAATTCAGTTTCCCAAACAGAGGAATTGATCAATGGAATGCACTACCGAATGAAATAGTGTGTGCCAAAACAATTCACAAATTTAAGGATATGTACGATAAATATGGTTTAAGACACGGGACAGTACGAGCTTGACTCATTCCTGTAAAGATACAATTAGGTAAGAACAATTAGGTAAGAACACACACACACACACACACACACACACACACACACACACACACACACACACAGTCGATGCCTATAGATTTAATACCATTCAAAATAATTTATCTGTTGTATTCTATAGATAATAAGTGTTGAACAGTAGGAAAATAATAAACCTGCCGAGTTTCATTAGTAATCCCCGGCGGGGCGCTCAGGGTAACGCAAACACATCCTATATATTTCCCCGCCAGGTGGCTCATTCTTGCTCATTATTCCAACTCTTGTAGTGGGATTGTGATATGGCAACAGTAGATAGGGGAGGGGCGAACAGCAAGGACCGGCCCACATAGCCCAGGTAACGTTCGTTTAGCATCGTGCATTCCTGGGGGTAACGATACTTTTTCTTATGACTGTATATACACAATGTAGAGATCCGGCGCTTCCTCGTGGTAGACAGTTCTCAGCAGTCTTTCCCACTGCGGGATGCGTGAAAAATGGAGAGCTTGGCTTCCGGGTGGACGCCGCAGCTGCTTTACCCATTGTGCATAATGGCAGCATGTGTCGGCTCCTAATGAGTGCCATAGGAGGGACTCGCGGCAGGAATGAATAATTTATTGTATCTTAATACTGAAGAACTCAAAGGAAGAAATCGTTTCCTTGTTTTGCAAATAAGAAAATAATAATAATAATGATAATAATAATAATAATAATAATAATAAATAATAATAATGTACTGGCTTGTACATTATCTGAGTGTCTCTAACCCCACTTTGTATGAACGGTGTCTGTGTCAGTTAGTTATATATTCATTTTAATTTGGGAACGATTTTCTTTTGCAGCTTGTTTCTTAGAGCTCACTTGTTAGACTTAGTGTGCGTCCACACGTGCCCTCAAACATACGTTGACAACACGGTTGGCAACATGTTTGGGTACATGTATGCAGCAGTATTTGGACAGATGTATGCAAACATGTTTCGAACACTGGCAGCGAAGGCGATGGGATATGAGCGTCCATACCAGGCAGCTGAGACTTCATCGTGATGCTGCCAACATGATCTGGACGCTGCTGTTCCCAACATGTTTGCAGCTTGTTCGTTATTGTGTTGCATACATGTTGCCAGCACTTGTTCGAGCACACGTATGGACGCGCACTAATACAGTGCTATGGCTCTGTATCCCTTCCAGAGCACTTTGTGACTAGCACTGCATTCTACTGAAAATGTCGTGACACTGCAGCATACAGGATGGGTAGACGACAATTTTACGCCTAGGTAAAGTAGACGGAATAAAACTGAACGCCTTTCGACTGTACAAGGGCCAATAAGGAAGATAATCCCTGTGGGTTCAAGATTTGTGAAAGGGAGGCGCCATGATCTCCGCCTCCTTTGCTGCTAAGTATTATATAATTGTATATGATGCACGATACTAAAGACGCTCCTAGATTCTTTTCTGTAGCGTCGTCAAAGTCATACCTCCTCACAACCCAACGTAGAATTGTCCAGCGGTCGTTAGAAGGAAGTACAAAAGACGAAAATTTTCTTCATTATCGGGCTTATAATACCTCTCATAAATTTACCCGTAATCAAATAGAGGAAACCAGCCTAAGAGACGGTCAGGTGGTACGCCAAGGCCTGAATCTCCCAAGACGGGACTGGATTTTTTTTTTTTTTATCAGTTAATGTTATCAGTAACATAAATCAGTCGCCTATCGTTCAGAGAGAGAGAGAGAGAGAGAGAGAGAGAGAGAGAGAGAGGCAAGTAGTTACAGGAAAGTGTCTGTTAACCTTTATACTCCAGCTGTTAATGGGTATGTACAGTGTGGCCCACTTATAATGTTCCACTTCCACTCCACGGGGCAGTTTCAGGTGTGTTGTGGGAACTGTTGTAATGCCGGGATCTACCCTTCGTCATTTCGGACTCCCACTGCCACAAACACGCCCACACTACCTATAACCAGACTGCGCCGCAGCACATAAGATATTGCCACGCGAGAATCTAGTGCAGTACTATTTTGGGGCCATCCTGTATTGTTGTTCAGTGACTGATAGGCATGACTGGACACACAACAAAAAAACTATCGTTACACCTTCTGCGCGATACAAAATGACACACGAATGAAGGTTTTTGATAACAGCCTACTCCATTGGTATCCCTGCGTGTGTTTGTTGCATATTTATTATAAGCTATATCCATTGCTTCTCCCATGCATATTTCTACCTCGTCCTATTTGGCAACTCACCCACTGTCAGGCCTACCAACCCTAGCGAGACAGCCAGGTTGTTCAGTATGAAACACATCGGACCCCCCTGTAATGATAGTTTTTTTTGCTGTGTGTACACACAGAGATCAGTAACTCATCACAAGTCTCTGTCATTCTCCAAATTCTCGGTACACAAACAAACATCCAACAAAAGTTCAAAGATGTATGATGAAAATTAGCCGCAAGCACTATACAAGGCTAAAAAATTATCCATTACCCTTTCACGACGACAGAAATTTTATATTCGAGTTAGCACTGGATATTTTTTTTCAGACTGAGAATGGGTTCTCACCGTCTTAGGTTAATCAATCTCCAATTAACTCATGACAACAACAGGGATCTAAACCATTACAGTTTTCGTCCAACCTCCTAATTATCCTTCTTTTTTCTCAGCACAGTAATAATTCTATTCCATTATTCATCATCATTATAATTTCCCACCAGACTAAGATAGTGCTGTCAGTCGGTTAATCGGTGTATCTGATAATTAGTGTCTCTGTTTATTAGTTTATATCCCTCTTACTCTGTGTCGTCCTTCCTCCCATCTACGTTCGTATAATGGAATTTTTTCTCTATTTGTGTTCACTTGTCGATTTGTCAGCAAGTGTGTCGGTTGATTGGTTGTCTGTGTTTGTGTCTCGGAATGCCATTTTTTGTCTTCCACCTCCGCCCCCCCCGTAGACACACAAACACACCTCCCCATCCACCCATACAGCTCCCCCCCACACACACCTCCATCCCCACACACTTCCACCCCCACACACCTCCCCCCAAACACACCTCTCCCACAAACACCCTCCCCTCACACACCTCTCCCCCCACACACACCTCTACTCCCCCACACATACCTCCACCCCTCACGCAAACCTCTATCCCCCCCCACACACCTCCATCACCCGTCCCACACGCTTTCATCTCCCCACACACACACACCTCCACCCCCACACACCTCCACCCCCTCATACACACATACACACACACACACACACACACACACACACACACTTCCACTCCCCACGCAAACACACACCTTCACCCCCCACACACACACCTCATCCCCACCCATCTCACCCCCACACCCACACACACCTCCCCCCCACCCACATACCTCTTGCTGGAAATTCAAAGAACTGACACAATAAGGAAGATTATAACCTTCAGGATAAAGAAAACGAGTGACCGTCTATGAACTGGAAAAGGTAGTCTGCTGTAATGAGAGCCGGTGGAAATGGTGATGCTGAGAGAGAGAGAGAGAGAGAGAGAGAGAGAGAGAGAGAGAGAAGGTAGCTTGGGTGTGGGAGCAAAAAAAATGTCTCACTTATTACATTTTTATCCAACACAAATGTGGATAGATAAAGCGGAAGAGTACGTGAGGCAGGGCGGCTTTGGTTGGCGGGAGGGAGTGGAGATGATGGAGAATGGAGTACCTTGGAGGCGTTTTTCTTGTGGCCATTTTTCGATGAGGTCTTAGGTAAGGGGTTGACAGTACATAAGGTTGGCTGACAGATAAATGGGCAGATAGGCTAGACAAACAGGTAGATAAACAGACGTAAATCTTGAGGTTGCTATGACAGTCACGAATATACATATGGTACACTGTTTTGCTGCCCAGCTCCTCCGTGTTACCAGTGTGTTACCAGTAACGCCTGTAACATCACCAATCTAAGTCTGTATTCTCGTTGGTTAACACTTCTTCCTAAGCGATTTTTTTTTTTTTTTTAAGATATGGCTGATTAATATCTTGAACATTATCACTGCAGTGTATGACGCTGTTGGAAGAGGTCATGTAACGCAGTGGAGGACAGTAAAATGTAATGAACAGAATACGTGGCTTAGAAGGTGTTACGGAGCTCCCTAAGCCGACGAGAACAGGGGATCCAGTTGTAACAAAGCTGATCAGGGTGCCGAGTCCTCTAGCTACTGAATATCTAAACGACAATGACGCTTATTATAGTTATAATTGTTACTGTAGAGCATTTCATTAAGATTAAATGAGCCTAATAGTAGTGAAGGAGTTGATGAAAGTATAATGGTCTGAAGTCAGCCAGAATGAAATAAAAAAGGAAGCGTTATGAGACATGTAAGAATGGTGTTGAAGTCGCATTACCTAGACACTCATCACAGTGATCTGAGAGAGTTATACTGTGTATCAGAGCTTAATATGCCGTACTGCGGCTCATTTAAAAACTCAGGTAAGTTTGTTATAATCTCCTTGTTTTGCCCAATTATACATCAGAGATTAAACAGGTATTACAGGTGATGAAAGGTATATGTTTGATATTAACCAAAACTCATGCACATCCACGTGCCACAGGCTTTCGTCTTTTCGCAGCTTACATAACGTAGGTCAGAGGTAGAAAATGACGGTGTTGCTGCTGTACATCCTTTCTTTAACATTTCTTTACAGCAAGCATCAAATTCGAGTGTTAGTCTCTTGTTACAACCAAGTATTCAAGAAGGAGAGACTGCAACTGTAGGCCAAATTAGAGTGGTAAAGGCTATAGTTCCATGTGTCTTTTGTAATGATGGAATCCTTGATCACTGCATTTATGACCGAAAATAGTTTTTTTTTTTTTTTTTTTTTTTTTTTTGAGGGAGGGTAAAAGTTGACTTCATGGGTTAATGTTAATTTTCCATAAAATGTCCAATAATGTGGTAAAGCGGGGGTGTGGTGGGGAAGGTGTGTGAGAGTTCAGGTATGTAATTATGTGAATGTGTGGTGAAACAGGTGTGTAAACGTGGCAAGTGTATATAAGGAAGTATGAATATGTATGTAATTTTAGTAAGTACAGAGGAACAGATGAAAGAGAAGCAGATGTGCAGTGACACAAGTGTTTACTGGAAAGGTGAAATGGATGTATGGTGAAGTAATGAATGAGACAGCAGGTGTAAATCAGCGCAAACATTAGATGATTTATTCAGCTTAGGAAACGGTTCCCCGCACTCTCATACGCCCACCCATTCCGCCTGGCCTCCACGAATGACCGGATATAGTTTACTTTTTAGCTTAACACAGAGAGGTCCCCCGAAAAGTGAATGAGATAATATAAGAGCAGGTTTTTAGCTTCCTGACGGCGAAATAGAATTCGTAAGCTGACTCTGATTATGTGGGAATAGCAAGAGTATAATATAAAAGGAGGATAGTTAAGACCAACACATTCTCTAGCATACTTGACAGTGAATCAACAGTGAACAGTGAACCAACAGCCACAAAATATTCGCAGCATAGTATTTCCCTCACCTGTGTAAAATGATCTGCTAGAGTAACAGTCCCATTTTCAGAAACCACAGAATATGGTTCTCAGCAATCCCTCAAATTTTGGCTGCCAGTGGTTTCCCTCTAGTAATAAAATCGTCTGGTGTTAATTAGAATGAAATACTTAAGTTGGAGGATGGCACTGAAATAGTTGTGTTCCCATCCCAGGCCAGAAACCCTACAAGCTCTGAACTCCACACTCAGACATGACGAAACCAGATTAATTAGTGGTGTACGTGAAGAGGAGGAGGCAGGATGGCAGGATTTAGGGATGTGCAGGTAGAGGAACGGAAGGGAAGACAGGGGAATGAAAGGGAAACGAATGGAAGGGAAGGCAGAAGAAGAAAGGGAAGGGAAGCGAAGGGAAGGGAAGGGAAACGAAAAGGAGGGGAGGGGAGGTAGGGGAAGGAAAGGGAAAAGAATGGAAGAGAAGGGAAGGGAAATGAATGGGAGGGGAGGGGAGCGAATGAGTAAGCAATGGTAGAGATGGAAGGGAAGGGAAGGGAAAGGAAGGGTAGGATAGAGGTTAGATAGAATACTAGTCCGTTCACCAAAACCCACCACCAGACATGTGTATCCTGCTATTATTATTATTATTATTTTTTTTTTTTTAATTATTTGATCATATTTGCCTAATTTACCATATCGCCTCTTACTGTGTACTGCAACTACTCCTACTTCCCTAATGACTTCCCATCAAAATGTCACATAATACCTGTCAGATCATTATAGCTTAAGATATAAGACTTAAAACCACTTAATAGCGCAACTCGCAAAGGACAGTAAGAGAGATAATGGTAAGATACTGTATGTAATCAGAGTTGCCAGGCGAACGATATTAACCCTTCGTGAGCTGAGTGGGGTTCCTATGAACCCCAGCATGTCTTTTAAATGATGCCATTAAGCCACTGTTTATTTTTCCGACCTGCCCGTCCCTTACTTTTATTGTAGATGGTTAATGTATATGCACATACAGTAATTTTGGGACAAAAAGTCTTGCAGCATTTAGGAATGACTGTAAAAAAATGTTTGTGGGGGTCTGCTGAGACCCCACCTCGCTTTCCGTGTGACCTTTTTTGACAGATTTTTAAAATCTAAAGACAGTGTCAATACCAAAGGCAATGTTTTATGGCAGAAATTTGTTAGCAGATAATGACCAGCCCAATTTTTTTAAAAACCCTCCACAGCCACCGGCGTTGAATGACATTTAGCCAATAAATGGCCACAGGCATCATTTGAGCGCGGCCTATAAAAAACGGCGAAAAATTTTGGAAAGTGAACGAACGTTCAGAACGTCTTGAGACTGACCTACTCTTCACTCCCATACAACCCACACGTCAGTACACCATGCACCTCTGTGATGGGAGGACGTACGAGTTCCGCCTCCCCTGCCCCGACCCCCACCCAGCACCGACGTCTGTGGCCCCGTAGGCTGCTCACCCGTCCCGAGATCAGGGAGGAGCTGTTTCCCTGTGTGTGTGTGGGGGGGGGGGGAGAGTGACAAGGACCAGAATGAGTCTGACCTGGAGGTGGAGGGTATGGTGGAGAGTAGTGACGAGAGTGATGATGAGAGGTATCACTCTCCTACACCGTGTGAAGTGTAGGCAAACATACAGCTTTACCCTCTTTACTTACCCAGGCAGAAAATATCGTACTTTCCCACACTCACGATACACCGAGAGCAACATATATTGAAAAAATAAAGTAAAATGAGAGACAAACGTAAACTTACCGGGAAAATATGTTTTTTCCGTCTAAATATGTATTTATTTCTGCTTTGTCACTCTATTCCTAATAATTTGACTTATTCATAGTTTTGAACCTGCATTATGATTCTGTTTTAGCCATGCAGGTGTTGTGGGACTGGCTAAAAGTACCTCCACTCCCCTACCTCTAATCAGAGCTAACCAGGTGCTAATCCACTCGACCCTCCACTTTCATCCCCTGTGGGAAAGCCTACCCTCAGGAGACCGGCAATTTTCTCATATAGGACTGAATATTCAACCCTTTCACTCCTTCTTCCAACCATACTCACAACGCTAACATGCAAAGTAACTTGAAACTGCCATAAACATATATCAAAAATGTGAAAAAATTTTCATCTTTTTTGGGGGACAATCGTAACATATAATGTACTGAAATCATTCGATATCATTATATCTAATATACGCACAACATTTCAGCACCATTCACATTGTTTTGGGGGGTAAAAAAAATTATAACACGTGCGATGTTGCAGTGCGGCAATACACCACTGCGGCAATATCAGTTGCCAATATTTCTGCAACTTCCGCGCTCCATTGCAAGCCACAGAATGGGTCTAGGAAGCTGGGATTTGCACTGTTAGGTGCATCTGAACTTCCTCTTTAATATGGCAAGAAAAAAAAATCAATTTTTGGAACTTAAAATGGCCCTGGTGTCGGCCAGGGGCGCACATAAAATTCTGAACCTACGGCCACGAGGGGGGGGGGGTTAAGATATTGTTTCAGGCAATGAATTGTCTGACGCTGATGAATATGAAGTGGTTGAACATTCTGATAGTAACATTCTGCTCTATTATCATTATTAACATTGTAGAAGCCACCATTCTTTGTGTGAGAGAGGTGCTGTCATTTAGATGTTTTCCCATGATAAAAAGGAGGTTTTCTTTATATCTGTGTGATACTGAAAACAAAAATTTTTTTATCTAATTTGAACATGATAAGAATATTTTTATTTTATGATTATGTATCATACTTTATACCAAAGCTTGTTATTAGGTAAAGAACCTATCCCATGAATACTGACAGTCAAACATTCAGATAAGTGTAGCTTCAGTACATCCATACTGAAACTTTCATAAATTTCTGATAAATGTAAATAATTTTCTTAGAATACAAAACACAAACAAACGGGATGCTGGTGGGTTGGCTTCACGTGCCGTGTCCTGGGCAACATATGCACAAACTTTAAGTGATATAGCTTTATGCATATGGCAGAAATCCAACAAATAGTTTTGGGGTTCAGTGGGACCCCGTCAGCCTCCCGTGTGATTTGGAAAGGCTCAGCTCATAAAGGGTTAACTTGTTTCTTTTATGTTTATTCCGACTGACAAGAGAACCTTTCCCTCACCAACAATTACTTTTAGAGGACGTGATTGATAAGCCACATTCTTTTAACACACCAATTAGTTTCGGACTCTCAAAACTTCTTCTAGCCTAATTATACATGAGGACGACCACTTGGTAACCAAGGAAAAGGTTTTACTCAAGGATATGGAAACTTCATTTTTTATTTTCATAGCATAGATTATTTTGTTCTGCACTAAAACATTTTGTGTGTGTGTGTGTGTGTGTGTGTGTGTGTGTGAGAGAGAGAGAGAGAGAGAGAGAGAGAGAGAGAGAGAGAGAGAGAGAGAGAGGCTCCTGTCCCAAGCATCATCCCTACGACCCACTGAGACCAAGACAGACAAAAGACGTAAACAAAAGAGAGGATGCTACCGTACAAAGCCAAGACGCCTTCAAAAGTCACACCATGATATACTGTGATGCAGAAGGAGAGTCGTAGCCAGGCCTTTGGTACTGAACAGTTTGTTAAGTGGCAAACAGGTATTGAAATATAGTTTTGTCTCTGTAATGGAACCAATATAACTCTGTAACCCCTATTCTAGTCGGGTAAGGAAACTCCCTGACACTTCTTCCTTAGCTATTTATTTTTGGGTATGACTGATGAATATCCTTTTGTGGCGTTATTTATGCTAGTATGATGATATTGGAAGGATTAATACAACACAGAAGAGGACAGTATGGTTTAATAATCAAGAGAAGTTGCTTAGGAAAAGGTGTGAGGGATCTTCCTTAACCGACAAGATTACGGGCCTGTGAATTGCATGACATGTTGAGGCGATGGATTGTGATTCAACATGAGATTGGTATTTCAATATCCTCTGTTTGTTTTCTGTGTGCATGCCAATATTTCTTATTATAAAAGCATATTTAGGCAAACTCTTTCGCCTTTGTCTGTCAACTTATACCTTTCCTTCTTGCTGGAAGTTTGCTCTCATTCAGCCAGTCCCAAAGAAGGGTGACCACGCCCAACCCTCCAACTATCGTCCAATTGCTTTAACGTCCTGTATTTCAAAAGTTTTCGAGTCAATTCTCAATAGAAAAATTTTAAGGCATCTTTCCAATCACAACCTTCTTTCCGAGCGTCAGTATGGGTTCCGTCAGGGACGCTCCACTGGCGATCTTCTCACCTACCTTTCAGACTCCTGGTCATCCTCCTTTCGGGACTTTGGCGAAAGCTTTGCCATTGCACTTGACATCTCAAAGGCTTTCGATCGAGTCTGGCATAGATCTTTAATTTCCAAACTGCCCTCCTACGGTTTCTATCCTTCTATCTGTGCCTTCATCGCTAGCTTCCTTTCTGGTAGTTCTATAGCCGCTCTTGTAGACGGCCATCGTTCTTCTCCTAGATCTATCAACAGTGGTGTTCCTCAAGGCTCTGTCCTATCACCAACTCTCTTCCTTTTATTCATCAATGATCTTCTAAGCTGTACATCTAACCCTATCCACTCATACGCTGATGACTCCACCCTTCACCTTTCCATTCGGTTCCCGCAACGCCCATCTCAGCAGTTACTTCAACAGGCAAGGAATGAGGCTATGGCACACCTAATGTCTGACTTGGCTCGTATCTCTGACTGGGGTAAAAATAATATGGTTGTCTTCAATGCATCAAAGACTCAGTTCTTACACCTATCAACCCGACAAAATCTTCCACAGGTATACCCACTAATGTTTAATAATATTCAGCTTAATCCTGCACCATCCTTGAACATGCTTGGGGTTTCATTTACTCGGGACTTATCTTGGAAAGATCATATTACATCTCTTGTAAAATCTGCTTCCAAGAGATTGGGTGTGCTAAGCCGACTCCGCTCTTTCTTTACCCCTGCACAATTGTTGACTCTATACAGGGGTTTTATCCGCCCCTGTGTGGAGTACAACTCTCATGTGTGGGGAGGCTCCCCACATACAGCTGTTCTCAATAGGGTGGAGTCAAAGGCTTTTCGTCTCATTAACTCTCCTCTTACTGACTCCTTCAACCTCTGTCTCTTCACCGCACTGTTGCATCTTTATCTCTTTTCTATCGCTACTTTAATGGTCACTGCTCCTCTGAACTGTCTGCTTGCATTCCTCCACCTCTACGACGGGCGCATAGCACCCGTCTGGCAGCAAACTCTCGTCCCTTTTCTGTCCAATTCTCTAATGCAAGAGTTAACCGTTACTCCCAGTCTTTCATTTATGCAACAGATCAGCTCTGGAACTGTCTCCCTCTGTCTGTATTTCCTGCTGCCTATGATCTCCAGTTTTTCAAACGCAGTGTGTCCAGGCATCTCAAAATGATCGGATCTTGAATTTGGCTCTCTATTGTATTTTGTTTTTCTCTTGGAGGGAACTGTTACTGCGGGCTCATTGCCTTTGGTTCCTTCTTCCTCGCATTAAAAAAAAAAAACTTTCTAGCCCATACCATTTTCATTACACTTTTTTTTTTTATTTTTAACAGATGAACAGAAGGAAAAACATATAACAAAATTCCCTACAACATTACAGGTGTCCTCCATTCAAACAGAAATTTCTAATAGGTGAACTTCATTTGTTTAAAAGATGATAAGAAATTGCTTTAGTAATCAGTAATCACCAACTGCTGTAACCCTGGATATCCCAGGTAAATACAACTGTAGAGTTACGAATACTGGCTTTGCCTAACTACGCACTGATTAACTTATGCTGCTTTTAATTTAATCTAGCCTAACATTGCCATCACTCCATCTTGAATACTGAGCTGTAGCAAGAGGTTAACACTAGAATATTGCTCTAGTCACGAAGAAACATTTTGCTAAGGGTGTAGAGGCCGAGTATTGTTTACTTTTTTGCCACTGAGGCACTGTATGTGCAATAAACTACAAAAGGATGAAAATCTGGGCCAAGTCAGAGTAGAAATGGAACTATAATTTGTTACTCTTGGGTTAAATGAAATCTTTATAACACTGACACACGATGGCTGGATTTAGGTATTTTATTTCCCTTTTACCTGACGATGTTATTCAGCTGAGAAAATACCAGTGCAGCTAAAATGGAAAAGAAGAAGAGGACTAAGAGGGAAGGAGACAAAAACGGGAGGAGGAGGAGGAGGAGGAGGAGGAGGAGGAGGCTGAGGCTAGTGTGCGAATAAAAGGAAAATAGAGTTTGCCTGGGGAGGGTGACTGAGGTGATTGGGAGAGAGGGTGGAGAAAATTGAGACTGTTTGAGAGCCCGACGAGAGGTTTAGAGAAGGAAAGAGGGACGGAAGAAAAAAGAAAAGGAAGGATGTTAAGTCAGTGAGAGATATATGGAATTACTTCATGGTAAGAGGTACGATTAACAAAAAAAAAAAAAAAAGGCCGAAAAGGGGGAATGGAAAAATTATGAAGTTATAATAAGCTGTGAGTATTAGTTTTTCTCAGTGCGGTGAGGCAAAATCAACATAAGTTTTTCTATGCTGCTTTTACTTTAACTTGGTCTAAAATTATCATCTCTCCATCTTGAATGCTGAGCAGTAAGAAATTATAAACACAATATTATGCTGCTATTCACGAAGGAGTGCTATGGAAAAGATATAGAGACATAAAAATGTCATTTTCTACCACTGAGCTGTGTGAAATAAGTTACAAAAAGATGAGAAACTGGGCCAGGTTAAGGTAAAAAGAGTATATCGTCTAACAGTTTTATTCAGTAAAGGAAAACTTCTCGTAGTTAACCCCTACACCGCGGGCTTGTTTACCAATGACTTGCGTGTCCCGCGGGGTTATTTGGGCTCCGACAGACTCTCAAAAAATATTTGCCAAAAATCAGTTATCAGTCCTAGAATAATAAAATTACATATGCTTATGGCACATACCTTCAGCTTTCTCCTGGAATGATTGTTGAGCCTTCGTCGGTTACCGTAGGACTTGTGGAGACCTCTGAAGTAGGGTAACGAAGTCTCCACTTTACACTTCCCGACAACCCGTAATATGATTACCACAGCCAGATACAAACACTATAAACACTATTCTACAATTTTCAAGTAGTTTGGGATCCATACTAAAAAAAAAAAAACACTGTGAAAGCAATGGAAATTACGAGCGCGTCTGATCGTCGCACTGGCACTAGTTCGCTCTTGGTACTCTGTCATTTATTATTCATAAAACCCCTCACACTTTATATTTCTATTACTCTATAACACTTATATATATCTGGAGTTTTTCTCCATAAGTTTCCTTCAGTAGTATTAGTTTATTGTCACTGTAGGGATTCAATTTCTTTCAGTAAAATACGTAGCATTCACTTTCTCGTCCTGTATACTAGCATTGAGAGTGAATGTCACTTTCATCTTCACTCTCATAACTCATAGCATTCAGACATGCTAGAGTGAAACTTTCACTTTCATTACTCCTAGGGTATATACTCGTATTCTTATAATACTGCTCATTTACATTTCTATTTACGTTCTCTATTTTATTTACGTTATTTACATTTCTATTTTATTTACAATGTGTTATGCACTGTCACTTAAAGTAACTTATAAAACTATTTTCCATTGTTCACGTATATTTACATTCATTACTTTCACTTGCTGTTTACACATTATTTACACATTATTTACAATTCCACTTGCACTGTTTTACTCAATAGAAAGATCGTAGTCACTCTTTTATCAATTGTCAGCCCTTTTCCTCTTTCCACACGAGGTTTAGTAGGGGGTAAAGGTCACAAGGCTCTTTGCATGGGGGTGAAAAAGTCCTTGAAGTCAGCAAGAAGAAACATACGTACCCTCACTTCGGAAGATGAGAGTAAACTGATAACGGAGGGCCGGGGTAGAGGCCTACATAGGGGATATTCAGAGCTACCAATGTTAGCTCTTGAAACAGCTATGTCTAGCACTGAAATAATTCGCAGGAAATCTAGACAATACATTATAAATTAGGTAGTTCCAGGTGAATGTAAATATCACTTAGGCTTCTCCCTTCCCTCCTTACATGTATATTTATTACGAAAATAGATTATACGGCATATTTCAAGGGAAAAAAAACAGCGAAAATTAGCGAACGAGTGCACGTGAGGTGTTGTCAGGTGATAATTAGCCAATTCCAGGTGTATGGCACTCTCACTTACCTTATTACTTTCTTGTATATATTATTTGGTATAAGAATAGGACATAGGGCTTATTTCAATGGATGAAATCAGTGAAAAATTCCAGAGAAGATTTACTTAGCGTAGCACGGCCGGGCAGGCGAGAGGATAGGGTAATGGAGGGGGGGGTAGGGAGGGGAGTCAAGAACGGGGAGAAATGGCTAAATTGTCAACAATGGATGAGAGTACAGATGAGATTAGGAGTGCTGACTAGTGTTGGACATTGGCAGTACTGATAGATGATACAAGCCCCCACTTGGAAGCCCGGGTGAATTCAAAATAACACAGAATCACAAAAGCGACGCCTCGCGGTATGATCCCTTGCTCCCAAGTGTCACGAAAGTGACGCCCCGCGGTTAAGGGGTTAATGATCCTACTGTGTCAAGCCTCTTGTATCATTCTGAAAAATGGTGTCATGTAGATAAGGATCCGTATTCTTACTGGTTTTGGAAACCGCCTAGCACCTATTCCTTAGCGATTTATTTTTGGATATGGCTGGTTGATATCCTTCTGTACAATATTAATGCATTCTATGGCGATATTATAAGACTTTCTATAGCAGAGAAAAAGATAATAAGGTGTAATAGGCAAAATAAATCGATTAGGAAGAGGTGTTAGGGAGCCTCCTTATCTGACGAAAATACAGGCCCAAGAATCTTACAAAATTCAGCGATGATGTCTCGTTCAGATAGTTAGGTGTGGTTTGGTGTCACTGGCTGTAATAAAAGCAGAAAAGAAAAATACCAAGTTAAGTAGGGTCAATCAGTACCTCTCAGTATTGTGGGTAATTATTAACAACGACAATCACATATCCTAATGGAGACTGAGGAGTGTTTGCATTGTGCTCAAAGAGCCATATTCTCGTCGGTTAGGGAAGCTCCCTAGGATCTGTTCCTTAGCGATTTTCTTTTTTGGATACGGGTAGTTAATATTGTTTTCTGTGCTATGTATACCGAGTGTCACGGGGTTTTTAAGATATGTGCAATATTAACCCCTTAACCGCGGGGCGTCACTTTCGTGACGCTTGGGAGCAAGGGATCATACCGCGGGGCGTCGCTTTTGTGATTCTGTGTTATTTTGAATTCACCCGGGCTTCCAAGTGGGGGCTTGTATCATCTATCAGTACTGCCAATGTCCAACACTAGTCAGCACTCCTAATCTCATCTGTACTCCCATCCATTGTTGACAATTTAGCCATTTCTCCCCGTTCTTGACTCCCCTCCCTACCCCCCCTCCATTACCCTATCCTCTCGCCTGCCCGGCCGTGCTATGCTAAGTAAATCTTCCCTGGAATTTTTCACTGATTTCATCCATTGAAATAAGCCCTATGTCCTATTCTTATACCAAATAATATATACAAGAAAGAAATAAGGTAAGTGAGAGTGCCAAACACCTGGAATTGGCTAATTATCACCTGACAACACCTCACGTGCACTCGTTCGCTAATTTTCGCTGTTTTTTTCCCCTTGAACTATGCCCTATAATCTATTTTCGTAATAAATATACATGTAAGGAGTGAAGGGAGAAGCCTTAGTGATATTTACATTCACCTGGAACTACCTAATTTATAATGTATTGTCTAGATTTCCTGCCAATCATATCAGTGCTAAACAAAGATGTTTCAAGATCTAACATTGGTAGCTCTGAAAATATATCTCATAAGTAGGCCTCTAATCTATTTTCGAAATAAATATACATGTAAGGAGGGAAGGGAGAAGCCTAAGTGATATTTACATTCACCTGGAACTACCAAATTTATAATGTATTGTCTAGATTTCCTGCCAATCATATCAGTGCTAGACTTAGCTGTTTCAAGAAGTAATATTGGTAACCCTGAATAACCCCTTAGCAGGCCTCCACGCTAGCCCTCCGTTATCAGGTTACTCTCAACTTCCGAAGTGAGAGTACGTATGTTTCTTCTTGCTGACTTCAAGGCCTTTTTTCACCCCCATGCAAATGGCCCTGTGACCTTTACCCCCTACTAAACCTCGTGTGGAAAGAGGTAAAGGGCTGACAATTGATAAAAGAGTGACTACGATCTTTCTATTGAGTAAAACAGTGCAAGTGGAATTGTAAATAATGTGTAAACAGCAAGTGAAAGTAATGAATGTAAATATACGTGAACAATGGAAAACAGTTTTATAAGTTATTTCAAGTGACAGTGCACAACACAGTGTAAATAAAATAGAAATGTAAATAACGTAAATAAAATAGAGAACGTAAATAGAAATGTAAATGATTAGTATTATAAGAATACGAGTATATACCCTAGGAGTAATGAAAGTGAAAGTTTCACTCTAGCATGTCTGAATGCTATGAGTTATGAGAGTGAAGATGAAAGTGACATTCACTCTCAATGCCAGTATACAGGACGAGAAAGTGAATGCTACGTATTTTACTGAAAGAAATTGAATCCCTACAGTGACAATAAACTAATACTACTGAAGGAAACTTATGAATAAAGACTGTAGATATATATAAGTGTTATATAGTAATAGAAATATAAAGTGTGAGGGGTTTTATGAATAATAAATGACAGACTACTAAGAGCGAACTAGTGCCAGTGCGACGATCAGACGCGCTCGTAATTTCCATTGCTTTCACAGTGTTTTTTTTTTTTTTTGAGTATGGATCCCAAACTACTTGAAAATTGTAGAATAGTGTTTATAGTGTTTGTATCTGGCTGTGGTAATCATATTACGGGTTGTCGGGAAGTGTAAAGTGGAGACTTCGTTACCCTACTTCAGAGGTCTCCACAAGTCCTACGGTAACTGACGAAGGCTCAACAATCATTCCAGGAGAAAGCTGAAGGTATGTGCCATAAGCATATGTAATTTTATTATTCTAGGACTAATAACTGATTTTTGGCAAATATTTTTTGAGAGTCTGTCGGAGCCCAAATAACCCCGTGGCACACGCAAGTCATTAGTAAACAAGCCCGCGGTGTAGGGGTTAAAGGATAATTTTCAGTAATACTGAGAACAGGAACGATGAACTGTCTTGTGAAAATCAAGCAATGATTACTTTATGCCGGCTTACTTAGCCGATTCTCTAAGGACGAGAATTTATAAACTTTCTCAACAGTACACAGCAGAGACTAATTCCTCACAATTGCTGTTTGTTAGTACTGTTAGCCTCTGGAGAAAGTGACTTCACCCCTGACAATCAATAACTAATGCTAGTAATGATAACAGGTTCTTGCTGATGCATTAACTCCTAGATGGCATAACGGATTTTAAGCTTAATACGAAAGAACTAGCTCAAATACCAGTTATGAATAGCAAAGCGTTTATGCAAGCTAGGAGGTGCAAGTAGAATAAGCTTAATATGGAAAATAAAACACGATTTTACATTACATTAAGCTCGAGAAAAAGAACTGTTAAATTTATTGATTACAAAGAAATAATTTTGTTACATTTCAAAATGAATTCAAAATAAGGAGATCGCACTCACTCGCTCACTCAAAAGCTAACTCTTAAACCTAGGAAAAAAACGAAAAGAAAATACTGGTCAAAGAGTGGACTAAACGGATGACTGGGTGTCGTTACTGAGGAAGGACACTGCACACACTGAGTCTCACCAATCACACTAGGTGGAAATTCAGGAACTGGACAATGGCAGCACTGCTACGGACTGGGCCGAACCTGCTTTCACTGCGTACAAACCTTGACTGACTTCAAATCGTGGGAAAGAGGCGAGTGTCCAGCTGCATTGCTAATAGCTAGAATGAGTGAAATACGCCCATAATAAATCGCTCAGCGGAAGTGCTAATGTCTCACACAAAGACGATCATTTATGACACAGTGAAAAATTGTTCTGAATACACTCCTGACCGGGTGAATACGTAGCGGTTAAACTGAACGATAAACACTAGGCTCCCACTAGAGTTCATGGTTTCCCACCAAATGATGTCACAAGCCGACTCGTGACATTACGCCCTATCAAAAGTGAAATTTTATCTAAGGAAAAAAATTTCAATATATACATATAAATCCTACTCAATCACACAAGATTCACACTGTGGTGTGTGTGTGTGCTATCCTGCTACAGGAGAAAGTCACAGTCGCCAGTGAGCGAAAAAACCTCGTATTTACGTTAATAGAAGCAAGCTTGAGGGAAAAACTCCATGACGACGGTGAAAAATCCTGTACTTAGGTCAAACTGAGCGAAAAGTTTGCTACATTTACATTAACAACTAATTGTTATGTAGCGTGATGTATGTAATACATGGTGTAGGTGTGACAGTTGTGGTGTAACTGTACCTACGTGTAAAATTACATAATGCAAATTTATAGTAATGACGACGAGGCAGAAGAGAAGGGGTGGCAGCATGCATCAGGGACGATCAGCTGTTCTGCACGGCAATGCTGCACACGCCAGCTGCACCTGTGAAAACAATCAAGGTGGAGCATCATAAGTGTCATTTCTCTATCTCTGCCTAGCAATCAGTACTTATGTTACAAAAAGTACACTATTTACATTATTAACCAGGAAACGTAGTCAAGGCGTTTCTGCAGGACATCAAACGCTGACCCAGTTTATTGGTTAAACCCTATATCTAATTAGTGAAAAGGCTGGGCGTTTGTGCAGGACATCAAACGCTGCAATTTGCTAAATTAACCAGGGAACATGGTCATGAACGAATAGACTGGGCGTCTGTGCAGGACATCAAACGCTGTGATTTGCTAATGGAATCCAGTTTACTGGTTAACTAGCTCTATGCTTACGATTAATGACAGGAAGCTGAGAATCGCTACACAATCTCGGGCAGGTCACGTTTTAACACCCACCATGGATGTGAACACTCGTGTGGATATTGTGCATTCTCCAGGAATCCTCTGAGAGGCCCACAGCTCGAGACGTTCCACAAGGTAATTCATACACAGCCTCGGACTGTCTCTGCGGGGTTCTCGAACTTCCCCCTTAACTTACGGTACATATGTATGTACAGGCCCTGGACATACTGTGTCCTGTGGGGCCAACGGGCGAGACGTCAGGTCTGCACCCACTTCACAACTGCCCTGTCTCTCAGCTGACTCGGAGATTACGGGTGTGGTTTCAAATGGCACAGGAAGGACATGTCCCTGATTAGTGGTACGTGGACACACATTGCAGGAAATCACAAAACTATCTATCTCTCGTCCCATCCTTGGCCAGAAAAAGTCAGCTTGGATATTTCCCTGGGTTTTCCTTTTGCCCATGTGACCTCCTGAAGCTGAACAATGACCCCATTCTAACACTGCTTGGCGGTACTTAGCGGGAACGACAAACTGCAGTCGATCCTCGCCCTCGGGTGTTTATGATTCACGGTACAGCCGTCCTTGTTTGCGAAGGAATTAGCTTGACCTCCCCGTGAATACTTTATCACTCTACCCTTTTGTTTCTTTCGCATGGCAGCAAGTGTTGGATCAGAGTGTTGTTCTTGAGCAACATCTTGGCTACACATCAGATCTTGTGGCGATTTAATGGTCACCGGGGTGATACAGTTCGGAGCCTCAACGATGGCTCGTGTTTCTGCAGCCGAAGTCTGAGTAGTATCATCTTCGGTGTAACTATCCTTGGCACCTGTAATATTGCCTATGATTAGGTCAAATAAAGGTTCTGGCATGACAACTGCGAGTGTCGTACCAGTGTAAAATGGAGATGCCACCTGGATACATGCCTCAGGGAACAATCTCACTGATCCATCAATAAGGTTAGCTTGGATCTGTCGACCTGTATAATGCTCAGGTCGAACTAGACTCTGTTTGACAGAGCAACCTGAGGACCCATTGTCTCTCAGGACCTTCACAGGAATGTCTCCCACAAACCCTGAATGAACAAGGAAGGCACTGTCACCTGTGGGAGGGCCTGTGGAGGAAGCAGCTAGCCACTGATTAGGCTGCTGAATAAATGATGTGGCAAACATGGTGCAAAAAAACATTGGCCATCTGTGGAGGGAGGTTTACTGTCGCTGTGGGACTAGAGAACTGTGGGGAAGTACCCGTACTGCGAGGAACGACACCACTGTGCTGCTGCTGAGGAATGAAGGTTGTGTTTGCCTCCTGCCTCCTATTCACTTGAGCTGGTGGTGAAAAGGGCAGCCCCGATGGTCGGCTGCATGGCTGATACTGCTGCTGGTTAGGGTACTTGTTGTACCTCTTCCACTCAGGTTTCTGAGTGTTTTGCCCCTGGTCCTTCCCCTGCGGTTTTGGACCTTGGCCATTATTCTGAAAACGGCCTTGTTGCTGGGGTTCAGTCTGAGACGGTTTCCCAGATTTATCAGGTTTCCTGTTCCAGGTATGCTGCTTGCAAGTTTGATACCCGTATGCAGTGAAGAATGCATCAGCCTTCTTCACCATTTGGCTGGCATCTCTTACCTGGCAGATCTTAAGCTGAGCCATAAGTTCAGTAGGCCACGACTTTTCTAGCTGCGTGCGCAGCATAAGGTCAATTATCCCCTCACGCGTGGAAGGAGTTTCATCTTTCTCCATCCACTCATCTAAGTAAGCAGTAAGCCAGTCAAGAAACTGAACGGCAGTCTCTTTATCCTGTAAACGCGCCCTCATGAACTGACTCTTGGCATCGTCAACTGTGAGACCGTACGCTTTGACGAGTGCGACCTTCATCATCTCATACATGAGATTGTCTCCACGAATTCTGTGGAGAATATCGAGGGCAGGGCCCTCAAACAGGCTAAGAAACTGATGCTGCTTAGCTGCATCATCCAGCTGGTACAGTTGAGCCATGTCTTCAAAACGAGCTATGTATGGCTCGACTCACTCGCCTTCTTTGTATGGGGGAAGCTTGATGTGTGGGGTTGCCATAACATGCGCAGGGAGAGCGCTCGTGGAGCTTGGACTAGCTGCACCAGATGTGTCTGAAGCCAAGGAATCTCGCTTGAGCTTCAGCACTTCAAATTCATGTTTTTTGCGTGCCTCTCGCTCGGCACGTTCGTGTTCTCGTTCTCTCTCGCGTTGTTGTAACTCATATTGACGTTCTCTCTCTCGTTCCTCATGCTGTTCTCGCTCATGTTCTAACTCGAGTTCGCGTTGTTTTCGCTCGTGTTCTAACTCGAGTTCACGTTGTTTTCGCTCGTGTTCACGTTCTCTCTCACGTTCCTCGCATTGTTTTCACTCGTGTTCACGTTCTCTTTCGCGTTCTTCATGCTGAATTTGACGCTCTTCACAAGCATCATTCTCGCGTTACTGTTCGTAATTAAACCAAGAGAGGACAAAGTCCTTAATTTCAGTTGGGTCCGTAAGACCCATATCTTTGGTTTCCTGTACATAGACGCTGGTGGACATGATGCTAACTCAATCTAATAAACTAGCGACTCAGTACTGACTGCGATTTTTGCAAAGAAAGATGTCAATAATCAAATAAAGAATATAGGCACAGGTTAGTGGTGACCAGTTTAATCTAATTAAACTGGTAAAGAAAGAAAATTAAACAAACAACTGACTGTTAAAACTATTATGTAAATTAATAAAAATGAAACAATAATCACCAGTAAGGTATTGCCTGTAGATTTTAATGATAAATACCTAAGTATGAACGAGTGAGTATTATCTCGTGAATAGCTTTAGAGCTAGGAGTTAATAACCTGGAATGAGGTCGCCAATTGTCACGGGGTTTTTAAGATATATGCAATATTAAAGGATAATTTTCAATAATGCTGAGAACAGGGACAATGAATTGTCTTGTGAAAATCAAGCAATGAGTACTTTATGCCGGCCTACTTAGCCGATTCTCTAAGGACGAGAATTTATAAACTTTCTCAACAGTACACAGCAGAGACTAATTCCTCACAATTGCTGTTTGTTACTACTGTTAGCCTCTGGAGAAAGTGACTTCACCCCTGACAATCAATAACTAATGCTAGTAATGATAACAGGTTCTTGCTGATGCATTAACTCCTAGATGGCACAACAGATTATAAGCTTAATACGAAAGGACTGGCCTAAATACCAGTTATGAATAGCAAAGCGTTTATGCAAGCTAGGAGATGCAAGTAGAATAAGCTTAATATGGAAAATAAAATATGAGTTTACATTACATTAAGCTCAAGAAAAAGAACTGTTAAATTTATTGATTACAAAGAAATAAATTTACGTTGCATTTCAAAATGAATTCAAAATAAGGAGATCGCACTCACTCGCTCACTCAAAAGCTAACTCTTAACCCTTTAAACGCGGCCGTGAACAGTCGACTTCCCCCGAGTGGCGGGGTTGTATCGCGGTCTGAGTACCTGTAGGAAAATATTAGCCAAAAATCAGAGATTAACCCTAGAACATTATACTTGGTATGGCAGATAGTACTTACATTCAGCTTTCTCTAGAGACATGTGTTGAGCCTTCGTGGACTACCCAAGGACTTGTGGAGACTTGCAAAGTTGGGTAACCAAATCTTCACTTTCACACCTCCAGCAACCCGGTTTCCCCTCTACCACAGCCTCATTCTGTCACAGTAAACTTTATACTACAACGTAAAGGTAGTTTGGAATCCGTATTTGTACAATAAGCACTGAAAATAAGGCTAAAATCAACGAAGTGTATGGCCGACATGCAGCGCGGCGGCGGTCTTCCCGTCACTCAACAAACATTTCCATTTTCACAGCTAAAAACATGTATACTACATTGTTTTCAATCATATTACTTCCCAAAAGATCACCGCGGCGCGCTTTTTATTCTGCCTTACGCCCATCACTTTATTCTCGTTCGTGTCGGCTGCTTGCACTGACTCGGAAGAGCTAGAACTCGCCATAATGTCACTTTGAAAGCTTGCGGTAAACTGACGCTAAACAAGGGCAAACCGTGCGAAAAAAAGCTAGTGTTACAACTGGGGAAACAAGCGTTTCCTATTAGCATAAACTGCTTGTGAGAGGAGAGCGCAGATTTACAGTTCTGAGCAGTCAGAGCGCTGCCATGTATCACACCCAGGCTGGCCGGGCCGTGGTGGGGGGGGGAGGGGGGAAAAACGCGATACTTGGCAACAACGGAGGTCAGTAGTACAAAGGTAAAATATGCTAATTGTAGCTAAAGGGTGGTGATACTGATAGACAATACCAGCTGGAGCCTGCTTGCCTGCGGTTATTCAAAATTTACTAGAATCGCAAACGCGACGCTCCACCGTTATGTCCTTTTTGCCGAGCGTCGCAAATGCAATGCTCCGCATTTAAAGGGTTAAACCTAGGAAAAAAACGAAAAGAAAATACTGGTCAAAGAGTGGACTAAGCGGATGACTGGATGTCATTACTGAGGAAGAACACTGCACACGCTGAGTCTCGCCAGTCACACTAGGTGGAAATTCAGGAACTGGACAACAGCGGCACTGCTACGGACTGGGCCCAACCTGTTTTCACGGCGTACAAACCTTGACTGACTTCAAATCGTGGGAAAGAGGCGAGTGTCCAGCTGCATTGCTAATGGCTAGAATGAGCGAAACACGCCCATAATAAATCGCTCAGCGGAAGTGCTAATGTCTCGCACAAAGACGATCGTTTATGACACAGTGAAAAATTGTTCTGAAAACACTCCTGACCGGGTGAATACATAGCGGTTAAACTGAACGATAAACACTGGGATCCCACTAGAGTTTGCGGTTTCCCACCAAATGATGTCACAAGCCGACTCGTGACACCGAGTATGGTGGTATTCGAATGATTTAAATGACTCAGAAGAGGAGAGGAATTTGACTGTGTATCCTTTTTCCCTTAACATTTTCATCTTTTTGCAGTTTCTTTCATGTATCTCAGTGGCACAATATATATATATATATATATATATATATATATATATATATATATATATATATATATATATATATCGGTAATTCTGCGGTTCTACATTCTTTTCATCGATGGTGGTAGAGGCATGTCAGTAAGTGATGAGTAGTAGGTAGGGTCATCTTAGTAAGTGATGAGATGGTGGCAGGAAGTGAGGCATCTTAGTTTATGATGTGATAGTGGTAGGAGCTGGAGGCATATAAGAAATTGATGTGATGGTGGTAGGAGGTGGAGGCATGTTAGAAAGTGAAGTGATGGTGCTTGGAAGTGGAAGCATGTTAGTATATGATATGATGGTGGTAGTAGGTGGAGGCATGTTATAGTCGCGGCGCGCGACTCTGAGGTTGTTATTATCGTTTCCTGGCAACCTACCCCTCAACAGTGAGTCTGATTTCGTGTATAATATGAGACGTATGTGACTTGTGTATAAGATGTTCGTGTATAATCATATTCGTGTATAATATATTCGTGCATAATAATATGATTCGTGTATAATATGAAGCGAAATGGGACGCACTTTTGAATGGTAGGTTGCCAGGGTACGATAACGACAACCTCAGAGTCGTGCGCCGCGGCTATAGTATATGATGTGATAGTGGTAGTAGGTGGAGGCACGTTAGTTAGTGATGTGATGGTGGCAGTAGATGGAGGCATGTTAGTATATAGTGTGATGGTGGTAGTAGGTGGAGGCACGTTAGTTAGTGATGTGATGGTGGTAGGAGGTGGAGGCATGTTAGTAAGTGATGTGATGGTGGTAGGAGGTGGAGGCATGTTAGTAAGTGATGTGATGGTGGTAGTAGGTGGAGGCATGTTAGTTAGTGATGTGATGGTGGCAGTAGGTGGAGGCATGTTAGTATATAATGTGATGGTGGTAATAGGCGGAGGCATGTTAGTAAGTAGATGATCTACCTTACCATATGCTTACCATTCCATATTTCTTGAGTTTGTTTTCTTTATTGTCCATTCTTTATTCATTTTTAGACCCCTGGTGGACGAAAGGTCAAAAGGCACCAGGCGGGATTCGGAATGAGGATCAAAACCTCGAGGGGACTGGTGGTTGCACAATCACTCAGTGCCACGTGGGACGTTGGCTAGTTAACTATTTTATCGTGATCTGACTAACTGATTGCCTAGCCTAGGGCCGTAATACCTAGACAAGGGTAACACAAGACTAATTTATATTGATTTTATAGTTTGCATCTTGTCCTTCTGAGATCAAAGATATTTTTTCCCTCTTCTCCTTACTGGTATTATATAAATCCCTTTCACTCTTTGTTCCTCGTAGTGTCTCTTCTGGTCTCTGTCTGTCTGTCTGTCCCTCTACGTATCCCTCCTGCTACCCTCCCTCTTCCTCCTCCCTGCCATTATTACCCAGCCTTTGATCTCCCTCTCCCGAGACTCCACATTATCTTATTACATTTTTGACAAGTGTATGTTTCCCTTTTACTGTCCTCTTGCCTTCACGTCTCTTCCTACCCTTATGCCGTCAGCTATTCTCTTTGTCTCTGTCTCTCTCTCTCTCTCTCTTCGTCATTATCCCATTTACTGAAGTTTTAACTGTACCTGTACTCTTATATAGTAAAAATAATGAAAGAAATTCGCGTAATATCCCGTACAAACCATGGGAACTCAGTGTTGAATAATAATAATCCAGAAAATCTCTATGATATAACTGACTGACGTGCCTGGCATGCATTGCATGGTCTAAACACGTTCAGCCTCCTCTTTCAGAACAGATCCTGTGTGCAGTATCTGAATTTTATCCTGGCTGGTGCGATTAGAGAGAGAGAGAGAGAGAGAGAAAGAGAGAGAGAGAATAAAAAAAAAGGAACTACTTGTAAATGACCAGTAAAAATAGTCTCTCATCAACATATGTATAGCAGTACTGTATTCTGCAAAAATGCTGGTGGCACTGTGGTGAAGAGACAGTACGTATTATAACGATGATATTACGAATTTAAAGAAATACATCACGTATTAAATGAATTACATTACTTATTAAAAGAATTACATTAAAGAATGACATACATTACGTATTAACAGAATTACTTTACTCATTAAAAGAATTACTTTACATATTAAAAGAATTACATTACGTTAAAAGAAGAATTACATTGCCTTTTAAATAGTATTACATTACGTATTAAAAGATTTTACGTCATCTGTTACAAGAATTACCTTACGTATTAAAAAAATTACCTTACGTATTAAAAGAATTATATTATGTATTAAAAGAATTACACTACTTATTGTGAGAGGTAAGGCGTATTTCCCATCTGTATACAAGTACTTCTGAAGATCTGACATTTCTGTTTTCTTTCGGTTGCTAATTATTCAACAAATGACATTCATTGTTGCTGTTTGCCTTTATTGTACTCCTATGCACAATGTTTGTTCTCCTTTACATATCCATTTCGTTTACTTAAGTGTCTTGATAAGTGACTACCACATACTCTCTCTCTCTCTCTCTCTCTCTCTCTCTCTCTCTCTCTCTCTCTCTCTCTCTCTCTCTCTCTCTCTCTCTCTCTCTCATCCATAGTTGTTTGAAGTCAGGCAACAACTTTAGGTCTTCCCCGGTCAATGCCCACATCCCTTGACCACATCTCTGCAGTTTCACCAATACACAAACAGTCACCAGGCGGTCCCAGTCACTCAGTTCATCAGGGCGCTGCAACACCAGAATATTGAGGGTAATACTGAGGGTCATCCTGCCTGTGTGAAGCGTCAGAGAAAATGGAATGCTCTAACTGGCAGGTTCTCGACAATACCGCCTTAGCATGTATCTCAGCAACTTTGGGAAACGAGGCGAGAGAAACGGAGAAGAAAGGCAAAAAATAAATGAATAAGTAAATAAGTAAATAAATAAATAAATCAATCAAATCCTGTCCTTCATCACCATCATTCTAATCCAGTGTCTCGTATTCACACGAGTAAGGGAAATAAAACAAGTAGTATACAGAAGTACTAGACAGATGGGGACCATATGGGGCTGAGGTGCACCTTGCGCGGAAAAATCCTTAACGAGTTAAAGTGAACCACTATACAGGGATTCGCTAGTGAAGGTCCTTGCGTGTGAAAATCCATAGAGTGAGACTGACTGACCGGGCCACCCCTGGAGGTGCAGATGTAAAAACGATGCACAAATGATCTCTGGGATCTTTGTAGACATGAATCAGGTGAGAGAGAAAATGTCAATTGTCTTGCTGTTGTGCAGTGGGAGATGCGAGGTTGCAATGGGGTTGCTGCACGTCTCCGTTAACATAAACGTGCGAGAATTATAGACCCACGTTTCACCCACTTCAGTAGTAAAGAGATAATGACAAATATTTTCACGGACAATCTGTAGGAATGTGAATGTTTGTGTGTGTGTGTGTGTGTGTGTGTGTGTGTGTGTGTGTGTGTGTGTGTGTGTGTGTGTGTGTTTGTGTGTGTGTGTGTGTGTGTGTGTGTGTGTGTGTGTGTGAAGTAATGTGAGAGTCATAGGTTAGTCACAAATTTAATCACATTTTGTTAGTAGGGTGGTTTAAATATTTCAGAATATTCGTTTGGATATTTTGCATTCTATGTGGCATTGTTTTCTAAATATTCACCAGTGGACTGTGAGGGCAAAGCTAAACAACTTTGTCCTCCAGACCAACTGATTTAAATAGAGGGAAATATTACGCAATAAATGGTTTTAAAGCAATCTAAATAACCACTTAGTATGGCGATAGAATTTAGGCGGTGCGTATTATACTTTAGATATCACAATGATTTTTTTTTTTATCGTCAGAAAGAAACCTTATGGAGTAAAAGGATTAAGCCATGACAAGTAATGGAGACCAGGAATAAAAACAGAGTGAGGCCTGGGAAATTATACAGTATACGAGTAGCCCGAGCATCTACACAGAATTATAGCCTGTACACTCTAAATTATATAGCCTGTCCTGGAACTCACTGATAATCGGATCAGACGTAAAGTTTTCAATCCCGATCCTATCCAGGATGAAGGCTGAATCAGTGCAGACGAGTTTGCACTCAATGAGCTGGTTTATGAAATTGAAATTATAATATTGTGTAAGCACTGAAGTACACAGAAAACCCGAACGACAATGTGAAACCTACAGCTGTCCTTCGCAATTCACGAGATCACAATATTGTGTGTTGAGAGTATGGTTTTAATGGTTGCATTCTAGAAACCAATAAGGTGGAGGTGTAGACATTCAGTTCTTTTAGGTCATTTATGAAGTAACTGTAAGGATGAGATGTGGTTAGCCTGCATGCCACATTGCAGATCTCATTCAGCAGTGCGGAGGAAACTCCAAATTCACTTTATGCTCAACATAGGTTTGGCACAGTACTGCCAAATTCTTACCTACATGAGGCCTTTCCTGTGCCATACAAAGTTGTCTGACGATAGCAAGATCAGAATAGATAGACGTAATCATATTGAAGAAGCTAATATTTATACAACACTGTGTTGGCTTGGTTGGATGGCATCATTATTGCAGAAAAGAATAACAACATTCATTTGGCTCATTTGATCGTATGATGTGAATCCTATTACTGTGTTATTAACATGTTATTAGCCGCTGTGAGGTAGCAAATAATAGCTGTGATGAATTTGTACACTGCTGATAATTATGTCATCCCAAACAGCCATCTGACACTCCACCCAGTGTATCAGAGCACCATTTTTGACTAGCACAGTTTTAAAGCATTGACAGAAGTCATATATTACTGTTTATCATGTGTCAACATTGCACGATGGTCTGTATTTTTATCTGTGAGTAACTGTGAGTCTACTGAGAAACCTGGCCTAATATTTGAGAGGGAAAATGACAGCCAGAATCATGCTTATCAAGTACCAATCATGAAGTGATGTTTTTATTAGACAACTGCATGTGGAAGAGGAGTGTGTGTGTGTGTGTGTGTGTGTGTGTGTGTGTGTGTGTGTGTGTGTGAACCTATGCGGTGTCTACATACGCATGCACATGAGGGAACGTCCTATCTGCATCCACTTTCAATATTTATCACGACTTGGGTTTTCCACCACAGACCCAGGACACACGCAAATCGGGAGACCAACGCATCACCACTGAACCACCGTGGCAGAATGGCTCTCTTACCGTAAATTCTGTGAACTAAGACAGCACATCCTCAGATCCCAGTACAATGAAGGGGATTTTATGGAGCTGGTTGTTTTCTTATATCTACACTTTATATTTCAGTGTGCTTCAGCCAGGAGGAAATGGAGCTTTTACAAAGTTTATCTATAAGGGATATCCTTGCGACTATGAGACGGTAAGTGAAGTATGATATGCTAAACACCTGCCCCTGCGAAATCTCTCGTGCAGATGCTCTGGACCAAATGGTTTATTATGTCACCATCGAGACCTTTGGTTTCTGTTAAGTGAAAAATACCGAAAACACACACACACACACACACACACACACACACACACACACACACACACACACACACACACACACACACACACACGCACGCACGCAAGCACGCACGCACGCACGACTCGCGCGCGCTCGCGTTGAGAGAGAGAGAGAGAGAGAGAGAGAGAATCATAAAAAAAATCACAACACCTAAAATTACAATAAAAAACAAAGCCAACCAACATCATGGAGTACAATTCAGTATTAGACATTCAGAGCAACATTATGTTTCCAAGTATAGCATCGAACACCCAAATGAAGCATCATTCAACTAAATTCACTTCTTTAAACATCCGTCATCTGTCGTTAGAGTTAGGTTGCCTGACAACTTGGTTAGATGAAGCGCTATTTTTTTTTTTTTTTAATGCGAGGAAGAAGGAACCAAAGGCCATGAGCCCGCAGTAACAGTTCCCTCCAAGAGAAAAACAAAATACAATAGAGAGCCAAATTCAAGATCCGATCATTTTGAGATGCCTGGACACACTACGTTTGAAAGACTGGAGATCATAGGCAGGAGGAAATACAGACAGAGGGAGACAGTTCCAGAGCTGACCTGTTGCATAAATGAAAGACTGGAAGTAACGGTTAACTCTTGCATTAGAGAGTTGGACAGAAAAGGGATGAGAGTTTGCTGCCAGACGGGTGCTACGCGCCCGTCGTAGAGGTGGAGGAATGCAAGCAGATAGTTCAGAGGAGCAGTGACCATTAAAGTAGCGATAGAAAAGAGATAAAGATGCAACAGTGCGGCGAAGAGACAGAGGTTGAAGGGAGTCAGTAAGAGGAGGAGAGTTAATGAGACGAAAAGCCTTTGACTCCACCCTATTGAGAAGAGCTGTATGTGGGGAGCCTCCCCACACATGAGAGTTGTACTCCACACAGGGGCGGATAAAACCCCTTTATAGAGTCAACAATTGTGCAGGGGTAAAGAAAGAGCGGAGTCGGCTTAGCACACCCAATCTCTTGGAAGCAGATTTTACAAGAGATGTAATATGATCTTTCCAAGATAAGTCCCGAGTAAATGAAACCCCAAGCATGTTCAAGGATTATGCAGGATTAAGCTGAATATTATTAAACATTAGTGGGTATACCTGTGGAAGATTTTGTCGGGTTGATAGGTGTAAGAACTGAGTCTTAGATGCATTAAAGACAACCATATTATTTTTACCCCAGTCAGAGATATGAGCCAAGTCAGACATTAGGTGTGCCATAGCCTCATCCCTTGTTTCTTGAAGTAACTGTTGAGATGGGCGTTGCGGGAACCGAATGGAAAGATGAAGGGTGGAGTCATCAGCATATGAGTGGATAGGGTTAGATGTACAGCTTAGAAGATCATTGATGAATAAAAGGAAGAGAGTTGGTGATAGGACAGAGCCCTGAGGAACACCACTGTTGATAGATCTAGGAGAAGAACGATGGCCGTCTACGACAGCGGCTATAGAACGACCAGAAAGGAAGCTAGCGATGAAGGCACAGATAGAAGGATAGAAACCGTAGGAGGGCAGTTTGGAAATTAAAGATTTATGCCAGACTCGATCGAAAGCCTTTGAGATGTCAAGTGCAATGGCAAAGCTTTCGCCAAAGTCCCGAAAGGAGGATGACCAGGAGTCTGAAAGGTAGGTGAGAAGATCGCCAGTGTAGCGTCCCTGACGGAACCCATACTGACGATCGGAAAGAAGGTTGTGATAGGAAAGATGCCTTAAAATTTTTTTATTAAGAATTGACTCGAAAACTTTTGAAATACAGGACGTTAAAGCAATTGGACGATAGTTGGAGGGTTGGGAGTGGTCACCCTTCTTTGGGACTGGCTGAATGAGAGCAAACTTCCAGCAAGAAGGAAAGGTACAAGTTGACAGACAAAGGCGAAATAGTTTGCCTAGGCAGGGTGTAAGCACAGAAGCACAGTTCTTGAGAACAACAGGAGGGACTCCATCAGGCCCATATGCCTTGTTAGTACTGAGGCCAGTAATGGCAGAAAATACATCAACTGAAGAAATTTTAATGTCAGCCATGAGGAAGTCAGAGGGGGGAAGTGATGGAGGAACAGCACCGGAATCGTCTAAGGTGGAATTGGAGGACAAAGCCTGTGCGAAGATATCTGCTTTATCAGTAGAAGAAATAGCTACAGAACCATCAGAGTAGAAAAGAGGAGGGAAGGATGATGAGGTAAAGTTGTTAGAAAGATTTTTGGCAAGGTGCCAGAAGGAGCGAGAAGAATTCGAGTTGGAGAGTTGAGAGCATTTAGTATGGATGAAATTATTTTTAGTAGAGCGAAGAACAGACTTAGCACGATTCCGGGCAGAAACGTAAAGATTATGTGATTCAGGGGTGGGTTGGCTCCGGTACCTTTTGTAGGCCTTCTCCTTGTTGCGGACAGCATTAGAACAAGCGTGATTAAACCAAGGCTTTCTTGCGTTAGTCAAAGGATATGAGAAAGGAATGTATGCTTCCATGCCCGAGAGAATAACCTCCGTAATGCGCAAGGCACACTCAGATGGCTCAAGGCCATGGAAGCAATAATCATTCCAGGGAAAATCAAAGAAGTACTGCCTGAGGGCCTCCCAGTCCGCAGCTCCAAAATGCCAGAGACGACGTTTCCCTGGGGGGTCCGCAGGCCATACTGGAGCGATAGGACAGGTTAAGGTAATAAGGTTGTGATCGGAGGAGCCCAACGGAGAGAAAAGATTAACAGAGTAAGCAGAAGGATTAGTTGTGAGAAAGAGGTCAAGTATGTTGGAGCTCTCTCCAAGGCGGTCAGGGATACGGGTAGGGTGCTGTACAAGCTGCTCTAGGTCATTAAAGATAGAAAAGATGTAGGCTTGTTCACCAGGTGGATCCGTGAAAGGAGAAGAGAGCCAAAGGTGGTGGCGAACATTGAAATCTCCAAGAATGGAGATTTCAGAGAAAGGAGAAATGGACAGAATGTGTTCCATCGTAGAAATAAGATAGTCAAAGAATTTTTGATAGTCAGTAGAATTAGGGGATAAGTAAACAGCACAGATATATTTAGTCAGAGAATGACAGGAAAGCCGAAGCCAGAGAGTGGAGAATTCAGAAGAATCAAGTTCAGGAACACGAGAGCAAGATAATTCGTTGCGTATGTATACACAACAGCCACCTTTGGCTTTGAAATGAGTATAGAGAAAGTAGGAGGATACAGAAAAGGGTTTGCTGTCAGTTGCCTCAGACAGCTGAGTCTCCGTTAGAAAAAGAAGGTGAGGTTTAGAGGAGGAGAGGTGGTGCTCAACAGAGCGAAAGTTAGATGAAAGGCCGCGAATGTTGCAGAAATGAAGAAGAAGAGAGTCAGACAGTGGTTCCAGGCACCTCGAGTCGTCACCGGGAGAGGGGCAGATGGCGGGGGCATTTATGGTCCCCCCCCCTGGGGACTCCGAGGCTGGGTGAATCAACGCCATTTTTGGTTAATTTTGAATAGGAAGTGTAGTGTGTACTGTGCATGTAGTTTGGTGAAGATAGATAGAGAAATTTGTACTGGAGAGCATGCTGGCCTACTCTCTGTGTAACTGAGACACTGAAAAAGTTCAGCAAAGGGGGATGGTCAGGAACTAGTCCTGAGGGCTGATGAAACGGGAGCTCCAGCACTCCCTGTCATCAGCTTTCCATCCACCTCGGGAGTACTGCCCTGCTCGACTGGTGCTACAGTCTACTCCTCCAACAGTATGGGCCTCTATTTTCTTAGAGGTAGAGTTGCTGGATGAAAACAGTCATCTCTAAATGATGCTGTAATTATCCACCCTACAACAATAAAGGACCGTCATGCAGTCAGACCCAACCATGGTGCAGGGAGCTCGTGGTTTGATCCTGGGTGGACACAAAAGAACGTGTCCACCCTCGCCCCCACCTTTTTATGGCACTAATGAGCAAGGCTTATTCTGGGTTATATTTCTGCATAGGGGGAGGAATGGTGGAGGGATGGAGTGTACTGGGTTGTATTGATGGAGTTTGAAGGAAAATGGATGTGTGTTGGAGAAGGAGAGGAATGAGGATGGGGGATGCGGAGGATACTGTAGTTGGGGTGGTGAAGTTGGGTTTGCGGATGAAGAGTTTTGAGAAGAAAGGGAGTTAAGAATACTGACTGGGTGTATTGTTGGCGTGATGAAGAGTAACGGGAGTGTACCGGTGGAGATGTGCAAGGGAGCAGGAGGAATCAGGAAGGTGGGTGTATTGATGGAGAGTTGCAGAGGAAAATGGGAGATGGAAAAATTGGTGGATTGATGGGGAATAATAATGTGTTGTGCCTAACTGGGAAAATGGAAGGGTAGAGTTGAGCGGCGGATGAACGTATTAATGGAGAGGAAGGAGCGATTGAAAGATGTTTGAGGAATGACAGGGATTGGTGTGGTTTACAGGCGGTCTAATGAACTAAGGTTTTTGTTTACTTCAATTCTGAACATGTGAGGCGGTACTGGGATGGGAAGAGGAAGGTGTATTCGGGGATATGAGTGAACTGGTGACGGGGAAGCTGTTGGAGGGATGGTGGGTTGGATATCCTGGTGAAGAGAAATGTGGGAGGGATAGAGAGGAGTGGAGAGTGTCTGGTGGAGAGACGGGAAAGGTGACAGTATTGTAAAAGTGATGAATGGGCTTTTTTTTTTTTTTTAATGTGCTCGACTCTGGGCATAGGCTTCACAGCCTGCTCCCAAGGCCCAGTGGTCCTCCTACATATCATACACCTCTACATGGTGTAGAGCTGGAGGGAGGGAGAGCTGCTGGAGGGATAGGTGGGTGAAGCTGAAGGGACGGATGGAAAATCTGTTGAAGGTATTGTAGATGGAGAGGTACTATTGGAGGGATGGAGGATGGAGAGGTACTGTTGGAGGGATGGGAGATGGAGAGGTACTGTTGGAGGGATGGAGGATGGAGAGGTACTGTTGGAGGGATGGAGGATGGAGAGGTACTGTTGGAGGGATGGAGGATGGAGTGGTACTGTTGGAGGGATGGAGGATGGAGAGGTACTGTTGGAGGATGGAGGATGGAGAGGTACTGTTGGAGGGATGGAGGATGGAGAGGTACTGTTGGAGGGATGGAGGATGGAGAGGTACTGTTGGAGGGATGGAGGATGGAGAGGTACTGTTGGAGAGACGGAGAATGGAGAGGTAGTGATGGAGGATGGAGAGGAGGTACTGACAGGATGAAAGAGGTGAAATTGTCAGTAGAAAGATTATTATCTGAAAGTTGAGGAACAGTGATGAAGGGTGTGATGGGGAGATGGATGGCTGCAGAAAGGACTGGAAGACATTGTTACAGGGAGAGTGAAAGAGGATACATATTGTTAACCATCACACAGTGAAGGTAACTTATCTACCTCTATCTCTATCTCAATCTTTATCTATCTATCTGTAGCCAGACGCCTTAACTCCGTAAGCCTTGGGTTGGCCACAGACAAATTACAGAAGAGGGAACAGAGAAGCATGGCGGTGATGGGGAAGTGGGTGTTTGAGGCCACGGATATAGCAAAGAGGAAAAGTTTAGCGCTAAACTGGATGGAAAATAACATTAAGGAAAACAGATGGAGGAAAATTTGAGGAAAGGATTTAAATGGAAGGAAAATTAGAGCATGAATGAGGATGAAAAAACAGAAGGGAGAAAAAAAAAAACAATTGACGTAGCCGAGGGGTCTGATTAGATGGAAAGAGCTCTTGTAGATGTATCGTAGATTTACAGCTGCCCCTCTATCACCAGTGGTTTGGAACGTGGGCCGCTGCCACTAAAATGGTGAGGCGTCGAGTAGAGTGAATAGGTAGCTCTCTCTCTCTCTCTCTCTCTGTATTCTTTTATCGTAAGTGAGGCGAGTTATAGTAATTTCTTGGGTTATGGAACAATATAGTGCAGAGTCATTTAGAGATGTGATTGACAGTGTAACGTAAGGTGATGGAGAACCTCCTAGATGATCCTATCTCCTACCTT
Organism: Coenobita brevimanus; assembly: GCF_032717465.1. NCBI lineage: Eukaryota > Metazoa > Arthropoda > Malacostraca > Decapoda > Coenobitidae > Coenobita > Coenobita brevimanus. The sequence goes on from NC_137002.1 coordinate 16,776,457, forward strand.
GTGCCCTCGATCGCACTCTTGGGCTCTCTGAATCTCCTACATGTAATTTCGGACTTACATCCCCCTCTGACTTCCGGATGAAGTGTGTGGGCGTACCTGTGTGTAAGTATGTGTGTGTGTGTGTGTGTGTGTGTGTGTGTGTGTGTGTGTGTGTGTGTGTGTGTAGGATCACACTTCTGACACGTGAACAGCTCAGGCCATGCTGTGTGTGGAATACATGAGTGTCTAGCTACAGGGATGCGTATTTAACCTCTTCCTGGAGATCTTAGACATAACTACCTATAGCCATATAGTTGCATAATTACATATTAATGTCTACAAATAGGAATATAAGGAAATATAATGGGGAAAAATGAAAAAAAAATGGATCAAACCCAACCTTAGACTGGGTTATCCTGGATAATGAGAATTGGATATTCTGGTGGGCTCGAGTCCCGGATTCTACAAACAAGATGGAGGGAAGAGGATGAGCGGGACAATTCAATTATCGGAATGAAAACGAGAGAGTGGGGAGAGTAACGGAGCCTGATCTTCCGCTGCTGCTGCTGCTGCTGCTGCCCGTGGTGGCGATGACGATGGTAGTGGTAGCCGCGGCGGTGGTGGTGGTGATGGTGAAGGCTGAAGGAGAAGACAGGTGGTGGTGGTTGAGGTGGGGACAGAAAGATTGTGATGGTGGAGAAGGAAGAAGAAGAAAGATGGAGAAGGAAGAAGAAGAAAGATGATGATGGTGGAAGTCGAGGGAAGAGAATGTTAGCGATGGCTGAGGTGGAAAGAGGAGAAAGATGGTGATGTGGAGGTGGAGGGGAAGAAAGATGGAGATGATGGAGGTGGCAGACAGATGGTGATGGTGGGGGTTGACGGAAGAAGATGGTGATGGTGGAGGTGGAAGAAGAAAGTTGGTGGAGACGGGTGAAGAAAAACGTGATGGTGGAGCTGGAAGAAAAAAGACGGTACTGGTGGAGGTGGGAGGAGAATGAAGATGGTGATGGTGGAGGTTGAAGAAAGATGATCATGGTGGAGGTCAAAGAGGAAGAAAGATGGTGATGGTGGAGAATGAAGGAGAAGGAAGATGGCTATGGTGGAGGTGGAAGAAAAAAGATGGTATTGGATCCTGCGGAAAGGAGAAGAAAGATGGTTGTGATGGAGGTGGAGGGAGGAGATAGATGCTGATGGTGCAGGCGGAGGATAAATGATGGTGGAGGTGAAGGAAGAAATATGGTGATGGTGGAGGTGGAAAAAAGATGGTGATGTTAGAGGCTGAAGGAGAAAGATGGCAATGGAGGTGGTGGAAGAAGAAAAATGATGCTGGTGGAGAAAGATGGTGATGGTTTAGATGGATGGAGGAGAAAGATGGTGATGGTTTAACTAGAGTGAGGAAAAAGATGGTGAGGGTTTAGGTGGAGGGAGAAAGATGATAGTGATGGTTTTAGTGGATACTGCAGGACGCTGGCTCCGACACTGACTTTTACTCTTGCTCTGACTTTGTCTTACTCTGACTGTCGACGACGACGACCAAGACGACGAGGACGACTATGATGATGATGATGATGATGATGATGATGATGGCAGAGGTACGAAACAAAGTCTGCAAACTTCCCAATGTAGTGTAGTCACAGAACTCTGTTCGAAGATACTATATGGTTCTTCGTACAATCTTGAAAAATCAGTCTGGTGTCTCAGTATCAGTAATAATGGGTTTACTTCGTCACAGGTTGGGCTAGTCTTGTGCACCACCTGGCCCCTGCAGAAATGTATGGCACAAACGTCAGTTACCCTTACACTACCCAGGTGCTGGACGCCTTCATGCGGTGGCACCGATATGACCGAGCACCTCCCTGCCTTGTTTTGAAAACGTCCCTCACCTCCATCCCAGTTCCCCGAAAGGAGGATGGTGGCCTACATGAAAGTGCAACTTCAGCCTGCAGCCCACTTGGTTCACGTCTAGATGAGCCTGGTGTTACAACAACAACAACAACAACTACTACTACTACTACTACTACTACTACTACTGCTGCTGCTGCTGCTGCTACCACCACCCCTACTCTGACCTAACCACAACCGTTTGTATATTACGGAAGGGAGGAAGAACTGTGACCTGGTGAGGAAGAGGAGGGAGAGAGGGAAAGAAGGAGGGAGGGAGGGACGGGTGGTCTGGTTAAAGGAGGGATGAAGGGAGGCTTGGGGAGACAGTGGCAGAGAGTTTGGGTGGGATGCACCAGTGTAATATAGGGAGATAATCAGGACGGAAAGAAAAAATATGGCATGAGGAGAGAGAGAGAGAGAGAGAGAGAGAGAGAGAGAGAGAGCACAAAGAACAGAATAGAGGGAGACTATCACGACAGTTAAAAAATGAACCAAAATATAAAATGAAGAGGAGAATCAAAGTGCAGTTGGACTGTGCAGCATATGGCGCTACGATAACACCAATACTCACTTAACACTGGCGAATGATCATGATTAGATCTCGACGAAGTTCAGCGTTTTAGTGTTCAATTTTGGAAAGCAATCTGGCTGCATGTCCGGTTATGGAGTGAACTCGTGTGTTTGGGAGTGTTTAATACCAGAGGAGAGTCAGGATATTTGATTCAGAATAACATGGCATCGTTTCACACACCAATGAACGCCGTGCATACACAGACATCTCTTGCCAGATTAGACCTAACCGTCGGTACTGAATTATCCTGAAGTTATTTTATTCAAAATTGGTGTCAAGATTTTACCAAGGGTGCTTTTATGACTACATTATCTAGACGAAATTTTAACATCATTACAAGTAATATCTAATCTTACTAAAATAGCAGAACGGAACAAGAATGAAATATCCAGAGATGCATCGTACTTAAGACATTAAGTAAAGCGATTGAAAGAAACAACATGTGCTCTCTGCAAAACTGTAGAAATAGATAGATAAGTTGACAGCGGTGATTCCTTTGCACCCTGCGATTCCCGACTAATCATGCGAGACCCCATCCTGTTTGATTAATTCTATTTTTTTCACATTCACTAGACATAACATTACCATCTCTCCATCTTGAATGTTCAGATGTAACAACAGATTAGCACTAAAATATGGTGCTAGTAACGAAGAAGTTCCATGGAACGGATATACGAGTGGAGCCGTATTATTTCTTATTCTACCACCGAACTACAGGAAATAAGTTGTAAGGGATTCTCCTAATAAAAAGGAATGAACTGTAGATTAGCGAGTTTATCATTAAACTTTTGCCCATATTCTCGTCAGGTAAGGACGGTCCCTAGCATCTCTCCTTTAGCGATTTATTTTTGGATATGACTGGTTAATATCCTTTTGTACGTTATCTAAACAACGTATGGCAATGTTGGAGGATTTATATTACGCAGAATAGGGCAGTAAAAGAAAAAAAAAATGGCTTAGGAAAGGGTGTTACGACTTCTGTCACATTAACTAGACGCAAAGGAATTAGTGAGTCAAATTAACTGATAAACCCAAGAATCGATTCTCCTACCGAGACATCACATAAGATTTAGTTTTCCATCAGTCTACGTATATCCCATTGGAGCCCAGAGTCCCGAGTATTGGACAGAACTGGGATTTTTCAAGTCTTTATAAAGTAGGGAACCCCAGGGTAGGGACCTATGAGCTTCGCGACTATGAGCCGTTAGGCGGAGGGCGGTACGCTTAGTACCCTCCCAGTGCCATGCCTCGCCCAGCACCCCTGGGATCCAATGGGTTAATGACTGGCAAACCTATCAGTCTCTTTAACCCATTGGAGCCCAGTGTCCCGAGTATTGGACAGAACTGGGATTTTTCAAGTCTTCATAATGTAGGGAACCCCCGGGTAGGGACCTATGAGCTTCGCGACTATGAGCCGATAGGCGGAGGACGGTACGCTTAGTACCCCGCCAAGTGCAGTGCCTCGCCCAGCACCCCTGGGATCCAATGGGATATACATGATGCATATAGCTAGTTATGTTTGTGTGGATATACAATATTTTCCCAGCCACCCAGTCTTCGCTCAGGCGAGTCTGCAAGTATGCAAATGTGTATATCTTGTTCATTTCCCGGACTGCCTATTTTTTTTTATTATTATTTTGAAACACACACACACACACACACACACACACACACACACACTCTCTCTCTCTCTCTCTCTCTCTCTCTCTCTCTCTCTCTCTCTCCCGACGAAACACAGGCTCCCCATGTGTTTATAAATCCTGGCCACATGACGCTGCCACTACGGAGACAGAGTGATGGTTCCTAGAAATGTGCAAAGAATGTTTGAGAGAAATAGAGGCTGAGGTAAAGGAGAGAGATGAAGCAAAGCTGAAGTATCATGTAAATGAGAGAGAGAGAGAGAGAGAGAGAGAGAGAGAGAGAGAGAGAGAGAGAGAGAGAGAGAGAGAGAGAGAGAGAGAGAGAGAGAGAGAGAGAGAGAGAGGATGGGGGTGGGCAAGGAGTTAGACGGACAGAAGAGTAGGCAGAGAAAGAAGAAGAAGAAGAAGAAAAAAAAGGAAATCAATGTAGAAGGATCTCGGGAGGAAGGGAGATAAAATTAATGTCGAGAGATGAAAGAAGAAGGGTGTGAGAGTCGAAGATCTACTGTGATATGAGATAATCCAGAGAGAAAGAAACGCTGGTACAGAAAGAATACAGGGAGGTAGGGAGATAATGAAAAGACAGAACTGGGAGAAAAGGGAGAGGTGGACCTGAACAGTAGATATAGAGAGGAAAGCCAGAAAAAAAATAACACAGATATAGAGATAAATTACCAGGTTTCAAGGGGATATAGAAAATGACAATGATGAAGAAAAAAAAAGGAATGTGTAGGGATTCGAGAAAATCGATAGATAGAGGAAGGAACAGAAAAAAAATCACAAATAGATGAAAAAAAATAATATCGAACGCAGGAAAAACGGATATTATACGTAGACGGAAACATACAGGAAAAGATAACTAGCCTTGTAAGCTCCCCAATACCTACTTTGCAATTCCCAGGGCCCGTCTCCAGTGCCTACTTTGCCATTCCCAGTGCTCGCCCATCCTTGCACTGTCTCCCAGTAACACCTCCCATTGTAGCTAGAATTCCATTGGCCTTATTAAGTTCCATATTAACTTTTTTTTTTTTTTTTTTTTGGGGGGGTTGATTCTGCATTTATGAAAGGACAATGTAATCTTTTGTGTAACTAATAAAAGACTGTGTAGTAGGAGGTGTAGTAAGCCGAGGACTTGGTGTTGCTAGTGGAGAATGAGAAGGCAGCGGGGGAATGATTTAGGAAGTGGAGTGATGGAATGGGGTACGAGTGTATGAAATTAAACGAAGGAATAATAAGCGATGCTACCCATGGCAGTAGGCGATACTGTCATAGCATGAGTTGTGTGGTCATGTTCAGGCTGCCACGAGGGTGTGGGAAATAATCCATTTTGTGTAGTGTTTATGATAACTGGGTGCAAGAGAGATAAATAATGAAGGTGGGCTGCAAAATAATGCTGATATAGAGCCTGCAGTATGTACAGGAGGGCATGCAAAAGGGGAAAGGTGGGAAAGGATTAATCTTGCTGGAGAGTCTTAAGTGTGTGGAGGAGTTTTGTTATATGGGGGACAATATGTGTTGGAGGTCGGATTGATACTAGCTCGATAAGAAGGGCAAGGGGAATTTGGAAGAAGCTTTGGGAGTTGTTGCCTCTCCTCACAACGAGAGAGCACTGCCTCTGTGCTAAGGGGTCCTTTTATGCAGATGCGTTAAGAGTGTAATGCTGTATGGCAGTGTGACCTGGGCATTAGAGGAGGATATTCGTAGGTTCAAACGTACAGAGATGATAATAATAATCAGTTGGATGCATAGCGCGTCCTTGAATGACAGGTCTGGGTGTTTTAGAGTACGAATGAAGGGTTGAGAGGAACGATGCGACTAGAATGTATTAGTGATATGATGAGAAAGGATAGACTGAGATCGACTGGTCATGTGGAGTGGATGGAGGATGACAACTGTGTGCGGAGGGTAAGAGTTATGAACAGTGAGGGTAGAGCATCGAGAGGCAGACCAAAAAAGACTTAGGATGAGGTCATAGATGCGATCCCAGGGATAAGGGATTGAAGAGAGAGGCCGTTAGAGATCAAGCTGCGTGGACAGCCACCATTAGATGACAATGGCCGACGTATGCAAGAATTTTGGATCCTTTATAGACAAACCGGAAAGAAGCAAATAATAAAGGATACCTATTCCTACACTACAACAGGTTTCTATTCAGCTGCTTATAACTGTATGTGTCTGTCATGAATATACAAATAAAGACTTCATCACAGAGGAGGGATAAACGGAAACTGTTTCCAGCCCTTGACTTACGATGGTCTCTCCCAAGCCAATTAAAACTGTTCCTCATTAGAAATGTCATAAAAAGACTTTGTAGTTACTTGTAGAGAAGTTATATATATTAGACTTGTGGACGAGCGGTTGTTATACTTGAGTAGCTTTGTAAGTAGATAATCTTCTTTCCCATTTGTCATTCAATGACAGGAGAGGTAAAGAATAGTATGGGACTATTTTTATTTGTCTTGGAAATATTAACAAGTCTCTCACACAGAGCGAAGTATAAAGTAGAGTCCCGCTAGCTATCTCCCCCCCTCTCTCTCTCTCTCTCTCTCTCTCTCTCTTCCAAGTTGCTAAACCTTTCTTCCCACTCCCTGCCGCTTCTATGGCCTCTCTCCTTCTGAGCTCTCTTTCCTAAATTCTGGTGAAACAGGAGTCGTGTCACGTGTGTTCACTGTGGTTGGAAAGTTCTAGAAGCCTGTGTGTGAGTATGTGTGTATGTGTGTTCACCTGGTGTATCGCTGACAAACTAACTGCATCGTCTCCTGACTGGCTACTTCCTAATCTGTCGTCAGCTTTTCCTCAGTGTAACTTGCAAGATCATTTCCCATTCCCAGGCTCGCATAGAGCTGTCTATCTGTCTATTTATCTATCTATCTATTATGATTTGTAATTATAATATGGAGTCCTAACAGAAAGAACAGAAAATAAAAGAACTTCACTGTACTGAACTATTTTATGTTCCTAACTCCTTAACAACAAAACTTCTCTCTTAACTGAAGTACAATTACCTAATCGTTTAAAGATGGCCATGATGTATTATGCAAACTCGCTAAAGAATTTCCCGTTGTAGCAAGAGTACCTATCCACCCACCCACCTACTCCCACACCTTTCCCCTTCCCACCCACACTGCGAGGCTACGTGGCCGTGGCATTCAACCTCTTTACTGCTTCTTTCATTACGGGGAAATGGGCGGAATTCTGTCTTTACGTGTTGCAGCCTTTGTGTCCTAAGAGACCCTTGTTGCTGCTTCCATCACATATCACATCACATCACATCACACCACATCACACCACACCACACCACATCACACCACACCACACCACATTACATCACACCACAGCACACTTTACATCACACCACACCACATTACATCACACCACACAACATTACACCACACCACACCACATTACATCACACCACACCACACCACATCACACCACACCACACCACATCACACCACACCACACCACATTACATCACACCACAACACACCACATTACATCACACCACACCACACCACATTACATCACACCACACCACACCACATTACATCACACCACACCACACCACACCACACCGCATTACATCACACCACATCACATCACATTACATCACACCACACCACACCACACCACATTACATCACACCAAGCCACACCACATTACATCTCACCGCACCACACCACACCACACAACACCACACCACATACAAACCACATCACATCACACCACACTACACCACATCCCATCAAAACGAACCACACCACACCACACCACATCACATCACACCACAACCTCACCTCACCTCACCTCACCTCACCTCATACCACACCACACCACATCACACCACACCACACCACACCACACCACACCACGCCACACCACACCACACCACACCACGCCACACCACACCATACCGCACCACATCACATCACACCACAACCTCACCTCACCTACCTCACCTCACATCACATCACATCACACCACACCACACCACACCACGCCACACCACACCACGTCATATCACATCACACCACACCATACCGCACCACATCACATCACACAACATCACATCACACCACACCACACCACATCACATCACACCACAACCTCACCTCACTTCACATCACATCACATCACATTACATAACACCACACCACACAACACCACACCACTCTTTCCAGCCACATTGCACTGCCACTCCACCTCATTCCATAGTCTTACTATTGTACCTCCTTCGCCAAGATTCACAACTTGGAGAGATGCTGCATGCGTCACACACAAACACACACACACACGCAGTCTCTCTCTCTCTCTCTCTCTCTCTCTCTCTCTCTCTCTCTCTCTCTCTTTCCCCATTGCTAAGCTGTAAAAATAGATTAACACTAAAATATTATCCTAGTCACGAAGAAATGCAATGGAAAAGATGCACAGCCACAGTATAGTCCTTTCCCTCCACTCATCTACGAGAAATAAGCTGTAAAAGGACGAAATACTGAGTTAGTTTAACCCTCTCGTGCACCATAAGTTTTCAATAAGTTCTGGTTCCACGCACAGAACCAAAACCTCGCTCAGGCTGGCTCCGCTCGTGCGGCAAGGAAAAAAAATCTATGGCCCAATTTACCCTCGGAAAGTGCTTATATTGTTATAAATCGCTTCCCATCATCTTCGTTGATGTTTATACTATCAAATAAGAAAAAAAATAAACATAAAACAGATGAATAAATGTACAGAAATGAAGGCAGAATAAACCTCATTTACATGAAAACTAGCTTCTCATAATATCCCAGCATCACCGTGAATTTTTTTTTTTTCGCTTGATGCGCAGTTGCAAAGGACATGTCTATATGCAGAATTTCACGATCTTTCATCTGTGAAAGTTTCAAGTTGATACGTCCCAAAGCTTTCGAGTAAATCGGAAAAAAAAAAAAAGCTATGAAAATTGCCTAAAAACGTCTGATTTGTTTATTATTTCGTATGTAGTTAGTGACCCTGTAACAAACATATATGTAATTTCTATCCAGTTTTGTAGCCCAAAGGTTAAGGAAGCCCATGATATAATTCAGTGTTATAGCCCTTATTGTTATGGAGAAAATGAATTTTGAAAAGTTACGATGGGTTGCGTGCAGTGACAGCACCTACGTTCCGGCCCGAAGGCTGAGTATGTTCGTCTTTCCGTAACTTTTCCCCAATTATTTTCTCACATAGGTTACTTTGCTTTACAAAAGGATGCATAAGAAATTATCAGCTTGATCAAGCTTTTTGATGCGACCTATACTTTACTAGTATAATGACTGAGAGAATAGGAATGAAATGCACCACATTTTCCCTATGAGAAATATATAGTAAACACACATTTTATACCTTACAATACAATAGTCTAAAAACTAGAAAAATAAGATGGTTACTCAGGTCCTCTAGCAGTGTTGTAGTGTTTCTTGAGAGGAGATGGACTTGCAAAGAGGAGGAAAGGCACGATCACAGCCTGTGTGTGTGTGTGTGTGTGTGTGTGTGTGTGTGTGTGTGTGTGTGTGTGTGTGTGTGTGTGTGTGTGTGTGTGTGTGTGTGTGTGTGTGTGGGTGTCTGTGTGTTTGTAGTGATGGCAGTGGTGTCAGTTGTCATAGGAGTGATGGCAGTGGTGTCAGCTGTCTTTGGAGAGATGGCAGTGGTGTCAGTTGTCATAGGAGTGATGGCAGTGGTGTCAGTTGTCATAGGAGTGATGGCAGTGGTGTCAGTTGTCATAGGAGTGATGGCAGTGGTGTCAGTTGTCATTGGAGTGATGGCAGTGGTGTCAGTTGTCATACGATTGATGGCAATGGTGTCAGTTGCCATAGGAGTGATGGCAGTGGTGTCAGTTGTCATAGGAATGATGACAGTGGTGTTGTCAGTTGTCATAGGAGTGATGGCAGTGGTGTCAGTTGCCATAGGATTGATGGCAATGGTGTTAGTTGTCATAGGAGTGATGGCAGTGGTGTCAGTTGTCATAGGAGTGATGGCAGTGGTGTTGTCAGTTGTCATAGGAGTGATGGCAGTGGTGTCAGATGTCATAGGAGTGATGGCAGTGGTGTCAGTTGTCATAGGAGCGACGACAGAGGTGTCAGTTGTCATGTACTCTTTCTCTGGTAAGCCCTTGCGAGACATTGTAGGTTTAGTGTAAAATAGGAGGAGAGCGGTAAAAATCGGTTTGGAATTTTCAAATCTGGCTTCCTCTGAAAGTAAATAAGAAACACTTATACACCTTCTTCACAAGCACACTGTACTATATATAACAATAGCACTATAATACACGTAAGGTATGGATGGTGTGGTAGTAGGAAATGTGGGTTTAAATGACCAGCCGCACACTCACACACCCTTCGAGCCTGACTGTCAGGAGAATACTGAGCTAAATATAGGCCGTTTTCCTCTCTGATAAGCTCCCAGATGTTGCCATATATTTCCCCTAGATGTGGCTACACTCAGCTTTGACTCAACCAAATTTGATGCAAATCCATCCACAGGAAAAGTTCCTACGACCATTTATAAGGAAGTTGCGTCATCAGTTACCCTTCAGATTGCAAGGATTATGACTCACATTGCATTATCGTGCGCAAAGGGGTTAAGTCGAACAGATTATTGGAACCTAATCTCCCGAACCAGCCACGACATTCACGCTCCCCACTTCAGCAGCCTGAGCCAACCCTAAAACCCATTAGTCAAATATGTGCAATACACAGACTATCCTGGATATTTTACACATTACACCTTCATGTTGTTTTTGTAAGTTTCCACATTTCTTTGCACATCATTTGTGTAAGTACGATGACGTCTCTTGCTCATTATGTTCTTGTTACCAACAAACCATTTTATTTAATGTACCCATGAGGGGCGCCTTCATGTGGTGGCACTGATTTAGGTGGACGGTGGAACTGTCTGGTTATACAACTGTCCCTCATCTCACCCTATCCCCCCACAATGAGGATGGTGAACTGCAGGAAGACAACTTCAGCCTGCAGTCCACTGGGTTCAAGTTCAGGTGAGTCTGTGGTTGCAACTACTACTGCAACTACTACTTCTAATACTACTACCACCACCATCTCCACCACTACCACCACTACTACCACTATTGCTACTACTACTACTACTACTACTACTACTACAACACCACCATCACCACCACCACCACTACCACCACTACTACCACTACTGCTACTACTACTATCACTACTACTACTACTACTGCTACTACTACTACCACCACCATCACCACCACCACCACCACTACTACTACTATTAAACTAAGCTTCAGGGAGATCGATCGTTGCTGAGGGGGGTTAAATTAACCTTGCAATTTCATCGTTTTGCTGCTGTTCCTTCCATAGCGTTTCTTTTTCACTCCCATAGCGTTTCTTTTTATTGTTGATTTCTGGCTCTTTTATTTAGCTTCAGAGAGAATTTTCGGACGGGCGATGTTAGACATAGATCCGTAATTTCGCTGGTTGAGGAAGACCCCTAACACTTTTGTTAAGAGATTTATTTTGCTTATTTGGCCTTATTGTCAAAATCTGAGTTACCTAAGCATTCTGAGATCATCCAACTTTGCATAAATAACGTACAAAACAATATCAGCCGGCCATATCCAAAAATAAATCGACAAGGAATAGGTTTTACGGAGCTTCCATAACCGACTAGATTTCTGTCCCGAGTTGAATATTATCGTCTGGTATTACGGTTCGTTTACTTTAACTTGTCTCAGATTTTCGTCCTTCTGAAGCTTATTTCACGTAGCTCAGCACCAGAAGACAATGCTACAGCTCTACATCCGTGCCATGGAACTTCTTCGTGACTAGTACCATATTCTAGGGCCAATCTCTTGTTATAGTTGAGCATTCAAGACAGGGGATGATAATTATAGGCCTAGCTGGAGTGAATAAATACAGCAAGAATGGTATAATCAATGCTTTATCCGATTGAAGGGGTTGATCATAATACTGCCAGACGATTATAGTTGATTTTACTGGGATATTTCTTTTGAGGCAACGGAGTTGGTAGACAGTTGAATTCCACATTCACCAGACACCGAAGGGTCCCGAGGCTAGAGATATCACTGGACCGGGGGGTGCAGCTTTGCTAGGCTCTGCCTATGCACGGTGGCGCCCCATGGCCCAAGGGTGCCGGCCTGTGGATCCTCAATGTCCTGGTGATGTGGATACAATTGTCACCATGTGCATCTCGATGGAGAAGGCGTTCTGTGATGATGACAGGGCTGCGATGCTAGTTCTTCTCCCCCAGATCTTTGAGAAGAACGGGCTTCCACACCTTGTCGTTCCACAGAGCTTCGCTCGTGATGTACAGCCAGCCCCTCATCAGGAGCATCGTTCCGTCATGCTGCAGACCTCCCCAACCCCACAGAACACTGCGGAAAAGGCTGCAGCTCGATGCTCCAATTAACAAGGGAACTACCACCACCACTGCCAGCCCTCCACAACCCATGGACACCTACCACGCCAACCCTGACATAGACCTGCACAACACATTGCCAGCTTTCGAGGAGGACACCGTCTCTCCCGTCCCACCCATCCTCCAGGACGCGGAAGCCCATCTTTCCACTCCATCACCAACTGCTGACGATGTGTCACCAGCCGATCCTCAGCCAACTCAGGAACCTTCCCCGTCCCCCACCCCACCATCACCGAGGAGGATCAAGGGGAAGACGACCAGGAAACAGCCTGACACCAAACACCATACCACGCCTTGTAAACCATGTGACCACACGCCCAGAAGCCCTTCTCCTGCCAACCCAAACGCCCACTTATCACAATCGATCCCGACGAATTCGCCGGGATATTTCGCCAGCAGCTCTCCCAGTCCAACTTCCTCAATTTGCTCTCCAGCCGCATCACCTATCCTTAATTCCTTCCTACCGCCTAGCAACTGCTACCTCCTCATCTGCTTTCACTGGTGGGCCTCATACTATTGGCCCGCTTCCACTCTGATCCGTTCAGAGGGAAAAATCTAAACAACAACAACAACGGTACGTATCGTATCCTTTATCAAGGCTGCAGCAAGCATGGATGCGTCGGTCCTGGTCACCTATTTGCGGCTGTCTACGCTTTTTTATCTCTGGCAGCCTCCGAATATCCCTGAGGTGATACTCGATTGTCTCATCCCAGGTATTTTTCGGTTTACCTCCTGTAACCAACCCCAAAGGTTCAAACTTCTCACCCTCCACACCTAAATGTCATCCTCCATCCTCTTCATATGCCCAAACCACCTCATTCTAGCCCTCCTCATCATAACACCAACACATTCAAGTGCCATCCTCTCAGCTCTTCAATGGCACAATTAAACATTTACTACAAGGTGTCTCTCCCTCTGACAGAAGGAAATCGTATATCGGAATTAAGGGTCGTATGCTACAACCTTAAATCGAAAGTGGAGTGCAACTTCCCAAATTCTTTATTGTCATTTATGTAACGCCTGTGGTTATTAGGAATGGTCAGCTTGAATCCCACTTTACAGAGTGCAGTCCGTAACAACACAGGAAGGCCAAATACGTTGCATCTAAATCAGCTGCTTCTGAAATTACCGTCAAAAATACGGACCTTGCCTTCCACTTGACAGTCTAATTAAGCATACGATCATAAGAACTTACTGGTGAAATTAACTGTACTCTTTTTCTTCTAACTTGGCCTGAAATTCCAATCTCTCCATACTGAATATTGAGTTGAGACAAACGATTAACACTATCATGTTAGTCATCAAGAAGTGTTATGGAAGGGATATGGAACCACAGTATTGTCTTCTTCTGCCACTAAACTACTTGAAATCGGCAGCAAAAGGACGAAAATCTGGACCAAGTTAAGGTAAAGGACAAGAGACAGCATATCAGTGCTCTTCACCTACAAGAGAGAGAGAGAGAGAGAGAGAGAGAGAGAGAGAGTCAAACTAAGGGGCTTTATATTCTGTTCTGCATTTTTTTTTCTAATACCTCCTGAATTCCCACCGTCACTAACTCAAGAGTTGCCATTGATCACCAGCTAGTTCAATATGGAAGTCAGGCTACTCATGCAGAGACCACAGAAGTTGCATATCTTTAAAAATCTCTCCCGTGATAGTTATTAATATACCGTACGTAAGCTGTTCATGATATTATTCTTTAGTAGCTATACTAATTTCCTAGATATGCTTTAGTGCGATAAATGCAGGGAAACGTTACTATAGAAGCCGTGAAAGCACACCAGGTGTGACAGCATTCATCACACATTTACAAGTCTTTAGCTGCACCTTTTGTTTGAAACCCATGTAATTTACTCTTCTAAAAGAATAATGCTTCATCTCCAAAATGCTGAAGAAAATATGCAAAGTTTTTCATATGAAAATTGTACAATGTCTAAAGCCGAAATCGTGCAGAGACGAGACCACCGGCTGAAATCCGACGATGCCGAGGGCTCCAAAATACCGTACAAAAAGTCATAACAACAGGCCATTGGTGTATTCTGAACAGAGTATTCCTCTAGACTTCAGGAAAAACTTCAGTCAAGGCACTGTTCATTTTTCTATGCAACGGTTTTCCATGATCTTTGTACAGACGGGGCAGTAGACACACGTGAGTTTGTTATTGTTTATGATCGTAACGTACGATCTTCAGCCGTGTCTTGCTAATATTTCTTAATGAAGAATCGTTACATGTTTCTCAGAACACTATTTATTTTGCTTTAATGGACAAATACATGAAATGGATGTATAATAAAGCTTATCGGTGTTTAAGGAAGGCAAGACTAATAACCGTCCCAAAACCGAGCTGGTACACTCAGCCAACCAATGCTTTATTCTATTTTACTATATTACAGCCTCTCTTCCTTGTAGCAGTGGGTAAAATATTGTTGTTATAATGTCTCCCTTCCTTTCAGTGACAAGGAGGGCACATAAAATGAACGAGATTTAGTTGACCGACTTTGATGTCGAAAATTAAGTAATATGGTGAAGAGTGGCAGTTTTTCCTTGGTTAGTGACATCGGGAATTAACATACGTAAGAGTGGTGTATGGTGGTTACCATCATCCATTCATTTGATATAGTCCTGCCTACTTCTTCTTTCACCTTTGTCATTCTTTTTCAGTGTCTGTCCTCTTGTCCAGTTTCTCCAATGTTTCCTGTCACGTTTTACCACTTTTCTTTCCTTTTCAGGTGGCTTTACATTGAGTGACAAGCCTAGTGGTTTCCCGTAAGCCAGGAAACCATTTACAACGCCGGATGGTAACCATATAACCAACCCATGCGTGTTCCCTACGCGTCAACAAGTGGGTTAGCGGAGGGTTAATATCCCTCCTCGTGAAACAACTAACAAAGTCAAACTGCCACCCCTTACGGGATTACTGCCTCTGGCCAAAGTTAGATGAACAGATATATGAGGATGTTCCATCTACCTATCTATCTGTCTATAGCCAGGCGCCATATTCTAGTATGGAGTGGCCACAAATGAATCGTCTCCATGTCACCCTGTCCTCCGCCATGAGACTACCCTCCTTCCAACTCACCTCCCCCCTCCTCTCATAATACCTCGCCATCTCATCCATGTATCTCGTCCTCAGCCTCTCCCTCCCCCTCTTCCCTTTTATCTCACTCACATACACTCGCCCTTGTTTGTCTTTCATTCTCCATCCTTTCCACGTGGCCACCCTGTCCCAAGAACACTCTCTCTCTCTCTCTCTCTCTCTCTCTCTCTCTCTCTCTCTCTCTCTCTCTCTCTCTCTCTCTCAGACATGGAAATAGCATGGCAAATTCTTGGTTAATAATACATCATTATCCTTCTGCTGTCAGAGACATTTTTTATGAAGCTAACAAACTCGATTTTTTTCCAGCTGATGATCCACTTTCGTGAATGTGGCACCTGCGCACTCTGCCGCGTGATGGGTGGGAGTGAATGTGTCCGAATTCGCCGGTTAACCATAATAAACTTTTCAATTGCTGCTTCAGTTTCATACCCGAAGTGTCATATTTACCAAAAACAATTGTACCTTATATTCCAGTTCTCATAAATGCTGTTTTGCATTGCTGTTGTACTATACAAACAGACATGAAACGTGTATGTATCTGTGCTTCACAGAAACGGAAAATGAATTGAGGAAGTTGAATGTGAATTGAAATATTTATTGTTGTAAAAATACAGAGATGTTGCGTCTCCCTATATTTAAAAAAAAAAATATAAGATGCAACAACCTGTACCTTTTACAACAATAAATATTTCAAATTCAGCTTCCTCAAATTCATTGTCCGTTTGGGTGAAGCACAGATACTTACACGTTTCATGTCTTAGTATAGTATAATAGCAATGCAAAACAGCATTTATGAGAATTGGAATATAAGGTACAATTGTTTTTGGTAAATCTGATCCTTCATGTACGAAACTGAAGCCGTAATTGAAATGTTTATTATGGTTAACCGGCGAATTCGGACACATTCACTCCTACCAATCACAAACAGGAGTGCGCAGGTGCCACATTCACGAAAGTGAATCATCAGCTGAAAAAAAATCGAGTATGGTAGTGGTTCTCGTTTATATTAGTGCGTGGAATATAATATTGACCACCCTTCATAAAAAGAGAGAAAAAAAAAAAACCTGCTCGTCAAGACTTGAGGCGGGCCACTGAAGCGTGTAATGCCAATCTTCCGCTGTGTTCCATCGTGCCAGTATTTCCTTCCACTCTCCCCTTCTAAAAGAAAAAAGAAAAAGGAACGAAAAAAAAAAGAAGCCTGAGAGAGAAAGACTGGAATAGAAGTGCAAAAAATAAATATTAATTATGCATCAGAAAACGCACAAGTCGGTATTTTCAATGACTGAAAGCTCTGAGTCCTGGACATCATTATCTGATTTTGGTACGATAGGATTCATGGGTTCTAAGTCCTTGAAATACCTGTACTGAAGGCCTATCCACCCACGTTAAGCTAGTGGATGGCCTTTGCATTGAATTTACATGGGTATTTCCCATCATAAGCAATTTACACAACCGACATTTATTCCAGTTCCATTTCCGTTTCCTTCACTCCTGACCTGACCTGCTGGCGATATAACCTAAGTATGAAATACCTCCTCCGTGGTAGTAGTAGAAGTTGTTGCCGTTGTTGATGTTGTTGTAGGTTCATGTGATATGTATTCGGAGGACAGTAGGGTTTAGCTGTCCTCCTACATTCCACCATCCTTCTTACAGGGAATAGAAAAGTAGGTGAGAGACGTTTGTACAACCAGTAAGTTAAGCCGCCCAATTATATCAGTGCCGCCACGTGAAGGCATCCCTCTGGAGCACCACCAGCGCAGTAAATGACTTAGATCAATACGGTGTAGATGTATCGTCCTCATCCACCCATGCCTCACCTCCAGCCGTCATCTCTCTAGCCAGTTACGAGGTGGATTACTGAGAGAGAGAGAGAGAGAGAGAGAGAGAGAGAGAGAGAGAGAGAGAGAGAGAGAGAGAGAGAGAAAGACCAGTTTTATCGAACATTAAACACTTACTAAAATTCCTTCAAGGTACTCCCCACCTGCATCTACACACTTAATCCACGGATCGTGTCACTTAAGGAAGCACCACTGTCCTTTCCACCTCCACCGTCAACCAGTTTTATGAAGTACCGTAGTGGAAAATATTGCACCGTTATCCTAAGGCTCGTTTTCTCTTTGGTTGAGGAGGCTCCCTTACACCTCATCATTAGCTATTTATTTCTGGATACAGGTGGTTATTATCCTTTTGACCGTTATTTATGCATCGTCTGTCGATATTAAAATGATTTATGTAACACGAGGAGGGATAGTAAGGTTTAATAAGCATAATAAGTCGCTTAGGAAAAGGTGTTAGAGACTTTCCTTAACCGACATGAATACTGGCTTAAGTGTTTAGAAACGGACAGGATCGCTTTCATGATTTTGGTGAAGAGACTAGCTGAAGAGATTTTGCCTGGATAAGTTTTTCTGTTAATAACCAAATTATGTTGGATTTCATATATTAGCTTTACACTTACCACCAGATGATTTCGTTCAACTTAGGAAGGATCTTAAGCTGAAGGGATATAAAAGAGTAAGGTATTGGTTATGTTCACCTGAAAAATGATGCTCCTCTTATTCTTGGCAGGTTAGGGAATCGGAATCTGCTTAACTCCCATATTACTCTTTCATTTATTTACATGTCACTTATGTTTTTTTACACGTGGCGTTATTTACAGGTTATGAATGTTAACCTCAGACGTGTTTACGCAACTCAGGATACCTCTTACAGTTAAGGGACTATACTCATTTTGCTCTAACCTGGGCTAAAAATGTCATCGTTCCATTTTGAATGTTCAGTTATAACACCAGATTAACACTAGAATACGATGCTAGTCAGGAGGAAGTGCTGTGGAAAAAATGCAGAGCCATAGCATTACTTTTTTCTGCCACTGAGCTACGTGACATAAGCTGCCAAAGGACGAAAATGTGGGTCAGGTTAGGGTGAAACGAGTATGGTCTCTCACACAACACCATTACCAAGATAAATTCAATATTCTGCTGCTCTTGTTACCGCCAAGCGATCATATCCAACTTGAAAAGGAACCATCACCCTGAAGGGGCTATAAAAGAGGTAGAGACATTAAAAAGCCCATTATTCAAGGAGGATTTTGAATACAACTAAGCTCTAAACTGCTCAATACTAGACATCCCTAAGCTGAATAAAATCGATTGTGAGTAGCAGGCATGAACTATCTAAAATATACATGTAGCCTCGTACTGAAGGAATTAAACGGGACATTTTCTAAACCATTATCTATAAGATGTCTACTCTGAGATAAATATTACAATCTGAAGACAGAAAAACATAGATGTCATTAACAGAAGGAGTGAAAAAAAAAAAAAAATCTCATAAGTGTGGCAGGTCACACTACATAGCGACATAAGCCAAAATTTGTCATCCACCTTTTAACAAACTAGACTGTATCATGTTTAAGTACTTTATCTTTGTTGTTATAGAAGCTGGGTATTTGTAAGTCATGAATCTTACTGTACCTTCTTTTGCTCAGCATTCTCTTTCTGTCTATCTGTCTGTCTCTCAAACAATCAAACAAACAAACAAACTGGACAGAATCATGTGAAAGTACTTTACCCCAGTCGTTATGGAAGCTGGGTTTCGTTAGAGTCATGAATCTTACTGCGCCTTCTTTTGCTCAGCTTTCTCTCTCTCTCTCTCTCTCTCTCTCTCTCTCTCTCTGTCATCAGTTTTATCTCGTACTTTCTCTCTATGCAATTATCAGGCCTTGTCCTATTTCGCCCCATGAATATCGCACTATTTACAACTTGTTATCTCCTTCCACCACCAGGGAAGACAGCAGTATCAGTATAATTCAGAGTTACTTCAGTGTTTATGCTGACACTGTTACCTTATAAATACTGACATTAGGTTTTTCCTTCTTCCAGCTCTTCTTCAACTCCCAATCCTCCACATCTTTTCCCTCCTCCTTCCCCCTTCCCTCCCTTTCCTCTTCCTCCTCCCCCTCCCCCTTTCCATCCTTTTTCTAACTTGCAGAACCTTCAGGGCGTTTCTATGGGACTTCAGCATGTCGTAAAGCCTGCAAGCTTGTGGCGGGAACTTCAGAGGGCTACTATCGAGTTTAGCTAATGTCAATGAAGTTTACAGGCGTGAAACACCTTGTTTCTGAAAAACGTCAGAATAACAGACGAACAGGGCGGATCCTGGATATGCTTCCCATTTTAATATATTGTTGCCGAGGTTCATTCTTTCACTTGCCATACATCAGCACAGGGCGATCCCCAGCAACCTTCAGTTGACACCACTCGGGCAGAAACGCCAACGTCTCAGTCGTGATACGATGGGGACGTCACATTAGGTTCCCTTGTCTTTGCATCATAGGGGGTGTTATTTTGCTTTGTCGCTGAGGCCACATGGAAGAACAGTGCATATACTGATGTATATCACACTCAGATGCTTACTGATCCTTACACCAGCCACAACGAATCCCGAGACTTCCCAGCCATTGGTTCACCGCTTTATTTACAAAACTCTGTACAGACACATCAGCATGCGGTGTACCTCGCTGCACGGTCATTTAAAAGGGCAGACCCCGATCGTCCTTAGCAACATACATTATGGAGTGATGATATAAAATGTACTCTATCATTGTTGGTATCGGCACTTTTTAGCTGGCAATGTTACCTTTACTGTATCTTTGCATAGTTTGTGACATTACATATTTACAGCTTAGTTGTGTGTAAAGCACATACGATTTAGTAACTGATACATACTTCATCACACACATCCATATCAGACATAAAGTATTCGTTTCATTTTCTTATTTTTCCCTGTTTCTTTCTCCGTTCCTGTATCCCTCATTCTACTTGAGTTTTTTTTTCCTTTTCTTGATAACCTTGTCACACACCCTTCATTCATTCTCTCTCTCTCTCTCTCTCTCTCTCTCTCTCTCTCTCTTTCACAGGGCTTTCTTTTCTTACCTTACTGTCAGAAGTTTCTGACACTCATGTTTTCCTTCCAGTCTCATCTCTCAACCCCTGCCTCCCAGTTCTTTCTGTTTTTCTCCCTACTTTCTTTCTGCTTGTCTCTTCTTAAGATTCTCCTCCTCCCTGTCATCCCTGTGTGCCTGTCCACCGCAATCACTCCCGGTGTTTTGGCTTCGTCCCCACGCCTTTGATCCATCACCCGCCGCCACAGCAAAAACAACCCATGCGCTCAACAACGATCCCCGCACTCAACAACGCCCTACACAACCCCCCACACAATGCCCCACACACTCAACAACGCCCTATACAACGCCCCACATACGCAACAACGACCCACACACTTAACAACCAACACACTCAACAACGCCCCATACAACGCCCCACACACTCAACAACGCCCCATACAACGCCCCACACACTCAACAACGCCCCATACAACGCCCCACACACTCAACAACGACCCAAACACTTAACAACCCACACATACAACGACCCGCACACTTAACAACCCACACACTCAACAACGCCCCACACATCGCCTCACACACTCAACATCGACCCACACACGTAACAACCCACACACACAACAACGACCCACACAACGACCCACACACTTAACAACCCACACACTCAACAACGACTCACACAACGACCCACACAACGACCCACACACTCAACAACGACCCACTCAACGACCCACACACTTAACAACCCACACACTCGACAACGCCCCACACAACGCCCCACACACCCAACAACGACCCACACACCCAACAACGACCCACACAACTACCCACACACTCAACAACGACCCACACACATAACAACCCACACACCCAACAACGACCCACACAACGACCCACACACTCCACAACGACCCACACACTTAATCCACACACCCAACAACGACCCACACAAAGACCCACACACTCAACGACGACCCACACACCCAACAACGACCCACACAACGACCCACACACTCAACGACGACCCACACACCCAACAACGACCCACACACTCAACGACGACCCGCACACCCAACAACGACCCACACAACGACCCACACACTTAACCCACACACCCAACAACCCACAAAACGACCCACACACTCAACAACGACTCACACAACGACCCACACACTTAACAACCCACACACTTAACAACCCACACACCCAACTACGACCCACAAGCTCAACAAAAACTACCCATACACTCGAGAACAACGACCCACACATCAACGACCCACACATCCAACAACGACCCACACACCCAGTAACGACCCACACATTCAACAACCCACACACCCAACAACGACCCACACAACGACCCACACACCCAACAACGACCCACACAACGACCCACACACTCAACAATGACACATAACGACACACACAGGCAACAAAGACCCACACAACGACCACACACTCAACAAAGACCCATTCAACCACCCACCCACCAAACAACGACCCACACAGTCAACGACTCACACAAGTATCCACACACTCAGCAACGGCCTACACACTCAGCAACATACTCAACGACCCATAAACTCAGCAATGACCCACATGCTCAACGACTCACATATCAACGATCCACACACTTAGCAACGACCCACATACTCAACGAGCCACACACCCAGCAACGACCCACATACTCAACGATCCACACACTCAGCAACGACCCACATACTCAGCAACGACCCACACGATAACCCACACACTCAACAACGACCGATACTTTTCCTTCTTGCTCGAACTTTGCTCTCATCCAGCCATTCCCAAAGAAGGGTGACCATTCTGAACCTTCTAACTATCGTCCAATTGCTTTAACATCCTGTGTCGCAAAACTTTTTGAGTCTATTCTTAACAGAAAAATTTTAAAGCATCTTTCCAATCACAACCTTCTTTCTGATCGTCAGGATAGGATCCATCAGGGACGCTCCACTGGCGATCTTCTCGCCTACCTTTCAGACTCCTGGTCATCCTCCTTTCGGGACTCTGGCGAAAGCTTTGCCATTGCACTTGACATCTCAAAGGCTTTCGATCGAGTCTGGCATAAAGCATTAATTTCCACACTGCCTTCTTACGGTTTCTATCCTTCTGTCTGTGCCTTCATCTATAGCTTCCTGCCTGGTCGTTCTATAGCCGCTGATGTATACGACCATCTCTTCTCCTAGATCTATCAGCAGTGGTGTTCCTCAGGGCTCCGTCCTATCACCAGCTCTCTTCCTTTTATTCATCAATGACCTTCTAAGCTATACATCTAACCCTATCCACTTGTATGCTGATGATTCCACCCTTCACTTTTCCAATCGGTTCCATCTGAGCAGTTACTTCAACGAGCAAAGATGAGGCTATGGGACACCTAAAGTCTGCCTTGGCTCGTATCTCTGACTGGGGTAAAAATAATCTTGTTTTTAATGCATCAAAGACTCAGTTTTTACACCTATCAACCCGATAAAATCTTCCACAGGAGTACCCACTAATGTTTAATAATATCAAGCATAATCCTACATTATCCTTGAACGTGCTTGGGGTTTCATTCACTCGGGACTTATCTTGGAAAGATCATATTACATCTCTTGTAAAATCTGCTTCCAAAAGATTTAGGTCTGCTGGGCCGACTCCGTGCCTTCTTTACCTTTGCACAGTTGTTGACTTTATACACGGGTTTTATTCACCCATGTGTAGAGTACAACTCTCATGTGTGGGGAAGCTCCCCACATACAGCTCTTCTCAGTAAGGTGGAGTCAAAGGCTTTCTGTCTCATTAACCCTCCTCCTCTTACTGGCTCCCTTCAACCTCTGTCTCTTCACCGCACTGTTGCCTCTTTATCTCTTTTCTGTCGCTGCTTCAATGGTCACTGCTCTTCTGAACTGTCTGCATGCATCCCTCCACCTCTACAACTGGCGCGTAGCACCCATCTAGCAACAAAGTTTCATCCCTTTTCTGTTCAACTCTAATACAAGAGTTAACCGTTGCTCCCAGTCCTTCATTTATGCAACAGGTCATTTCTGGAACAGTATCCATCTGTCTGTATTTCCTGCTTCCTATGATCTCCAGTCTATAAAATGCAGTGTGCCAAAGCACCTCGAAATGATTGGATCTTGAATTTGGCTCTTTTGTGTGTGTGTGTGTGTGTGTGTGTGTGTGTGTGTGTGTGTGTGTGTGTGTGTGTGTGTGTGTGTGTGTGTGTGTGTGTGTGTGTGTGTGTGTGTGTGTGTGTGTGTGTTTTGTAAGGAACAGTTTGCTGGCTCCTGGCCTTTAGTTCCTTCTTCCTTACTTAAAAAAGTAAAACACGCACACACGCACTCAACAATGACCTACACAATCAACAATGACCCATCCCTCTCTTGTGCTATGGTTTCGCCTCACGTACATGAAATTACTTGCAAAAATATTCATGTTTGGAAATATTTGATTCTAAAGGGAGAACAGGAGACACGGGAGGATAGTAGTGGGTCCTTTTCATGTCCTTCAAATAACTATACATCTTTTACTCTAACTTGGCCTAAAATTGCCCTTCCCCATCTTGAATGCTGAGTTATTGCAAGAGTTTTCTAGATTATGATACTAGTCGCGGATGAGTGCTATGGGAAGGAGAGCCGTAGTATCGCCTTTCTTCGTTACTTAGCTGCGAATAATAGTCTGTAAAGACGAAGATCTGAGCCAAGTAAGAATGGAAAGAGTATAATGGTGGAAGACGCAACCAACTCCAGAAGATGGCGCAAGAGAAGGTGATGGTATTTTACAGGGTACAGAATCCAAGAGGCAACTGTGGGGTTTGTATCATGTAATATCACCACTGGGGGCAATGTGGCCATGTACCCTGAAATGTGTCAAAGACTATAGCATCCTAGCCTGGGACTCTAAATGTTGAGAGGGATTATATGGCATTTGATATTATTTTCAGAAACGAAATTGGACGAAGAAGAAGAGAGGGAAGAAGAAGAAGAAGAAGAAGAGGAAAGAAGAAAACACGCCTAACTGACTACCTTAGGGCCATGAAAGAAAACGCTGAAATTTTAGAAAGTTCCAGTCTTCCCCTAGAATACGCACCACACTTGTCCAAGTTCACAGTTGTACTTCAGGTGACCACAGACGAGAGAGATAAACAAACTTTGTGTAAGAGTCTGACCGACTAGAGAATCGAACACATTTTTTTTTTTCTTTTTTTTTTTTTTAAGTTGCGAGATGGGTGGCACAAGAGGCATCACTGGCTCCTACATTTGGACGTACCTGGCAGCATTATTAACACTCACACATACATCTGTTAAACGATACTTCATGCAACCACACACACACACACACACACACACACACACACACAGTCAGTTACTGGAGTATCTGTATTTGCTGATTACTGGTAATCATTGTTCTTTGTTTTGCGAGGTATCAGACTTGTATCTATATATTTAGTGCCGTAAATTTATAAGCCATGAATCGGTAAGAGGCGGCTGAAGATTTTTCAGTAATTGTAATGTCACTAGGGGCATAGACGGGTCATGTACCTGTATTAGAGCTTGTTTTCAACCCCCCATCATGCCGAAAGGTCTCCCATAAGTTGATTTAAATCATGTGGCGGTAGCAAGAACACAGAGAGAGAGAGAGAGAGAGAGCGTGCCATGGAACTTCTGAGTCATGCGAGCCAAATGCTACCCGTACATTGGTCAGTGGTCACCAGCGCCGGGTGTGTGACTCAGTTCAAAGACCGCAGCGAGGAACGAATAATAAAGTGCCAGACTGCAACGTTTTTCGCACAGATGTTAAACATACTCTCAGACTCGATATAAGTTCCTCCGAATTCTATCTTCGGAAACCTTCGATGTATCTTGAAGTCAACTGCATACATACTGAAAATTATGCCCGATTCCTTGAGACGTGATCTACATAAACATAAGCAATGCCGGATATGAGGCAAGTGAAGTGAAGTGGGTTGAGGCTTAGAAGAATGATCAATATTTTTTTCGTAGCACAGAACCACGTACATATAGAAAAGAAGTAAATGTGTATTATTCATTTCACTACCTGAGGTCTCTCAAGATTGTAGATGAAGAGAGAAATGACACAGACGGCTTCTTGATGCTGATGAGGAGGACGTCTTCAGATACATTTTATTCCCCAGTTTTAAAAACAGTGCCCCTTCTCTTATGCCGTGTGTGTGTGTGTGTGTGTGTGTGTGTGTGTGTGTGTGTGTGTGTGTGTGTGTGTGTGGGGTTACATGAAGTATAGTTTAACAGATTTATGTGCGTGTTAATAGTTTTTTACTTGAGTTTTGTGAAAAAGTGCCGAACGAATACCAGCACATTCCAGCAACCACTTTTTGATAACGAGTTTCTTTTAGACTCATGCTGTCATCTGGTGGCGTTCAAAATAATAAATTTTATGTTTACAGTATGGCAGCGAGAAAGCTTTAACCCGTAACGTCCCGAGGCTTTCCGCACCTCCGACATCCCCCAGTCCCAAGGTATTTTCGATTTTTTTTTTTTTGGCTAAAACCTTCGCTTTTGGTGAGAAACATCGAAAATTCATAGAGAAATCACTCACCTGAGGTTTAAAGTGCCCAATCCAGGTAGGAGTTCCTCCTTACCTGAGTGGGTTTTCTAACATGCTGGCACCAAAGAAAAAGAGTTCTATGGGAGGGTAACTATTTTATCCACTCATTAATGGTATTAATTTATTTACTTGGTACGAATGTATATGTAGTATGACAGTATATTGGTTTTCAAGCAGTAATAAAGGCATTATAAGCATTGTTTCACTCACTAACTAATCACCATACCTGACCTATTTTTGCCACATTACCTGATCATTATTTCTGGCTGTTTCTTCTTCTAATGCTATGTAAACATTGTCCTCCACATTGTCATCGATTGGGGAATCACTCTGGCCCTGAATAACTTTACTAGCCAGGTCACTGGTAACAGGTCCTTTGCCAAGACAATGGAGTGAGGGGGGGAGGGGGGAGGTTATGCAGTGTAAGGCATTGTCCCTGCTTGGTATCTTGTACAGGAATAGAGGAAGGTGTCCCGTGTATACATACGAAAAATCACGTGCGAAAATTGAAAATTGTGCAAATTAGGGACCTTGCAATTGCATGACGTACTGGTACGTCGCCGGGACTGGCAAATGCAAATCGTTGCAACGTACCCATACGTCGACGGGATGGGGCGGGTTAACGTTCTTTATCCTCACTGTCATGAATCATTTATGAGTAAAATTTTGTGCATTCACTCAGGACGTTTTCAAAATAAATGCCTTTGAGAACTGTTGCCTGGAATTCAGTATAAAGTGATAGCAGTCTTACTCATATTACGATATCCAGATGAAAGGGTTTAAATACCTTTGTGCATTGATAGAACAGGTAAAAATACATGAATAACAAGTTGAAAGTAATATGACACAAAAAAGGAAGTACCTGCTGCTGCTGTGATGAAAGTGTTGATAAGGAACAATAAAGAGGCTGCGAAAAAATGCATGATTGTGTGTTGTTGCCCATATCAATGCATGTGGGTGTGGTAAATCAGCGTAGTGTAAAAATAAACATGAAGTGACAACTGAGGAAGTGGGACTGTTAAGGCCTAAGTAATGAAATGCATATGTATAGGATAAGGTCAGAAACAACTGCATCCATGAAAGACGTACATTTAGGACGTCAGTGGCTAGTAAAATGTGTGTTTAGACGTTATAGTAAAATTAATGACCATACGATTAGTTTAGTGAAAGAGGTTCAGCGGAGTAAACATGACGGTAGAAAACGTCGAAGATGAAGAAAATGGCTTTGATTTGGAAAACGAACGTTTGCAACAGCGAGAGAGGAAAGGAAGAAAAAAAACGGAACTCAGAAATGGACGGATGAAGTATTGTATGTATGAAGAAAGAAATAACAAGAAAAAAGAAAAACTGCATCCCAATGAAAAGGTTCCTCCCCACAGGTGCTACAAGAACTACTTATTCATCTAAAACACTGTAGTATGGATGCTTCTGTATTTAACATTGTACGGAGTATTTAGAAGAGTGAAACACTGCTAATAGACGTGTGGCTCAAATCAAATGCCAATCAAGTGATGGTTTCTGTTGTGTTTCCGTCTTCCTCTTCCTCCTGCTCTTGACCACCCACGCACATCCACATCCCCCCCTCCACACACACACACACACACACACACACACACACACACACAGGCAGGAAGATCTAAACTGGACGAGGAAGATCGATAATTTCAGTAAAAGTCCATTAATGCGAATGGCAGTGGACCAAGAATCATTCAGATTATCAGATTTTTCGGATATTTGGGTGGGACCCGTAAGACACTTAATTTCATGTTTAAACTGAAATTTCATCGAATGGATCACTTTTCATTCATTCATAATACAATATGGCACATATTATCATTACTTTACGTATTACACCATTTTTATACTTAATAATGTATTAAGAGTCTTCATACAACACGAGATAGGTTATGCAGAACCTCGTGCAAATTCGATTTTGCGCTAAAACGTGGCATATATTTACATGTAAAATAGGGGGTTAGGTTAAAGAAGCCTCACATTTTTCGTAAAAAAATATATTCAAAGATAGATTATTACAAATACGTCTGCCTTAAGGCACAGAAGACAGTGTGTTTACATACGACCTCACCGACTGGACACATCAGTGCACAGCTACTGCATTCTGACCTAACCCAACCGATTAATTTTGCCCCCTAATACTCCCCATACAAATTTTAATTGCCAAGGACTGCCACTAAGCCTCTTGAAAGGCCTTATTATCAAGCAAAAGCTTGACCCACACAACATGTGAATAATGTCCTCCCAGCATCACGCATAGTTCGTCACGAATCATTTTCGGCGCTGATTAAAAAAAAAAAAAATGCAGTGTGAAACTTTTTGAAAGCCATTAGTCATCAACAATAAAGAAAAAAATAAAGCAATAAAGAAGTCGTCAGCATGGAGTGATTGCGTATCTCACTTCTCAGTACACACGAAAGAAGTAATCGTGAAAAATAAACAAATCAGCCAAGCAGTATAATTTGCATGACAGCATAATTCACAAGAACTGAACTCACAATTATCTTAAGTGGGTATCTCACTGGGGTTGCGAACAGTTGGCGAAAGTGGCGAATAGGCATTTTCAGACATTCGCCAGAATCGTCAATTATTCTTTAAAATTTCTGTAAATATTCTTCAAGTGTTCGCCATGTTCACCAAACGTTCGCCTACCTTCCGAGGAAATTTTGAACATGTTCAAAATTTTCAAGAACCTTTGGCGAACATGACTTTTCGCAAAATGGTCTGTAAATATGCGCCAGTCATCAACTATTCTTCAACTGGTCTGCAAACGTTCTTTTTGGTCGTCAACTATTTTTCAACTATTCGCCCCCTCCAGAATGTGACGAATAGTTGAGGAATAGTTACAGAATAGTTGGCCATACAGCGATTGGTTGGAGAATAGTTGCAGAATAATTATAGAATAGTTGACGAATTGTGTAGTAGCCATAATTTTTCTGAGAATTTTTTGCAGACATTAACAGAACACCCTTTTGGATGACAGGTTGAAGAAAGGTTGGTGAATAGTTAAAGAATTGTTAATGAATAATTAGCGAATAGTTGATGAATATTTGGCGAGCAGTTGACGAAAAGTTGACGAACATAAAAACTAGCGAACCATTGACGAACACAAAAACTAGCGAACAGTTGACGAATAGTTGATGAATAGTTCATGAATAGTTGACGAACAGTTGGCGAACTCTGCCCATGGTTGGCGATTATCTGTGTTCACGTGACTGTGACGATATAAAAGGCGCGTGCGCCGAACGTTTGGCAATCATTTTCAGAACAGTTGGCGAACCGTTCACGTCATTTGCGATTTTTATCAATTTTTGGCAATCATGCCTAGAAGAAAGGCTGGTCAGATGCCCAGGATAGCCCTGATGCCCAGCAGACCAGCCAGCAGACCGGCTAGACAGTGCAAGTCGACGTAGAAGTCCACCAGGCCAGTGACACCCAGGAGAGGCCATCTATGGCCCAGACCACTAGGACCCAGACCCGGACCCAGACCCAGACCCAGAACCAGATCTCAAGTGATGACTCGTCGGGGGATGAGCTCCCTTCAAGTGAAGCGTCCACACAGGCCACTGGGATGACTCTCAACAGAAGAAGAGAAAGAGGGCCAAGGAAGATGCAGAGGGAAATGATTGCTGGACAGGTTGAACCCACCCTTTTTATAGGGTAGGCTCCACTGGAGGGGAGTGTGAGGTGGATTCGCGGACTAATCACAGACTGATCACAGCCTATTCTTCAATTTGTTGCCAATTGTTCTCCAAACAGTTGTCAAACCGTCGCTACATTCGCCACGTTCGGGGAAATGTCGCTGACTGTTCGCAGAATTCGTCAACTAGTCGTCAAATGTTCTTCAACTTTTCTTCAATTTTTCGCCAAATATTCATCAAACTATCGCCAACATGTCGCTAAGTATTCATCAACTATTCGCATTTGGCCTTTCACTGACTTGCGAATACTTGGCGAATAGTAGGGTCACCAAAATTTCGTCAGAGAAAGTGACGAACCGCTAGTTGCCGCTATCGCCAAACGTTCGTCGCTCAGTGAGATACTACCTTTACCTAACTATTAATGTCAACACGTAGTGTCTTCACGTATCATAAGATCCGAATTTTCTCGACTAAAGACAGTCAGTTCATGACAAAGATGAGCACAAAGCCTTCTCTCTCTCTCTCTCTCTCTCTCTCTCTCTCTCTCTCTCTCTCTCTCTCTCTCTCGCTCGCTCGCTCGTAGCACTATAGGTGAATACATGAATTTTACTGCTCCTTCATCATTTTTTTTCTTTTCCAACAAAGAAAACTATTCATATCGTAAACATCCCGACTCATTTTATCTGTCTGATCGTTTGCATTTAAGCTCCAGTACCAACTTCCATGATGGCGAAGTGGCGCGTAATATTGGGTTAGGATATTAAATTAAGCTTTCTGGTTTATTTCAGACTACCTGTGTACTGTCTGAATAGATTTTTGAAACGGCAACTGTTTGAAAGTTTGTGTGTAAGCCAGCTCAGTGCTGTAGTTAGCATATTTGAGGGCAAGCCAGTAAGCTTCTGCCTCTAGTCCAACAACATCATTGTGTGATACTTCTTGCCTATGAAAAATCATGAATAAATGACGTGTACGAAGTGCATATACAATATTATATTACATGACAGAAATTACACATATCAGAGTTTGGTCAGCGTTGATTTGTAAATGATTAGTTTGGTTTGTATTTTTCTCCTGTTTTAGTGTTCTCTCTTACAGTTAAGTTTCAGAAATTGATAAAACAGACACAAATTTCTCATCAGCACCGACAAGTATGTGCAATCACTTAAGTTCTGTCTTGAAAAAAGGTATTCGTTTTTGGACCAAAATAAATTAATAAGCTGATGTAGTGAAGATAGTTGGGTAAGGTTACCACATACCGGTTTGTGTGAATTGGTTGGTTAAGATGCTGGCTGAAATATTGCCTGTTTCAATCAAGCACTCAGATTTGAGCATAGGTATGTTGACTTTAAAGCAATACTTGTTAGTAAATGCTGATTTTCTCATGCGAATTAAAAAAAAAATACAGTTGGTTAGTATTTGGATGGGTGACAAACTGGGAACACCAGATGCTGTTGGCATCCCTACGTGTCAAGTGGGGTTGGTGGAGGATTAGTGCCCCTCCCTGTAAAACAATTAACTCAAAGCCCTTGGCCACCCCGTTTGGGATACATGGCGTCTGGCAATGAATGAATGAATGAATGATCTTTCTATCCCAAGAGCTTTTCTTATAAGTAGCTACAGGCCTGAGGAAATGGCCTGTTCCATGCATATATAATATAAAAACTAGTTAATTGGATAGAAATGACAGTTATTGCAATGGAGGAGTAGATAGGTGTAGAAAAGTCATGGAATATTGGTTAGGGTGGAAGGGTTATACAAAAACATGAAAGGTGCAGTTAAGCAATGACTGACAAACAGGAAGTAATGAGATAAATATTTAGTGAAGGAGACAAACATCAAGCATATGACCACAGTAGGAGAAAGCTAGGAAAACAGAACAGTAAATAGTCTGAAAATATATAAAACAGAACTGGATGAAAGTACTATAGATATGGAATGATTTCTGGGAAACAAAAACGAAAGCTTGTCTAGCAGACTGGGACAGAAATAATTAGCTACTGTATGTACCATGTATGTACCATGTTTGTGGTAGGTGGTGGCAACCATCATCCACTCACTTGATGTAGTGCTGCCTACTTCCTTAGCTTTTTTTCTGTGCCTGCCCTCTTCTCCTCCTATTTCTCCTATCTTTCCTGTCACTTCTTATTCCTTTTCTTTCCTTTACAGGTGGCTTTACACTGAGTGACAAGCCAAATGGTTTCCTGTAAGCCAAGAAACCATTTACAACGCTGGGTGGTAACCATATAACCAAACCATACGTGCTTCCTACGTGTCAACAAGTGGGTTGGTGGAAGGTTGGTGCCCCTCCCTGTAAAACAACTAACTCAGTGTCAAATGGCCACCCTTTGCGGGATTATGGTGTCTGGCAATAGATAGATAGATAGACCACACGCCACTTCGTCCAACAATTTTACATTTTCATTTAGAATAAATGCTTTTCTTGTGTTCACAGCATTTTCAGGGTGCTTAGGCATAACTAAGGTTAGTTTGGAATCACGTGCTCAGTTCTGAGAGGAAACGAGGGGTAAGGAAATAAACAAATAAATTTCTCATCACAGCGACCGTTCACACAACACCGAGGTAGTGAGGTAGGCAGCAGGCTGTGGCAGATGGTATGGGGGTCACTAGGGTCGGGTCGGGTCGAAGAAGCCAGTGACCGACATAAGCATAACTCACGAGTTTTATCTGGAAATCCATTACTGTACAAAAACGCACCCATTCCCACAGTTTCTTTCGCGCAGTTGAGTGGTATTATCGTGCTATTAATTAATTATGGGAGAAATTAAATGCCCGTCTTATTGTAAGATCGATGTTTCCTTTGGTCTTAAATCGCGACTCTACTGTACTCAAGACACGAACTGTAACTGGTAAATTAAGAGATGTTATGGGTCGTTTAACTCACCAGTAATGTATAGTGTTGAAAACAGCAGTTGTAGGCAGGTAAATCCAATTAGAGAGAGTAAGTCCAGGGTTAATAATAATATGCAAGTATTGTAAAAACACAAAAACTTAATGTCTTACTGTGGAAAGTTCCTTAAACTTGCGGTACAGATCCAAAAGTGGTCGGTTGTTTACGAGAAGTTGCCAGTCCATGCATTACCTGATCCAAGACCACACCGTTCGGCACTTCGGAGCATTTGGCGCCCAGTTTGAATGTTTTAATTTTGATTTTTTTTTTACTTTTGGATTTTTTTTTCAGCCTTCTTCAAAAATTCGGATTATTGGGATTTTCGGATTATCAGTGTTCGGATTAATGGACTTTTACTGTATTTATCAATCAGCCATGTATCAGAGTCTGTCAAGCTGTATGTCAGTTTGTTCCATATGTTCACAACGCTACTGAAGGCGGCAGGGTACATTCCCTCTGTCTGGTGCATGGCCTCTGTGCATACTGGGGTGACCCGTCCAATGCAACACCACACCGGATTGCTATCAGATCCGTAGCGATGGAGAAAGAGGAAGAGGAAGGGCAGGAGAACGTATAAGGACGAGAAGTAGGAGGAAAAAGAGGAGGGGGATAGGTTAAAGAAAAAGAGGAAGAGAGAAGCGAGAGACAATGGTGGAAGAAACTGAAAAACTGAATGCTCAGGAAGGGGAAGGGAGAGAGAGAGAGAGAGAGAGAGAGAGAGAGATGAAGATGACGACGGGGATGTTGGTGGAAATAAACGAACTATGAAATCCCATAATCCACTTTAAGTTTCCGTGCGAAGAGACCCCACCTGTTCTCTGATTGGCTTATGGAGTTCTGCATAATTAACTTACATTAATACATTTAGCAGTTAGATTCATTATGAATTTCAGATAACCATTTGCAGCAAAGCTGTAATCTGTAATCAGAGATACTGAAAGTGAATATAATACTTTTAATGTTTCCATAAATCAGTAGTTCAATATTTTACATATTTGGGTTCTCAAGGTTTACCCAGTCTCCTTTCAGGATTTGAGGCTGGACTGAGTTTCAACATAGACAAAGTAAACAAAATGGAATAAAGTGGGGGAAAAGGGCATGGATGGAGGAAGTGCAACAGTATTTTCACTCTTGTGTTCCAAATCTGGCTTTTCACATAATGAATAACATCGTCTGGTGCTATCAGCAACAATAATTACTGTCATTATACTGAACAGGTAATTAGAGATTGCTTCTGAAAAAGTGAAGACAAAATATAAACAGTACAAGTATATGCAAAGAAAAATGGCAGGAAAACTCTAAAACATTAATTACATCACTGTTATCCACTTACATCCCTGCAGTGCAGAAGGAGGTCGAAGTAGATGAATATACTGCAAATGAGTAGTAACGTGTATTTTGTCGTTAATGTAAGCGTCACTTAATACCACATGTCATCAATAACAGAGAGAACATGACAGGGTGCCTAAGTTGCATTACCGACCACTCATCCCTACCTCATCATCTTTCCATTCCTCCCTTCCACCTCCCTATGCTTCATCACCTTTCCATAATTTTAATCATCGACCAACATAATATATTACTGTTGCGATGAGAAGAGAGTAGACTGAGATGGTTTGGGCATGTGGAGAGGATGGATGATGGCAACTGGGTGTGGAAGGAGAGAGCTGTGAAGGTTGAGGGTAGAGTTATGAGAGTTAGACCGCAAAAAAGACTTGGGATGAGGTCATAGTGTGCTGCCTCATAAATTATGGATTGAGCAGAGAAGCAGCTACAGATCCAGCTGAGTGCAAGGCCGCCATTTTGTGACCAAGGCCGACGCATGGAAATATGTTGGAGCCTTTATAAACGAACGAATGACCAACAACCAATACCTCTCTGTATTATCAACAACACTCTTATCAAGTGAAAAATGTTCGCAGTTTGCTAGGTCTCTGTTTATTTTGACATCTTAGATTATAACTACGAGATTGCTTTAGTAAAATTTGAACTGCATGCTACTGGGTCATCAACAAACAGAATCCGCCATGCTAAAAGTCTGCCAATCCTCACTATACATGTAAATGAAGGGAAATGTACTGTTGGTGTGTGCGAGCGGGTGAGGCAAGTAGTGGGTGAGACAAATAGTGGGTGAAGCAAATAGTGGGTGGGGCAAGTAGGGAGTGAGAAAAGTACGTGTGGTGGGTGAGGTAAGTATTTGTGGTGGGAGAGGCAAGGAGTGGGTATGTGTGGTGGTGAAAGAGGTCTGGGATGGCAGGCAAGACGATAGAATATAATCCATTTACTCGACATTCTTAATTCAGACTTCTCATTCATTCGCGCTCACGATACCCACTCCCACTCACGATACCACCTTCACCTCACGATACCTACCTCCACTCACAATACCCACTCCCACTCACGATACCACCTTCACCTCACGATACCTACCTCCACTCACAATACCCACTCCCACTCACGATACTCACTTCCACTCACGATACAAACTTCCAACCACCATTCCCACTCACGATTCTCACTTCCACTCACGATACACACTCTCACTCACGATACCCACTTCCACTCACGATACACACTCCCACTCACGATACCCACTCCCACTCACGATGCACACTCCCACTCACGATACACACTCCCACTCACGATGCACACTCCCACTCACGATTCCCACTTCCACTCACGATGCACACTCCCTCTCAAGACGACCTCTTCTCCTATATTCAATTTCAGATCACTCTTACAATACTCTTCCCCTTCCACCATCTTCCATCCCCACCCCTACTCCCAGTTCCACCTCACCCTTAGACCCACTGCCATTTTCACCCGCCATCCTCACTCCATCCCTCCCATTCCGTTTTCCAGACTTGCCTATAACCCCAGCCCCAACTCTTTGCACGAAACTTAAAGCAGACAACTTCATTTTAGTGTGAGTAGTAAGGTCATTGGTTGATCGGTTAACCCATTCAGTACGATGACATTTTTATGCAGTGATTGTAACCAGCAGATTTTTTTCTAATGAACACCTTCATTATAATCGGTTTATTTCCGCCTGACAGACCTAAGCCACTCCCGCAGTTTGTATTCTCGTTGGTTAAGGTAATAAAGCATCCAGTAGTAATAAGGAGTCTTTAAGATCAACCTGAAATGCTGGTGGTAAATCTGCGGGCCCACATCTCACATAGTCCATAGTGGGTGGGGGTTAGGGAGGTGGAGGAAGAGGGTAATATAATCCATCTCAGCAAGACACCATCTGCCAGAGACTGTGATATATAGCGGTGTTGCCATTCAATATAACAGGATAAAATGTATGTGTACAAATTGGTTGAGGTGAGAAGCACATCCATCTTGTTGTGGCGGGAAACACACACACACACACACACACACACACACACACACACACACACACACACACACACACACACACACACACACACGAGCGGGATGATGCATTCTCTCTCTCTCTCTCTCTCTCTCTCTCTCTCTCTCTCTCATCAAACTGTTCTAGATGCACATGGCTCACTTATTCTTCCTGTGTTTCTGTCATTGTCTTTTTCCACCCCATCTACAGCAACCGGTATATTTCCTTGTATCTATCAATGTAAGATAAGTAATGCGTTCTCTCTCTTACTCCCGACATTAAGCTTCATTTACTGAATACACAGTTGCAGTTTACTCCTTCATTTCTTTCGTCTTTCACTTTCGTAACTATTTTCGGGTAATTTCACTCCGTTTAAATCTCTCTTTTTTCTTAATCCGCTTAATTGCCCTTATTAATTTTCAATCAGTTTTCTCTCTTTCTTCTTATAGATGAGCCGTACGATAGTTTAATCTTTGTATTGTATTTCCGTATCATCTCTCTCTCTCTCTCTCTCTCTCTCTCTCCAGTATAGCTATGTAGTTTTTAGTATTTTTTTAACAATCCCCTGGTGGTCTAGTGGACCAAGGATGACAGTCGAGTTAAGGTTAAGTCTACGGGCTGGTTCGAATCTCTTAGTGGCTGGAGTTTTATTTACTTATTTTTATTTATCTATTTATTTATTTACTCCGGCTCGTAATGGGTAATTGGAAGTTTGTTGCTCTTTCAAGTGTGTTGTATTTATTCTGACTTTCATGAATATTTGTGTGTGTGTGTGTGTGTGTGTGTGTGTGTGTGTGTGTGTGTGTGTGTGTGTGTGTGTGTGTGTGTGTGTGTGTGTGTGTGTGTGTGTGTGTGTGTGTGTGTGTGTGTGTGTGTGTGTGCGCGCGCACGCACTGCAAGTCCTGTACTACACGTCCCTGTGGTCTTATCGATGTTGGTTACAGCTGGGGAAGGGAGAACATGGTGAGTATAAAACTCAAGAGTGGAGTTACTTCGGGGAAATAGTTTGAAGGATTGATACAGAATACCCTATCTATGTATCTGTTTGTCTGTCTTTCTGTCTCGCTGCCTAACCTATATATCTGCGTGTCTGTCTTTCTGTCTGTGCATGCTGTGTAGCACCACATCCAGTAAGGGGTAAATTCACTTCAAAGATCGTCGTATTCACTGTCACTGTTTAGTAACTCCTACTTCGGCGCATCAGTCTCTCACACTCGTCGTGGTTGGGCTGACGGTTGTGTGATACGTGCAAGTTTGACATCCAGAGAAACAAGTGTAGGTTTCTCTTTTAAATAATGCCACCATGGGTGAAGGGCAGTTATCATCATCAGCATCATCGTCAGTCGTCATCAATCGTCCATAATTAATCATTATCATCATCATCATTATCAATTATCATTTACAAGCATCATCATCAACCATCATCATCATCAATCATCATCAGTCATCATCATCATCATCATCATCATCATCATCCAGACCTATTTTCCTCCTAAGGATGGGGTGAGGTAAGATCCAGAGAGCATGAAAAACATAATAGAAGACAACTATAACCAATACTCTACCCAGTTGAATGGCCAACTCTCGTTCACTCACCAATGAAGTCCCTGGCATCCTGCCTCCATCATGTTTCATACAACTGTCAAGTATATTAATTCCAACGACTATTACTTTACCAGAAAGGAATAGGGATGCCATAACCTTATCACAACATCCCTTTAATTTTCTAAAGCTACTCCTGTCTCCCTTAACGTATCATGTAACTCTGCCTTTGCTTCTATTACTTCTTCGCCTTGGTTCTTGCCATGTGGACCTCAGACGGTGAAGCGCTCACATAATGCCGTAGGGGAGGAAGGCAGGCGTGACGTATGTGGCCAATAAATCTCAACATTTTTCTGGAGAGAGAGAGAGAGAGAGAGAGAGAGAGAGATGATGGGTGAAAGTAAGTCTGGGTGGGATACAATCAAGTCCAGTTGTTCATTTACCGTCCTCCCAAGTCATCTCACACTGCCTTTCTGAACGTCATATTCTTTTCGGTTATGTAAACTGCTTAACACCTTTTACTAAGCGTTTATTTAGTTTACTACCCCTTATTATCTTTTTTCGTTCTCCATTTATCCTTCCAATATCGCCGTACTCTGCAAAAATAACGTAAAAACGGATATTAACCAGCCATATCCAAAAATAAATCGCTAAGGAACAGGTATTAGGGAGCTTCCTTAAACGACAAGAAAACTGATTTTTAACCTGGACTCAAATATATTAGCAGTGTCTATCATTACAGAAGAAAGGTTAAACGTGAAGGGCATTCCTATAATATACCTTTCCTTTGCATTAACTCACAGTACAATGAATTGTGCGCTGCGGCCGAGATTTCTATTCTTGTCCATATGTAGGAGTCCATAGTATGTTTACCAACAGTTTATTTACGCACAAGAACCACTGGTATTCTGGTGGATCCTATCATAGCCTTTTTTATATAACCAGGCATAAGCAAATTACAATGATGTTGCGAGCCTCCTAATATCATGTGTATACAGCTTTGGTCGGTGGGGCAGGAACCTGATTGTGTATAAGAGTCATGGGAACCTCGAATGTCTGTCAGGACGGCATGAAATGCCGCTGGAATATCAAGGAAGGCTTTAGCGTTCCCTCCTGACAGTTTTCGTCTCCAGTTGGAATATGAAAGTGCTTCTTCTATACAGACTTTGGTTCTATATATTTTTTAAAATTATTTTTCGTGTGAGTGTGTGTGTGTGTGTGTGTGTGTGTGTGTGCTTACTTTAGTTTATGGGTCTGAGAGTGTGTATTGGTGTGTAGGTCAGCTTGCACCAAACCCTGTGCTAGTCACGGTGCAACATGTCCCTGGATCGCATCTGAACACTTAATCAGTGACTTAACTAAAACCATAAGCTATGTTACGTGATATACCAAATAGCATCATTTGATGTTATACTCCATTCACCTTAAATAGGACCAGATTTTCGTGCCTTTACAGAGTATTTTACCTACCTTATTATTAGGAAAAGTCAATGCTACGGCTCTACATCCTTCTCATAGCACTTCTTTGTGACTTGCATTGTATTCCAGTGTTAATCTATGGTCAGAACTCGGTAATCAGGATGGAGAGATGGCAATTTGAGGCCAATGTTAGAGTGAAGAGTATAGTTTCCACACGGATTGAACTCAGTTGCAGTTGACGCGTAACACAAATGTAGGGTGACTCGCACAGCTTGTAGTGTGAGACGACCTATATGGAGAATATTTTGTTCTTTACTAGGGAACACCTTTGCATGAGAAAATAGAAAGAGCTCAGAGAGCGCATACCTCCGCCAAAGCCATTGCCATTAACAATGAACCGGATCCGGATCCGGATCCGGATCCGTGGGTAAAAGATCCGGATCAGGGTTCTGATCCGCCCTAAAATTTAATCAACTCTTTCTTGGTCCATTGCCCACCTTTCCACAAAATTTCATTGAAATTCATTCTGAGCTTTTCGAAATATTGTGCGGGATACTCTGAATCTAGGCCAATTTTTAATAGTTTATTCCTTGGACATGGCCCACCCTTCCACTAAATTTCATCAAAATCCGGTCATAATTTTTAAGTAATCCTGCTAACAGCCAGAGAGACAGACAGATAGACAGATAGATAGACAAACAAGCAAACAAATGCGGGGTTAAACATAACCTCCTTGGTGAAGGTAAAAAGAGGCATTATCAGACACGATGAAATAAAATGAAATGGGAGGGGATGGAGGGGAAGAGGAGGGGAAAGGAATAGAGAGAGAAGTGAGGAGAGAACGGGAAGGGAGAGGAAGGAAAAGGAATAGAGGAAAAAGGAAAGAAAGTGAAGAGATAACCCAGGACCCTAATTTAGTTCCCTGGGACCAAGTATGTGCCAATATTCGATAAGTTTTTTGTTTTTCTCTTCGGAAATACTCGAGACTGGTTCCCATTAGAAGAGAATATATATCTATCTATCTATATATCTATCTATCTATATATATATATCTATCTATATATATATATATATATATATATATATATATATATATATATATATATATATATATATATATATAATTTTTTACTTGAATTTTGTCACGGGAGAGAACGTGGTGTGATATGTCTTTGCTGGCCAGGTCTCTGCTAATAGGTGAGTTGCCCAGACAATGGCGTGTGGGGGGGGGGAGAGGGCTCAGGCGGGCCCAGGCATTATCCCCGCCTGTCTTTGGGTAGAGGAAGGTCTCCCACATATGCCTACCAAAAATCACCTGCGAAACTTGAAAAATGTGCAAATGACGGACCTCGCAGTTGCAATACATATGGATATGTTGTCCGGTGTCACTGTGACAAAACATGGCAACGTACCCATACGTCGTCAGGACGCCTCAGGTTATAAAGCACCCCCTACACGATCAGTATTATTGCACAATATTCCGTAGTGTACAATAATAATAATAGTGTAGGGACAGTGTTGAAGAATAACGCATTATATTGAAGACTTCAAAAAGAGTTTGATATTTTAGTGTGCAATACGAGTATATTGAGTAGTGTGAAGGTAACATTGCGCAATCTTCTGTCAGTGTGTGTCCTGCCTTCTTACTGCCGACATGGCTGGCATGAAAGATGATCGACCATTCCTACTCGAATGCATACAAGTAGCCAGTGTAGTATCATTGACATAGGTTCAGCGAAAGCGGTGACAGATATTTCTGCAACAGGAACATCACTTAGCCAGTAGTTTTTCTTCTTCATATAAAAATTAGAGTCTACATGTGAGTTATAAAGAATAAGAGTAATTAAATACTACAGCTACACACGGAAGGATTTCTCTTATTATTACAAAGTTTTTCATGTCACTGAAGGGAAGGCATTTTCTACAGTAGGTAGGCTACATCCTGTGGTATACTATTAAGATTAATATTCATGTTAATGAAAACACATTTTTATTGTCAAATAACATGAGGATATATATTTATTATTTCTTTAACAGAAGTATAGCCTCATTATCACAATAATGTGTTCCATTCTCTAAGTGCAGTTTATATGTTGGGTTGTGTTAGGCTAGTCATATATTTTTCATATATAAATATTGAAACTATAATGCCTTCTTTTCTTACCTTTAGATATCCTTTGAGGCAGTGAATAATAACTTCACATGTCTCCATCACGATACAGCTGATCGACTGAGGGGACACTGCCCTACCAAATTTCATCTCTTCAAATGTGTTGCCAGTGGCCAGATAGCATAGTGTTACTGATAGGCACATATATACTTGCAGAAATACATTCCCGCATCACAGTGTTCTTTTTGGATATAATTGGAGCTACCATCTTCAGTAAGTTGTCAAATGCTGCACTGTCCATTTGCATATAATTTCTATAATCATCTGGTTCACTGGCCCTTATATCATTCAACAAATTCTTATTGCTAGACTTATATCTTTTCTTGTACCACTCTTTCATTCACTGTGTCTTTTCTTCTCTTTTGTGCAGTTGGCTATTGCAATTCTCATTAAAGCAATGTCAGTGTCAGTCATGATGTCTCCCTTTGATCGCTTGCTAGACTTACGATACTGAGCAATTATATGGAGCCATGTAAGGGGGACCCATATTGCACAATAATACTGAGTCAATATATTGTGTCAGTAACATTGATCCTGTAGGGGGCGCTTAAGAAACCGTTTCTTTTGTGTACTGATCCATCAGGGGCGGGAATGGACTGCTTGACGGTCGTGTACAAGTTACACAAAGTAATAAAATGGTCACTCGTAATCATCGGAATATCATTGTTATTTTCTCTCTGATTAAATATTAATAAAAAAAAAATAATCAAAGTTGGAGATCATCGTATCTCGAGCGAAACATGCACCCTTGCAGTGACGTCACAACCCATACCAGGACCACAGCTGACTGTCGGTCACACCAATGTCTGGGAATCATACTTCAG
The DNA here is from genome assembly GCF_032717465.1 of Coenobita brevimanus. Classification (NCBI taxonomy): domain Eukaryota; kingdom Metazoa; phylum Arthropoda; class Malacostraca; order Decapoda; family Coenobitidae; genus Coenobita; species Coenobita brevimanus. Next base: position 16,818,439 of record NC_137002.1, read on the forward strand.
TACAGGTACGATTGTGTGACATTCAGCTGTCATTATCATGCTAGGTATGTAAGACTTAGTGTGATGGCTCTCTTAAAGATGAAGTATGCTGTGTTTGTGCTTTAGTGAAGAGCATTGTTGGTTTTAGAGGCTAGTGGTGATGGAGAACCTTGCAACAACCAGATACCTGTAGGAGAACTCAGTAGCACAAAGATTAGATTTGATAAAATCGTAATGAAGTGATTTATGGACTGAATCAGTATAAGTATTACTAGGTCCTGACTCCTGGGGCAAATAACCCTGAATTGGGCAGCGATAAATAGGGAAGACGTCACGAAGACCGAAATATTTCAATGTTTTTTTTCCTTCTAGATAGACCTGACCGTGAACACTGGACAGCTAGACCTCTGGGGAGTATTTGGTTACCTGATTTCTTGGTCTTATGTACTGATGATGTCTGAACATCTTTTTAGTAACAGCCAGTCTCATCTGGAGAATAAGATTTTCACATCCATACCAATGGCTTAACCCGCCCCATCCCGACGTTTTCTGGGCAGTGGTACGCCCCAGTCTCAACAATTTTGGACCTTTTTTTTTTTTGGCTCAAACATCCGCTTTTGGTGAGAACCATCGAAAATTCATAGAGGAATCGCTCACCTGAGGTTTAAAATACTCGATCCAGGTACGAGTACCTGCTTACCTAACTGGGTTTTCTAACAGGCTGGCACCAAAGAAAACGAGTTGTATGGGAGGGTAACTATTTTATCCACTCATAAACAGTATTTATTTATTTACTTGGTACGAATTTGTATGTAGTACAAGAGTATATTGGTTTTCAAACAGTAATATAGGCATTATAAGCATTGTTTCACTCACTAACTCATCACCATTAATGACCTTTTTTCCCCACATTACCTGATCATCATTTCTGACTGTTTCTTCCTCTAATGCTATGTAAACTTTGTCCTCCACATTGTCATCAATTGGGGAATCACTCTGGCCCTGAATGACTTTATTGGCCAGGTCACTGGTAACAGGTGAATTGCCGAGACAATGGCGTGCAGGCGGGGGGGAAGAGGTTATGCAGTGTAAGGCATTGTCCCTGCTTGGCATCTTGTAGAGGAATAGAGGAGGGTGTCCCGTGTATGCGTGCCAAAAATCACTCGCGAAATCACTCGCGAAAATTGAAAATTGTGCAAATTAGGGACCTTGCAATGATGCCGCGTTAATTTACATCTCCGGGATATGAGTGCACATCATGTGAGGACATGAATTCACGTCTCTGGGATGCAGCGGGTTAATACCTAAAATGTTGGAAGTCTCATAAATCCTAAACTCCATTTATTTTTTTTTGTCATATCGGTACATACAAAATACTCATTCTGCCAGAAAACAAAAGCCATTAAATAATTTATCGCATTATTAACTCCTTAGAAATATATAATAATTATTTTTTCACAATACACAAAAACACAAAAGAGCGGGTAATTAATTCCACGTATGTTTGACTTGTTAAGTCTCACGTTACACTCAAATCAAAATCAAAACATTTCCCACTACCTTAAGCAAAATTTTCATGAATCAAAATAAGAACTGTACAGAAAATGGCGACTTGTAATAATCTACAGAGGTACTTTTGTAATAGCAAAAAATGACGACTGATTTTTTTTTTTTTTTGGCTTATCAACCATTGCGGTCAAAGCCCCTGGTCATTAAGCCCTTAACTGCGGGGCGTCATTTTCGTGACGCTTGGCAGCAAGGGATCATACCATGGGGCATCACTTTTGTGATTCTGTGTTATTTTGAATTCGTCCAGGCTTTCAAGTGGTGGCTTGTATCATCTATCAGTACTGCCAATGTCCAACACTAGTCAGCACTCCTAATCTCATCTGTACTCCCATCCATTGTTGACAATTTAACCATTTCTCCCCATTCTTGACTCCCCTCCATTACCCTCTCCTCTCGCCTGCCCAGCCGTGATACGCTAAGTAAATCTTCCCTGGAATTTTCCACTGATTTCATCCATTGAAATAAGCCCTATGCACTATTCGTATACCAAATAATATATACAAAAAAGAAATAAGGTAAGTGATAGTGCCATACACCTGGAATTGGCTAATTATCACCTGACAACACCTCACATGCACTCGTTCGCTAATTTTTGCTGTTTTTTTCCCCTTGAAATATGCCGTATAATCTATTCTTGTAATAAAAATATATATAAGGAGGGAAGGGAGAAGCCTAAGTGATATTTACATTCACCTGGAACTACCTAATTTATTATGTATTGTCTAGATTTCCTGCCAATCATTTCATAGCTTATATATTAGCAGCTGTCACGAGGCTGAGATTGGCAGCATTGCACTCCCCCTAGGCAGGCCACCAGTCCACACTGTATTCAGTTTACTGTCATCTTTCAAGGTGGAAGCACGTCGGATTCGCGCCTGTCAAATTCTGCTGCTTTTTAGCCCCATGCAAAGGGCCCTGTGACCTCTACCCCCTACTAAACCTCGTGTGGAAAGAGGTAAAGGGATAAGTGACTGCTGTGGAACGTGAACTGGCTAATTTGTCAATGAAAATGATAAAGAGTGACTACGATCTTTCTGGTGAGTAAAACAGTGAAAGTGGAAATATAAATAATGTGTAAATAATGTGTAAACAGCAAGTGAAAGCAATGAATGTAAATATAAGTGAACAGTGGAAGATAGTTTTATAAGTTACTGCAAGTGACAGTGCACAACAGTGTAAATAAAATAGAAATGTAAAAAATGCAAATAAAATAGAGAATGTAAACAGAAATGTAAATGAGTAGTAATATAAGAATACTAGTATATATACTAGGAGTAATGAAAGTGAAAGTTTCACTCTAGCATGTATGAATACTATGAGTTATGAAAGTGAAGGTGAAAGTAACAGATTCACTCTCAACGCTAGTATACAGGACGAGAAAGTGAATGCTATGTATTTTACTGAAAGAGAAATTGAATGCCTACAGTGACAATAAACTACTATTACTAAAGGAAAATTATGGATAAAGACTGTAGATATATATAAGTCTTATATAGTAATAGAAATATAAAGTGTGAGTGTTTTTATGAATAATAAATGACAGAACACCAGCGGCGAACGATCGGAAGTGGGAAGGTCATACGTGCTCGTAATTTTCATTGCTTTCACAGTGTTTTTTGTCTTGAGTATGGATTCCAAACTATTTGAGAATCATAGAATAGTGTTTCTAGTGATAATATCAGGCTGTGGTAATCATATTACGGATTGTCGGGAAGTGTAAAGTGGAGACTTCGTTACCCAACTTCAGAGGTCTCCACAAGTCCTACGGTAATCGACGAAGGCTCAACAAACATCCCAGGAGAAAGCTGAAGGTATGTGCCATAGGCATATATAATTTTAATATTCTAGGACTAATAACTGATTTTTGGCAAATATTTTTAGAGAGTCTGTCGGAGCGTGAATATGCCCGTGAGACACGCAAGTCAAAGCAAAACAAGCCCGCGGTTTAGGGGTTAAGGCCAGATATATACAGTATATGTATATACATATACACATATATACATATATATACAAACATATATATATACATACATACACACACACACATTTCCATGCATATATACAGACACACTTTCATGCACACGTACAGTCGTGGCCATAAATAACCACATATACTTCTGTACCCCGTGCCTCAGGCTGGGTCCCTTGCGCGCGGCAAGTCACACTGGGGTAAGAGGGGCTGAGAGGGAAGGGCCAGAGAGAGAAGGGCAGGTGGGAGGGGGGATGAGCGATGGTGCTTGGGTGGAGTGAGAGAGGGGAGATAGGGGAGGGAGAATGAAATGTTAAGTTGTGGCCACATAATTTGTCTATTTTCTTTCATTCAGAGCCTCATATAAAGGAGTTACTATTCGGTAGATAAAGCTGTATTACACTTTGTATAGCGGCGTCAGATAACAAGCTTTAGATAGGTGGTGATATCACTGACTGGCTCGTGAGAGACGTATACTGACGTGACAGATCAAATATTTCTGCAGAGCCATCGAGATTGAGTTAGGCCCAGATTGTTAATACGTGGATAAGGCGACCAGAGTCCCGCCTTTTCGCGAGACAGTCTCGCTTTTTTTTTTCTGCATCTGTCACGCTTTTTTAATTATGAATAAAATGTCCTGCTTCTTGTGCAAATTATTTAAAATATCACGCTTTTAGAAAATTACCATTACATTAGATATAACATGACCTTTTATGAAATTATGATTAGTAAAATTATGCCTAATCCAAGCCAAATGAAATACAGAATTGTTAATATAAAATCTGTAATACTAACTGGTAACTATGGTCGGCCCATTCACCGTACCATACTGTATATTGGTCACTGGAGTTCGTTTGAGACATTTAGTGTTTAATTAGCAGCCTCACGGTGAGGTGTCGCATAGCGCCATCGCAGTCACTCGCATTTAAGTCAGTCTGTCTGTGTGTATATATATATATATATATATATATATATATATATATATATATATATATATATATATATATATATATATATATATATATATATATATATATATACACACACACAAGTGACAATGTCCCGCTTCTAGCTACAATTAATCTGGTCTCCTTATGCGTGGAAGCCAAAGAACGAGAGGATACGGGCCCGCCTCCTCCAGCACACCAAAGACAAGTGGGAGCTGTTCAGACGGAACCAGCAAACCATAAACAACATTGTTTCCCCGGTGCCGCGAAGCCTGCATGAGGTTATTTGCTTTGGCTTGACCAGTGTCGGTAAACATTGACAAAGATATATATTGGGAGTTTGGGAAGAATTTTGTTTCATCTTCCCTCTAACAGGTAATGCGAGATACTGTTACTATATCCACCCATGAGCACAGACATCAAATTTATTTACCTTTTATGCACATTTATTTTAAACAGCCTTTTTATATAGAGATGTCATTAAATAATTACTGAATTTACATGACTGTGACTGTATAGAGGGAGTGTATACCGCGAGGGTGATCATATTTACTGTGGACACAGCCATGTCAAAGGTTGCATAAAATATTTAGGTCCAAAAATTAATTACTTGTAAGGGTAGAGGATGTTTCTTACACAAAAATTACGGAAGTCAAAGCCATCCAGATTCCATTCTGCGTCTGAAGTCAAAATACACGGATATACACAAATATCTGGCTCTGCGCAAATGTTTGATGTCACGTCAGTGTATTTCTCTCACGAGCCAGTCCTTGATATCACCACCTATCTAAAGCTTGTTATCTGTTGCCCCTATACAAAGTGTAATGCAGCTTTATCTACGGAATAGTAATTCCTTTATATGATGCCCTAAATAAAAGAAAATGGACAAATTATGTGTCCACAACTTCGCATTTCATTCTCCCTTCCCTACCTCCCCTCCCTCCCCTCCTTCATTTCACCCCAGCACCATCGCTCGTCCCCCCACACACCTTCCCTTCTCTCTCTGGCCCCTCCCTCTCAGTCCCCGCTACTCCAGTGTGACTTGCCGTGCATAAAGGAGCCAGTCTGAGGCACGGGGGGTACAGGATGATAGGTGTTTATTAATGGCCACGACTGTACATATATATATATAATAATTTTTATTTTATTTATTTTTTGGTATTTTTTAAATTTTTATTATTTTTTATTAGTGTTATATTTGTAAGCCTGATAATACTTATAAAGAGAAACCTAATCTTAAGACCCTAAAACTATTCACCTAACAGACAAATCGCTAACTTATACTAAATCCTACAGAGACAAATAGCTAGACCTACACTAATGGTAAAAATACCTCGACCAACAGAACACCATCGACTGCAGATATGTAAACGACTGATTGTTAGACAGTGACTAAATCACTTTAGCATTGTATACTCTTATGTGAATGTGATATCATTATAGAAGAAAACGTAAGGAAGGTAGACTAGTAGAAATTATAGTTATTGAGATCTCATTCAAGATATATTACGGCATCTTCCTACATAGATCGACGCATAACACTGCAATTTTTAAAGCTAATTAATCACTGTTCTGAAGTCTAAGGAAAATGCATTCTGCATTTTAAGGATCAACTATATAAATTACAGAAAGAGGACATATTATAGAAATATTGGAAATATATGGCGTTGGCAGGGCAGGAAAAATCTTTAAATATTAGAAAGGTAAATATTGATAAATATGAAATAAAAAAAATAAACATATAAAGAACACTAATTATGCAGACGTCTCCGAAAAAAGACAACCTTGATCTTCCTGAAGGAAGTCATAACCAAAACATCTCATCTTCAGTATAACACCTTACTTCTTATATTAGATATTCCTGCAGTTTACAAGAACATCAACACATTATTCACCTGTTGACCTTAAAGTAAATAATTATCTTAAATTAATCGTGAAAAAATAAGCATTCTCCCATACATTACGAGCAAGATGAACATGTTAGTGGGGTGCACCATGCTTTCGTTGTTTTATCATAATTTTCCCGCTCCTGCATTACGTAATTCTTTCGTTATGCACATAACCGATTCGGTAAACTTCGTAATATAACCTGAAACAAGAGAAAACCATTTCAGATTCCTTACTCTGCTGCATTTGTTTAGTGTAAACTGGTCCCTCTTGATAGCTTGTATCCATGGGTTCGCCAGTTTTTGGTCCCATGGAAACGAAAACACGTGTACTTTTGGCCATTCTTACAATTGCTTTTGCATTTAGGAACACAGGAACCATAGGGCATTGTATTTTCTCAAGAAAATATCACAGTGAGTTGAAACTATGACCCACAGACAAAGTGATGATCCACAGACTACGTGACCCACTCGCACTCTCGGGTAAACTAAGGAGTATACTCGTAGGTTTACAGTACACTCAAGTACGCGACGTCACGGGTCACGTGTGCAGGTTCCATCAGGCCTTTTCTCTCGGTGGCCTCGGTACTGCCCACACCACTGTGACCTACACACACACACACACACACACACACACACCTCATTTTGTGACACTGAGAAATGTTACACCGATTTTTTTTTTTTTTTTTTTTTTTAACCCGTACAGTTGCCGTCAGGACTATCGCTCCACATTTTGGTCAAAGAATCGCGAAACTCCTTACCAGTATCAGGAGAAGTCTGCCGAGTTTCGAAGATAACATCAAAGATATCATCACTACAGTTTCAAGAGTCATTGTTCACCGTCTTGCTATTTATCTTGAAGTAGTGGATCCATATTAGAGTCAGCAATAGTACATTAAATGGCTGGTCGATGGGCGGCTGAGAAGTATTGCTAACCGAAATATAATCATTTCACCTAAACCTGATCGTAATTTTCGTCCTTGTGCTGCCAATTTCACATTGCTCGATGGTAGAAAGAGGCAATGCAAAGGTTCTACACCCCTTTCATGGCACTTCTTCATGACTAGCATCATATAATCGTGGTATTCTATTCCTACAACTCAGTATGAAAAGACGGCAGTTTCATCCCGTTAGACTAAAAACAGCATGGTTACAACGCAAAGCAATTCCAAATAATATCAAAATTTGGTACACAAGGAAAGGAATATTGGATAACAGAAATGCCAACTCAGTACAAAGAATATTCTGTCACAGTGCCTCTCAGACACTTCACCTCTCTCTCTCTCTCTCTCTCTCTCTCTCTTTTCTTCTTCTTCTTTTTCTCCTTGTTGTTGTTGTTATTCTTATTCTTATTCTTGTTCTTATTCTTATTCTTACTGTTATTCTTTTTCTTCTTCCACTTCTTCTTCTTCATGTTCTTATCATTTTTTTTTTTTTCACACGGTTTATGTATCTTTCTTCCCTCTTCCCCACCACCTTCACCTTTCTCTTTTTCAAAAGCTCATTATCTCCAGTCCATCCATTTTCTTCCATTACCCACTTATCTTCTAATCACTGCTTACTTCTCTCCTTCCTTCACCATTTCTCACCTACTTCATTATAACCCTGCCCCCTCCTCCTTTACCCCAGGTCACTCTGTCAGTCTTATTATCCTATCTTCTTGTTCTGGTATTCCTCTCCCTAAACCTACTAATTTTTTGTCTTCCTAGTTATTTCTCGTTGGTATTAATTCTCTCTCTCTCTCTCTCTCTCTCTCTCTCTCTCTCTCTCTCTCTCTCTCTCTCTCTCTCTCTCTCTCTCTCTCACATCCCCACAACGCCTTTCCCCGAACCGACCATTTTTTTTTTCCCACTAAGTTTCTTTCGTGCTCGCTATTTTGTTTTTCTTAATCTCCAGTTTCTCTCTCTCTCTCTCTCTCTCTCTCTCTCTCTCTCACTCATTTTCTCATCCCCCTCAAAATCTGTGACCTATTCCACTCCAAAACATCTCTCCTGGAACCAATCATCAATATGTTATATTGTTTTAACTCTGACTTGACCCTGCTTTTCATCCTTTTGAAGCTTATTTCACGTAGCTCTGAAGCAGGAAGAGATGGTGCAGTTGCTCTACATACTTTCCATAGCACTTCCATGTGACTAGCATCATAATTTAATGTCTATCCATTCTTACAATTCAGTATTGAAGATGGAGAGACGGCAGTTTTAGGTCAAGTAAGAGTAAAATGAGTGTAGTGATATTTCCTTGATAGTCACTCTCATTCTCTTTCCTCCCAACGCTTACAAACCTTTTTATCCAAAACAACTTTCCTCTGACCATTCATAAACGTACTAATAACAGTTCATAATACCTTCTGTATCTTCAGTTTTCCTCCTTCTTATCGTTGTCCCCACTTTTCATTTTACTTAATCACATAATATTTATTCCTGTCCTTCTATCTTGTCGATATTTTGTCTTCGGTAATGGAGGTATCAGTTCCATTACCTTCTCTTTTATGTAGGAGTTTCACCTCTCTCATTACCTACTGCCGAACGGTGCTTCCTGAGAGGGCTGGATTAAAGAGAAAGACTTCTAGGCTTTTCTTTTGCCCACTCAAAAAACAACCTTTTCTTCCAAGTCACACTCTCCTGTCTTGATAAAAATCTTCATCATGCGCCATCAAGTAGTTTTTTAGTTTGCCTTTCAATCGTCATTCATCCAATACTCTCTCACACACCGTTTTAGGAAGTGTCTGCAATTCTGTATGTTGCCTGTGACTTAACCATAGTAATGTTTTTCTCATTATAAACTGTTTCAGTAAGAGTCTGATATTCCATTTGCTGCATGTGGCTGATCCATCGTAATGTATTTCTTTTTATAATTTTCATCATATCAGTCACCACATCACATTCATCACAAAGCCGTTCAGGTGTCCACTTTTCTGTATAAAAGGAGTTGCGTCTGGCCCTGTGTCATGAGATTTCCTGGTTCGAGCTGCAAAGACTCATTTTTGTCTCAGACACCAACACATGGAGTCACTGTGCACCGCCACTCTCATTCAAAACATCATTCCAACAAGTCACGTATCAGACATCCCAAGATGTCACTGTAGTCCACTGGTGACCCGGTATCACCATCCAGGATGTGCTGCTGTCCGATCAAAAGAGCATTATTCGTTACTCATAAGTGGGAAAGATAGACAGACAGACTTATAGACAGATATTCTTCAGGTTCCTCGGTATGTTAGGCAATACCGATTAAAGATAAACCTAGGTTCTTGTTCTACAGTTAAACACGAATCAGGAAAATTCAAGCACACTGTATATGGTTTGGTGGGCAAGGATAATTTGTGTCATATTTCACATCCCTTCATCTCTTTATTGCACAGTGTAAAGTAAGATTAATTTAGCAGTGCAAATTCTGGTGACCGTGCATTAGCAGTGAAACCAAAATAATGTCTCACAGTCTCTTATTTACTCCCATACTAAATGCAGGATAGAGAATACAACTCCTGCCAAAACCCCTGCCGAGAACTAGGGCGAGAGTAAAATTCTTCCGTCTCACATCGTTTCCTGTATGGCGCCTGCTACCTGCCACGGAATCTCCTGATTAAGACGCTTTTGTAGCCTGGGTGAGGAGTCATCTGGATGCAGAGCGACAGCCATTCATTCCTCACCTCTCTTGATTGATGGTATTCAGTGGTACGTTTGGCTCAGCTTGTGTGTGGGGTGCCTCTGGCCAGACTGCAGCAGCATCTTGCCAGGATGGGGGAAGATGACAGCTTTATCTGATGAGGAAAAAACACACATCTGTAGAGGTGGAAAAGGCGAGGGAAAGAGGAAGAAGTATAGTTGATGATGAGGTATTTTGCAAGATACCTGCTAAATCGAGACGAGATTGTGCTGGAAAGTAGGACGCCACTTCTCTACAAGATTCCTAAGTTGAAAGGAATGACCTGGTCGCCGCATGATCAAATTTTATTAGGTGCCAATATACTGATGTTATTTGCCTCAGTTGTTCGTGCTGGCGGTAGTGTGGAAAGACAGGGATCAGGTTTAAAGAGGCTCAGATCGGCTATTTTTTCCTTCACCCTGGTAAATCTTAGAATAAAATTTCACACAGGTTCACAGCAAGAACTCAACTCAAGGAAGGTTGATAATTCGAACAGGAGCGACTGCAACAAGTCTGTTTATACTCATAATACGAATATGGAGTCAGATACTAAAGTATTCTCAACTCTCCTTCCCTCCCCCCCCCTTTTTTTTTTTTCGATCCAGAGATGCTAGAATGAGATGCAGTCGACAAAACTGCATATTTTTATCACACACATATTGAATGATAATAAACATCTCAGTCCACTACGTCTATGAATCAAGCCAAGAAATAAAGGCAGGAAAGGAGAATGAACTTTAGAATTTGACTGTGCTAGGTATCGGGCTCCAAGTTCAGCCTACCGTAGACTAGATAATCAATGCTTAGTGTGATCGGCCTACGCTACCCTCTGTAATAAAAATAGCATAGACAACCTCCAGTATTACTTTCTCCTCTTTACAACGATAACACTTATTAAATAATGCTTCTTTTTTTCTGTAATCTCCAAACAACTAAATTCAAATTTCCTGTTTTCCTACAATTATCTTTGAAACACAGATAGTTACTTTAACTATAACTTACCTTATAAATGACAGAATGGAAGAGACCAGTAGGTGCGTTGCTATTTCCTTTCATTTGTACTCCATAAAAAAAAAAAACTTCCGTAATGAAGTGAATACAGCTGCCAGAAAGTGAGAATGGGACTGTTTCGCATTATTAAACTACTTTTGTACAGGATGCAAGAAAAATCTGTGATGTAGGCGACAGGAGGCGTGACAGTGTAATGTGCGACTGTAAGATGTGTGTGCACTGTGGCATTTTGAGGTCTGGTGGTGTGTGTGTGTGTGTGTGTGTGTGTGTGTGTGTGTGTGTGTGTGTGTGTGTGTGTGTGTGTTTTACCTTATTATTTCTTTTAAAGTCATCATAAAACAAATCACCTCCAGCTCTATAAAACAGAAAGATGGCTACAAGCGTAAAACACTGCAGACATCAATGAAGAGGTCGGCCGGGTCAATAAGCTTCCCTCCCTTTCTCTATTTCCATGTTACTTGGGTTTTCATTTTTCCTTTCTTCATTATTTTCTTACTCTTTGCTTAAGGAGATTCCTGTCCAGTCATCTGTTGTATCTTTCTGCCCTCTTTAATCTCTCTCTCTCTCTCTCTCTCTCTCACACACACACACACACACACACACACACACACACTAACTCAGCTTGGTGATACCGTGGATAAGTTAAACATTATTTAGTAAAAAAGAAAAAAAATACATCAAAAAGTCTTCCATCAACCACCAGCATGGGAAAGCCTGTCTTTGGCTTAAGGAGGTTCCCTAACACCTCTTCCTTAGCGCTTTATTTAAGGACAGTTAATATAATTTTGCACGATGTTTATGAAGAGTATGGTGATATTAGACTGACTTAACCCAAAAGACAATACTTGTAACAATGTGTAATAAGCAAAATTAATCGCTTAGGAAGAGATGTTAGGGAGCTTCCTTAACTGACGAGAAGAGGGTCCTTTGTCGCTTAAGTAACTGTAATTCCTCGTACTTTTTCCCTCCGACCTCCTACAAGCAGGGACGGAAAGGGAGCTGAGATGTAACTTTGGCCTTAGTTAAGGGAACTCTCTAACACTTCTTCCTAAGTGATTCACTTGGCTTCTTGCTCCGTACAGTCCTCATCTGTCATTTAAATCATTCCATTGCCACCATACTCAACATAAAAATCTTACTCATTGATATTAATCAGCCATATCCAAAAAATACAAATGTAAGGAAGAGATGTCAGGGAGCTTCCTTAACGACTGAGAATACATACAGACCTTTTATGGAGAAGCGCCTTATTTTAATCTTACATTTAATTATTGATCCTTAAGCAGGAACCGTGAACCTCCTTTGAGAATCTTAATACTTTTTTATTTATATAACCTAGGCACATATTCTTATCAGCTTAGGCCATTTCTCAACCTCATTCGTTAAGTTTATATCTTCATATGCCGCGTAATATTTCTCATACATGTAGTTAATTAAAAATTTGTCGATATTTTGCCTTTTTTCATTCGTTTACCTTATAAAGGCTCCATCTTGCTTGCATTCGTCGGCCTTGGTCACTTAATGGCGGCTCTCCACGCTGTTCGACCTTGACAGCCTCCCTATGCAATCTTATCAATCTGGCCAAACCATCTAAATTTACCCCTCCTCATCACAACAATAATTCAAGTCCCGTGCTTGCTCTCAAGTCTTCTACCGCGATCTCCCGGCCCCCACATTCAAGGGTGCAGTACACATAGCCTATATCTAATCTTTGTCATTTCTGTACATCTGGTCATATGGATATCCTTTTCCTTTACTGCTCATGTCTTATTACCATTCAGCATTGCACTCCTAACTCATGCCACATATAATGATCCCTTAGCACAAAGGGAGAGTTTTCTCACTGTTAGGAGAGGCAACAGATCCCTGAACTTCCTCCAACCCACCCCTTACCCTAGCCACAGCGCTAGCTCCAGCTCCACCTCCAGCACGTGTCCCCTAAGTAAGAAAACTCTTCCACACACTCCAAGAGACTAACCTGCAAGATCAAGCTTTTCACGCCTGACAATCTCTACACACACTCCCCAACACTGCGCACACGAAGTCAGTATTATTTCGCAGCCTATTTCTAATACCACCACATCTTTTATGCATCCCACTTATTGCACATGCTGCACAAGATGGAGCTATTACCCACACCTTTATGGCAAACTGCATGTGACCACACTCCCTCTGCTTTGACAGTACTGCCACCAGCCCCAGATATCATTACCTTTGTTTTTATCAGCATTTATTCTTTTTACCATTTTTATTTTTACTCTGCCTTGGGCTAAAAGTGCTGTCTCTCCATCTTGAATATTGAACTGTAACAGCAGATTAACACTTGAATATGAAACTAGTCACGAAAACTTGCTAATACGAGAAGGTACAACTGCAGTATTGTGTTGTTCTGCCACTGAGCTACGCAAGATAAGCTGCAAAAGGACGAAAATCTGGGCCAGTTTAACGTGAAATAGCATTTATTGATTTTTTTTTTTTTTTGTAAGAGAAGATGAACAGAGAAAGAAAAATCAAATTAGATTAAAAAAAAAAAAATCCATACACCAGACTGTACAGTAGGTGCCCTACATTCAGTTAAAAATTAATAATAAAGATTAATATTGTAATAATAAATAAATGACATAAGATAGTATTATTGTACAAGATGCAAAGCACATCACTAATTATTAGTGTTTTGGAGCCTCCTTAACCAACGACGCTATAATTTTTTCATCTTACCTTTGTAAGAATTTTCGTCCTTTAGATTATTTCATGTAGATCAGTGACAAAAAAAAAAAAAATGCCAAGGCTCTATGTACTTCCATAGCACTTCTTTGTGGCTAGTGTTATATTCAACAGTAGTGTTAATCTGTTGTCAGAACTCAGTATTCAAGTGGGGAGCTGGCAATTTTAGCCCACTTTACAGTATAAAGAGTATAGTTAGAAACACTTCGCATTCAGGGATGAACTAGAAAAAAAAAACTAAATAAAGCCTTGAGTTAAAAATTAATGTAATTGTGTAAAATCGCACTGGTGCATGTTAATTACGCAAAGACCTTTTCCCACAATGCCGCTTCATTGCCCGCGTGAGTAATCTACTATAGTCAAACCAGAATATGATGAGCTCTGAGGTGGGGCGGGTAAGAAAAGTGCATATGCCAAATATTTAAACCTTCAACTTTACATTGTCGAAAGTTAAGATATTAACAACTTTATATTAGCTTGAAATACTCTATATATAATATATTATTTTAAAAAAAATCATGGTAATGTTTTATTTTCTTTATAAGAATATAAACAACGACTCTATACAACATGTGACAACGTTCCTTAGACAACACTGCCACGTTTCCGGTGACCCGCGTGTTTGAGTCAGTCACAGCCACTCACCTTCTGTCTAACCATAGCTTGTATTTTTATACTATAATAGCCGATAATAGCCTTAATGGAACCAAAAAAACTAAACGTAAAAGTACGGTAGCATATTTTTGGTGGAGTTATCCCATTCAAAATATTATAGAAACGTTGGATACCGGGTGATTTTGTTTTGGTAAAGATGTGACAACGCTGTACTTAATCCCCCTCTCCACCCCAGAGCTCTTCATATTCTGGTTTGACTATAGCTAGAATTTTCCACTTAATAATAACGTAGCACAATATAAAATTTGATATCGTAACACTGCTAGTGATGCACTATAGATACTTGACGCCAATTCCGTATTTGAATGGCTTCTCACGTGCTTGCAGTGGAGTAGAGGAATCTTTATGTATCCGGAAGGTCGATGATCACCTTTCGATTAGGTGTTTTAAAATAGGTCATGGACACGCGCGGTGACCCATTAAGTACGACTGGATATTTTTTTTTTTTTCCCAAAATACCGAATCGATTTTCTTGTAGACCTGTGAAACAATAATATGAATAATAATATGAACAAACTGGCAAACTTTGAATGTACCAAACTTTCTTATAACACTTTTTATCCACATTATCAATGCTTGGCTGGCCAAAACTATTGAAAAGGAACCCTCTGGATGTTTTTCAAGAATAAGTTTGCTTTCTAAGATAGTTTTTAGATAAATGCTCAATTAGGGTTTTCAGTAAATTCCTGGGCGATCCCTATTATGAACCACTACCTTGGTTCATGTTAAATCACCCCAGTTTCTGTATTACCCCACACTTTGAAGATGTGAGAAATCCTTAACTTTTTGTACCACCAGTGCGCCGCAAACGTCCAGATACTCATACTGAGCACCATTATCATCATAACCACCACCACCGTCATAATCATCGCTATCACCACCACCACCACCATTACCAAAACTATCACCACCACCACCACCATAACCATCACCATCGCCACCACCGCCATGACAATCACCACCACCACCATAACCATAACCATCACCTCCACCACCATAACCATAACCATCACCACCACCACCATAACCATAACCATCACCATCATCACCATAACAATCACCACCACCACCATAACCATCACCTCCACCACCATAACCATAACCATCACCACCACCACCATAACCATAACCATCACCACCATCACCATAACAATCACCACCACCACCTTAACCATCACCTCCACCACCATAACCATAACCTTCATCAACGCCACCACCATCACCACCACCATAACCATCACCACCACCACCAAATCATAACCTTCATCACCACCACCACCATCATCATAATCGTCACCATTACCACCATACCCATCATCATCATCACCGCCACCATCATCACCTTATCGCCACCAAAACATCTCATCCTCCATGGTTTGATCATCATCGCAACGTATTGTAATGTATTCCTCGTTCATCACATTAAAGCCAGACCAGAATTTAATAAGACATGTAACGACAGTAATATTTTGACAGTGTATATGGCCCTGAGATCCCTAGAGAGTGGACTGAACTTAAAGTTGATGGAAGATAAATCTGATAAATCCCACTCTCATTCTGCCAAGAGGCATATTTCTCTTTCGCTATTTTCTTTCCTCCTTTTATTCACTTCTTCATTTGCTTTCGCCTTTTCTCTCCTCATTCGCCAAGAGAGAACACTTCGTCTTTGCTCTTTCGTTTTCCTTCCAGCTGCATATTCTCTCTCTCTCTCTCTCTCCTAAGAGTATTTCACTCTTAATTCCCTTCATTTGTTCCGTAAATCACATCCTCATTTTAATACCCTGATTTTTTTACCCTCCACCTGACGAAGTCATAGGAGGGTATTGTTAACAAGATATGTGGCATAGAGATTTTCGTTGCCAGAGCAAATCGCAGGAAGTATTAACTATGGTCATGGTATTTCACAAAGTTAGGTGTCTTTTGGTGAACTGCTGCCTTTTGATAAGCTGAATGCTGTCTATTTTTTTTTTTAATTAAAAAAACATATATTTTTTCCTTTGAGATTTCAGTGCTCCCTATGCGAGTAATCTAAAGCCACAACTCCGTATTCAATATCGAGTCATGAAATTTCACAGAAATACTGGTATGTGTCTTACAGCGAACTGGTACCCTTTGATAGGTAAAATACTTTGTCTTTAGTTTTTTTTAATGGAAAAAAAAAAACTTCAATGTGTCCTTCTGTATGTGTTATACAGAGGGGTGGGGTGTGGGGGTGATGGCCGATATGTTCTTGGTTAGTTGTGCAGGGAAGTGGGGTATGAGCTGAGTCGAATGGAAAGTTGCAACAGCACAGCGTTGCCTGTGTTTTCCTTTCTTGTACTAAATTAATCTTCTTATTCCCTTATTTCCCTTATTTCGCACTCTAACTGCATTTATTCATTGCAATTTCGCCAGTATAATTATCGCCACCACCACCACCACCACCATCACCATCATCAGTATCATCATCATCATCATTTTCATCACTAATCATCTTCATCATTAGCCAATTTCCCATTACATCATGCACTTCCGTTATTGCATTTTCGGTAACTTTACCTCACCTCTCATCCACGACTCGATTCCTCTTCTCATCTACCCATATTTACTGTCCTCCTTTCCTCATGCTCTCCATCTACCCGTCTCTGCCCATCCCCAAACTTCAGCCATAACAAGAAACGTTGGGATGGGGTAGAGAGGATCCGAGGAGCTTCTCTCTGGAAATCTTAGAAAATTGAGTCTCATGAGATGCATTTTAATCCCGTTGAAGATGACACATGGAAAACAATATCAGATAATACGCTTGGGAAAATATTTATGCAGTATGGCTTAATTTAGTCATCCGTCGATATTTTTTTTAATGCAAGGAGGAAGGAACCAAGGGCCAGGGGCCTGCAAATTGCCCCCTCCAAGAAGAAAAGCAAAAACAAGTTAACAGAGAGCCAAATTCAAGATCCATTCATTTCGAGATTTCTGGACACACTACGTTTGAAAGATTGGAGATCGTAGACAGAAGGAAATACAGACAGAGGGAGACAGCTCCACAGATGACATGTTGCATACATGAAGGACTGAGAGTAGCGGTTAATTCTTGCATTAGAGAATTGGACAGAAATGGGATGAAAGTTTGTTGCTAGATGGGTGCTGCGTGCCCACTGTAGTGGTGGAGAGATGCAAGAAGACAGTTCAGAGGAGCAGTGACCATTGAGGTAACGATAGAAAAGAGATAAAGATGCACTAGTGTCGCGAAGATATAAAGGATGAAGGGAGTCAGTAAAAGGAGAGTCAATAAGACGATAAGCCTTTGACTCCACTATGTTGAAAAGAGCTGTGTGGGGGAAGCCTCCCCACACATTAGAGTTGTACTCTAAACAGGGGCTAATAAAACCCGTGTGTAAAGTCAACAATTGTGCAGGGGTAAAGAAGGCATGGAGTCGTTTTAGCACACCCTATCTCTTGGAAGCAGATTTCACAGGAGAGGTAAGATGTCCATTCCAAGATAAATCCCGAGAGAATGAAACCCCAAGTATATTTAAAGATGATGCAGGATTGAGCTGGATATTATTGAAAATTAGGGGGTACTCCTATGGAAGATTTTGTCAGGTTGATAGATGTAAGAACTGAGTTTTCGTTGCATTAAAAACAACAAGGTTATTTTTTACCTCAGTCAGAGATAAGAGCCAACTAAGACAGTAGGTGTGCCATAACCTCATCCCATGTTTGCTGAAGTAACTGCTGAGATGGACACTGCGAGAAGCGAATCGGAAGCTGAAGGGTGGAATCATTAGTTTATGAGTGGATAGATTTAGATGTACAATTTAGAGGGCCATTGATGAATAAAACTAAGAGAGTTGGTGATAGCACAGAGCACTGAGGAACACCACAACTGATAACTCCAGAAGAACGGTGGCTGTCTATAACAGTAGCTATAGAATGACCAGAAAGGAAACTAGAGATGAAGGCACAGATAGAAGAATAGAAACCGCAAGAGGGTAGTCTGGAAAATGAAGATTTATACCAGACACGATCGAAAGCTTTTGAGATGTCAAGTGCAATGGCAAAGCTTTCGCCAAAGTCCCGAAAGGAGGATGACCAGGAGTCTGAAAGGTAAGTGAGAAGATCACCAGTGGAGCATCCCTGGTGGAACCCATACTGATGATCAGAAAGAAAGTTGTGATAGGAAAGATGCTTTTTTTTTTTGTTAAGAACTCAAAAACTTTTGAAATACATGATGCTAAAGCAATTAGGTGATAGTTGGAGGCCTGGGAATGGTCATTCTTTTGGGCACAGGCTGAATGAGAGCAAACTTCCATCAAGAAGGAAAGGTGCAAGTTGATAGACGAAGACGAAAGTTTACCAAGGAAGGGTGTAAGCACAGCAGTACATTTCTTGAGGAACACAGGAGGGACCCCATCAAGTCATATACCTTGTTAGCACTGAGGCCAGTGATGGCAGGAAATACGTCAATAAAGGAAATTTTAATGTCAGCCATGAGGAAGTCAGAAGGGGGAAGAGATGAAGGGACAGCACTGGAATCGTCTAAGGAGCTAAGAGTTCTGCTCTATCAATAGAAGAAATAGTTACTGAACCATCAGAGTGGGAAAGAAGAGGAAAGGATGATGAAGTAAAATTGTTAGAAAGGTTTTTACAAGTTGCCAGAAGGCGCGGGAAGAGTTCGAGTTGAAGGGTTCGGAGCATTTAGTACGGATGAAATTACTTTTAGCTGAATGAAGAACAGACTTAGCACGATTCCAGGCAGAAAAATAAAAAAGATGAGATTCAGGGGTGGGTTGGCTCCGGTACCTTTTGCAGGCCTTCTCCTTGTGGACAACATTAGAACAAGCTTGAATAAACCAATTTTTTTTTTTTTTTGGCATTAGTCAAAGGATATGAGAAAGAAATGTATGCCTCCATTCCCGAGACAATAACCTCCATAATGCGCATGGCACACTCAGATGGCTCCCGGCCATAGATGCAGTAATCACTACAGGGAAATTCAAAGAAGTACTGCTTGAGGGCCACCCAATCTGTAGTTCCAAAGTGCCACAACCGACTTGCATTGGAGGGTTCACAGGCCGTACTGGAGCAATAGGACAGGTTAAGGTGATACGGTTGTGATCGGAGGAGCCCAACAGAGAGGAAAGATTTACAGTGCAAGCAGTTCATGCACCTTAAAGAACCCATAAAATCACCTAACTTCAAACATTCACATCCCGGCCTTCATACTGTACATTCACGTCACTTCGTACATTCATTCCCCAGCCTTAGTATATCCGTCTCCCAGCCTTCACACATTCACTTCACTACAAATGTTCACTTCTCATCCTTCATACATTAACCTCACTTCATACATTTCCTCCCAGCATTGACATATTCACTTCCCAGCCTTCATACGGTCATATCACTTCATACATTCACCTCGCAGCCTCATACATTTACCTCACTTCATTCATTTCCATCCCAGCCTTCATACACTCACACTTGCTTCATACACTCATTCATCCCATATTCATTCACTCCTGTTTCAACTCATTCACTTCAGCTCTCACACATTCGCCTCAAAGCACACACCTCTCACTCTTCACACACACACACGCACACAAACACAAACACACACACACACAAGTCCTTCACCACATCTCGAGCCCACTTACTACATTCCCTTATAACTGTGATGATCTTCTCTCTCTCTCTCTCTCTCTCTCTCTCTCTCTCTCTCTCTCTCTCTCTCTCTCTCTCTCTCTCTCATAATTGCTCATGCATTTTGCATTTTCACTGCATGAATGAAAGCTGAAGAGATTCATCAGATTTCCAAGAACACGGAGGACAGGGAGAGAGGCTGAGAGAGTGTTGTGCTAAGTGAGAGCAAAATAACAATGTTGTGGCTAGGCTGGAGGGTGGAGTAAGGGAAGGGGATCTAGAAGATAAGACGAGAGAAAAAGGGAAGAAGATGAGAGAAAGATATAGGGAATAGAAAAGAGGAAGTATGAGATCAATTGCCCCATTTGGGAAAGTGAATTTCCTTACGTCTTTATCACCTCCCTTTTTATGCAGTTTTTTTGCAGTGGCCTCTTGCTGATACTTCCGCATAGGTTATGTACTCATTTATGTCTATTTTCTCTTTCCCTGAAATGCATTTATATAGCATAATCATGTCTCCTCTTTTCCTTCTCTCCTGTAGTGTTGGCAAATTCCATTTTTCTAGTCTTTCTTTGTACAATAGCTTTGATCCCTTAAGCTTGGTGCCCATCTTGTAGCGAGTCTTTGAGCTTTTTCAGTCTTATCTGTATTTCAATAGATGTGGATTCCAGACTACTGATGAATACTCCAGGGTTGGTCTGATATATGATGTTTTTATTTTTCTCAGCATGTCT
This sequence comes from Coenobita brevimanus, assembly GCF_032717465.1. Lineage (NCBI taxonomy): Eukaryota > Metazoa > Arthropoda > Malacostraca > Decapoda > Coenobitidae > Coenobita > Coenobita brevimanus. The sequence goes on from NC_137002.1 coordinate 16,839,200, forward strand.
TCATTTATGTACGTGAATGCTATTCTCATATTAGCAAGCAATGTACTGTATACATGATCCATACCTTCTCGCTGATGTGGTCAGCCGGAGATAATCTGTTATTCATAATCACTCCTAGGTCCTTCGCTCTTTTTGATATGTGAAGGGTTTTACTTCCTAATTTATAATCCCAATCTGGTCTTTTCTCACTTTTACAAAACTTGATTACATGACACTTGTCCACATAGAATTCCATTTGCCATTTATTACTTCATTCATGAAGTTTATTTAATTCTTCTTGTAGCTCTCTACAAGAGTCTGTGTTAGTAATTCACCTTTATGTTTTTGCATCATCAGCATCTTTCCTATCACAACCTTCTTTCTCATCGTCAGTATGGGTTCCGTCAGGGACGCTCCACTGGCGATCTTCTCACCTACCTTTCAGACTCCTGGTCATCCCCCTTTCGGGACTTTGGCGAAAGCTTTGCCATTGCACTTGACATCTCAAAGGCTTTCGATCTAGTCTGGCATAAATCTTTACTGGAATTTCCAAACTGCCCTGTTGCGGATTCTATCCTTCTATCTGTGCCTTCATCTACGGCTTCCTTTCTGGTCGTTCTATAGCTCCTGTTGTAGACGGCCATCGTTCTTTTCCAAGATCTATCAACAGTGGTGTTCCTCAGGGCTTTGTCCTATCACCAGGTCTCTTTCTTTTATTCATCAATGGTCTTCTAAGCTGTACATCTAACCCTATCCACTCATAAGCTAATGATTCCACCCTTCACCTATCCATTGGGTTTCCGCAACGTCCATCTCAGCAGTTATTTCAACAAACAAGGGATGAGGCTATGGCACACCTAATGTCTGACTTGGCTTGTATCTCTGACTGGGATAATAATAATCTTGTTGTTATCAATGCATCAAAGACTCAGTTTCTACACCTATCAACCTGTCAAAATCTTCCACAAGAGTACCAACTAATGCTTGGGGTTTCATTCACTCGGGACTTATCTAGGAAATATTATATTGCATCTCTTATAAAATCTGCTTCACAAATCTCTTTCTCCTGTGTATAGATGATTCTCTTGTCTGTAATGGATTGTATTTTATCTTTGACTTTGGTTTTGCATCGGTAGTAGCTATTTTAATAGCTTCGGTTGATCGCTGCTTTTATTTATAATGTCTTCTTCAAACTATCTTTAGGCTTCTCTCCTTATTCTTGAACAATCGTTTTTTGCCTGTTTATAGTTGTTATATGCCTTCACATTATTGTGTCTTCTGTATCTATTTCACAAGTCTCTCTCCTTTTTTTTTTTTTTTTACATTCCGCATTAAACCATTTCTTTATTTTCATTTTACTTCCTTGTGCTGTGGGATGTAATTTTGGATTCTTATTTCATAAAGTTCACAGAATTTTCTATATATAACATTTAAATCTTCTCCTCTAAGCTCTTTTTCCCAGTCTGTTTCTAGGAAGTACTTCTTTAGGTCATGGTAGTTGCCCTTTTTGTAGTTTAGGCTCTTTTTGTAACTTTCATTACTGGTAACTATGTCATATGCAATCCTAATGTTGCAGTTTAACACTGCATGGTCGATTTTGTCGAATGGAGGGTGATACATTATATTGTCAATATCATTTTCTTGCTTAGTAAATATAAGATCTAGTACTGATGGATCATCAAGTCCTCTTTTTCTGGTGTTTTCCTTTACATGTTGTGTTAGGAAAAACTCTTGCACAAGATCCAGTACCTTTTGGTCCCAACAGCTTTCATGGTTTTTTATATCTAGAGTATTCCAATTTATATTTGTATTGAACTCTCCAGTTAATATAATTCTTTCATATTTCTCTTCCATTCTATGTAGTAATGTTCTTAAACTCAGAATTGTATTCTCTCCCAGGACTTCATATTCGCCTCTTTCCCAAGTGTTTGTTCTGGGTGGCATGTATAAATTTGCCAAAATTTATTTTCCTTGAGATGTAAATCTCTTCTGCAATAAGTTCTACTTGTGAGGGTATATCAAGTTCTATTTCTTTGACTTGTAGAATTTTCTGTGTTAATATTATAATTCCTCCTCCATTTTTTTTTTACTCATATTTCTTCTCCATAAATTGCATTTTTCCAAGTTTAGAGTGTTGTTTGATATCCTTGGGGTTAGTTTCGTTTCAGTTAGGCTAATATTATGTGGGTCCTTTTCTTTGATATAATCTTTCATTTCTAATAATGTAGATACCATTCCATCTACATTTGAGTACATCAACTTAATGATCTTGTTTACATACATGTCATTACTTGAGTCTACTACCTTCCTCCTTTTTATTCCCTTCTGGTTAAGTACCACTTTCATACCTGCAATCCAATTACTTTGTAAAAAAAAAAAAAAATGTACTCTTCTCATCCTCTGATCTCCCCTCGTTCTTTGTTTTTGCCTCCTCCCTCTTCTCTTTTATTAATCCCAATTCCTCTTGAATTAGGCATCTTTTTATCCATACTTTTTTAAATTCTTCTTTTTCCATAAGTTTGCATTTTTTTATTATCTCCTCCACTGTATTCACACTCTGGAAGGTTACTTTCAGGCGCCTTGACTTGTTTCTCTCATATTTCCCCAGACTTTTGTGTTCTTCTATGTCTTTATTACAGATTTCCTCTGACATTTCTTCCAATATTCTCATCATATTTGCCATCTCCTTTGTTTTGTGTGTGTGTGTGTGTGTGTGTGTGTGTTCCAACCCCTAATGTGGAAGTCATAACTTCTGGAAAAATGTTGGGTAAATGATGGATGTGTGGATCTCCTAAGCCAATAATATGCTGTAGGATAATATTAGTGAGTGATATGAATGTAAAAGTAAATAATTAAAAATTAGGAGAGATAATTAAATAGAGAGTGAGGGGAATTACTTTAAAAAGGACCTCTTTGGTGGAGGTATGTTTGGGAGGAGAATGATGTGTTACCAAACTTTTCTTTTTCAGTTCAAACTGATAGAAAGGTAAACACGGACAGTGAAAAAACAAACTAAATGTTTCGTGCTTGTGTGGATGAATGAGGGAAACGTTTTTGATATGAGATCAGGTATTGACATTCAAAATTACTAAAGAAGTGATTATGTAGTTTGATTAGTGCAATGCAGAAGTATCATCTGACATTATCATTACGTCAATGGGAAAATGCAAACAGTAAAGAAACTAGAAAGAAATGAAACAGATGAACACTAAGAAAACTGCACAAGAAACTACCGACAGAGGTTAGTACCAGACTCGATCGAAGACAGAGATTAACTTTAGCATAACGTTAGAAGCTTTATTCAAGCCGCTGAAGGAGGATGACTGTGAGTCTGCAAAGGATATTAGCAGATCAACACTGAGGTAAACCGAATGGAATATTAGCTGAAAATTACATAGAAAACTGTGAAAGCGACAGTGTTTCCGAATCTCTCTTAATGATCAGATTAGCAACTGAGAAATACAACAACAATAATAATAATGATAATAATAATGATAATGATATAATAATAACGGAATAATAAGTTTTTATTATTATTATTATTATTATTATTATGCTTATTATTATTATTATTATTATTATTATTATTATTATTATTTGTTATTATCATTATTATAGAAAAGTAAATAAAAAAGAAGTGCAAATTGACGGTGCTTGGAGGTCAGGGAACGGTCACCTTTCCCATTGCAGGCTGTGCAAATACTACAGTATACTCCAATACGGTGACGATTTTCCTATTTATTTTTGGTCGCACAACATTTATATTTAGATGTAGATGAACCTCCTCAAGTACAGGGATTAAACATAAACTCTATCACCCCACACTAAAAACGATGAGGCTAATATTGAACTCTTTACTTGATTTTGGTCACCATACAACGCTTTGATTCAGCTTAGGATGGATATCACTCATTAAAGACCTTAAGAGCTCATTTTTGCCAAGAGGTAAGACTTTTATAGATGGAGACTGGAGGTAATTGGACAAATCTAACTTACTCGTACTTCAAACAGATGCTGACTATACCGTCTCCCAGTAAGCAATAAAATGAATATAGTATATGGGAGTTTAGGGCTGATGGCGCAGTGGAACTAGGATGTCCATGTAAATCATTCCTTTTTTTTCCCTCTCTCTCTCTTTTTTTTTTTTTTTTTTCTTTTACGCCGTGTCCCCTTTTTTCGTTAAGGGCTAAGGCGTTGCCCCTGGGTAGAGGACTTTGGTTTTGGAGCGTGTACCACTTTATGACCAGATGCCCTTCCTGACGTCCACCAATGACCCTTGGGTGGTCTCGAACCTCCGACTCTGACCCACTGAGCCACGGCTGCTACAACCAGCTAGGTGACAGTAGTGCATTAATTCTCCCGGCAAGGCATCTTACCCGGCCGCGGCGAGAACTCACTACTCTTTGGTCTCGAGTCAGGAGCCCTACCACTGAGCTGCCATGTCCCTTCATATTATTAGTTTAATTATTATACAGAATACTTTTTACGCTACCTTACTTATTTTTTACTTATATTTTTACTTATTCGTTTATTCACAGACGGCTGTTTTAAACTTGTACCATGTTAATCCTTGCATCGCAAACTCGCTCAACTAATTTATGCCATTTCATTAGAACTCGCTCAGGGCATCTTCACCAGCTGTCACTGTAAACAAAAGTACAATTCTGGCATTGTTGTTTTATTTTCTTATCAATAGTTCACGACAGTTTTCCACCCATGTGTCAGCTGTGATAACGAAGATGGAGTGTGGCGAGGCAGGGTAGACAGAGAACAGGGGGAAAGTGGGAAAGATGACTTCAGTTCTCTCATATTAACTTGGCCCAGATTCTCATCCTTTTGCAGATTATTTCACGTAGTTCAGTGGCGGAAATTGAAAACACCAAGGCACTACATCATTTCCATAGCACCTCTTCGTGACTAGCACCGTATTCATTTGTTAATATAGTGTTACAACTTCAAACCTTCACATATTCACCTCTCACCCTTCCTACATTTACCTCCCTACCTTCATACATTCACCTCCCAGCCTTCATAAATTCACCTCAATGCATACATTTATTTCCAGCTTTCGTACATTTCCCACTCAGCCGTCCACCACACTCATTCATCCTATATTCATTCACTTCTGTTTAGTTCACTCACTTCAGCTCTCCCAAACTCATCTCAGAACACATACCTCTCACTCTTCCAACACACACACACACACACACACACACACACACACACACACACACACGTCCAGCATCACTTCTCCGGCCATTCACTCGATTCCCTTAAGACCTAAGTAGTCTCTCTCTCTCTCTCTCTCTCTCTCTCTCTCTCTCTCTCTCTCTCTCTCTCTCTCTCCTAAAACAGTGGTGGCACTGAACACGTCGATGGAGGAGCTGTATGGGCGGGCAGTAAAACCTGTCTGGGGTGGACGTGAGGGGTTTAATGGACTCGTGAAAGAAACAACTCGGAGAAGTAGAAGGAAATGCAGATGGAGGAAGTGGTAGGGGGAGAGAAAGGGAAGTTAAGTGGCAAGAACAGATGGAAACTTAGCTCTGTAAGCGTGTAGATGGACTGGAACTAAGATGGTGAAGTGATAGTAGACAGTGTTAATGTATATGACATCAGACTGTAAGAGGTCCTCCCCCACCCCTCCACTCACACATATTCTCTCTCTCTCTCTCTCTCTCTCTCTCTCTCTCAAAAACTGCTCTTCCCTTCTCGCTGTACAGAAGAAAGCTAAAGAGATATCTACAGAATTCCAAGAACAAGGAGGACGGAGAGAGGCTGCGAGGGTGTTGAGGTTGTCGAGGAGAGAAAAACATCAGTGTTGTGGTAAAGCTGGAGGATGGAGGAAGGAAGGGAGGGGGAAGAGAGAGAGGAAGAGGAAAAAAAAAAACAAGACGGCCAAAGAAGAAGAAGAAGAAGAAGAGAGAGAGAGAGAGAGAGAGAGAGAGAGAGAGAGACAGACAGACAGACAGACAGACAGAGACAGAGACAGAGTCAGACAGACAGACAGACAGACAGACAGACAGACAGACAGAGGGTAAATCTCCTCTTTTCACTGATTACCCATTGCACCTTTAACTTCTGTCCCTGTTTCAATAGCCCTTTTTTTTTTTTTTTTTTGCTTCCTTCATTATATTGCCATACTCATTCATTAGTGTATTCTCATTCGATAATCATCTATCATCACTACTGTACCTTCTCTGTCTGTCTGTCTGTCTGTCTGTCTGTCTCTCTCTCTCTCTCTCTCTCTCTCTCTCTCTCTCTCCCCTTCTTTTGCCGACGTAACCGCTGCACTCAGGAAGGATCAGTAACGTCTTACCACACAGATTAAAGACAGGCTGGGGGGTGGGGAGGCTGGTGTCCTATTACGAAGCCCAAGCTTTCTAATTTAACCCCTTGTGTCCAGGTGACGTCCTCCTTAGTTCATTCTAGCTGCTTTTACATGATTTTGTTAAGCTTTTCAAAGTCCTATAGTAATGAAAGGGGTCAATTTAGGTTACAGTTCACCTTCCAGCTTCAAACGCCAAACTTTAGCTGAATTTAATTATTAAGAGGTTGCAAGAATTTAATGAACGTGACGTCCCCAGGTATGATAACTCAAATACCCTGACGGAGATTGCAGTCCAAGTTTCTTGATAAAGAAAATACCGCAATGAGTACTCTACCGACTATGTCACTGCGGGACATTCAGTGACATGGCCTTTTAATCAGAGGCGTGAAGACTTTTAGCCAGCGGAAAGTAATGGAAGACAGAATTTCACGGATAATCAGAATGAAAAAAAAGTACTGCAGGTATTTATTAAGGGTAAATGAAAAAGTCACTTTTATTGCAGAGGTTTCAGTATTTTTGAAGATTTTTTCCATTGCTTTTTCATTGTTTGTAAAAAAAAGGTGCATAGCACCAAAAATCTTGCTCAGTTATTACCTTACGTTATTCTCTTCATGCTTTAGGACTGTGGCTGTAATGTTCAGATTCCAATCTCTCCTGCTACACAGAGACAATACTCATTTCACTCAGACTTGGCCTAAAACTGCCATCCCTCCTTCTCGATTGCTGAGTTGTAACAATAGATTAACGCTAAAATATAAATCCCAATCTCTCCTGCCTTACACCTAGACTATATTTGTTTTACTCTAACTTGGCCTAAAATTGTTATCCCTCCATCTTGAATGCTGAGTTGTAACGATAGATTAACCCTAGAATATGGTGCTAGTCCCTAAAAAATAGTAAACAAAGGATGCAGAGCCCGTAGCATTCCTTTTTTCTGCCAATGGGCTATGTGAATAAACAATAAAAGGAGGAAAATCGAGGTCGTATCAAGATATAAAGAGTGTAATATGCCCAAACGGCACTGCTTTTCTTTTTTTCCATTGAAGTTAATTTCCCGTTTGGTTGCATCATATCTCTGAACTACGGTAACTGGTCCACAGGATAAGCTGATAAATTAACATTACAAGGACTGGGTTGTGTGTGTGTGTGTGTGTGTATGTGTTTATCAAATAAAGCAATTGGCCTGTAGGAATGGTAGCCTAACACTTCAAATAACTGTACTCTCTCAAAAAAAAAAAAAAAAAAAAAAAAAAAATTCAACCAGTGACAGATGGTTTCACAATGAGCTCTGTGCTTGTTCTTTCCTAAGGCAGTACTTCTTTACGGATAGTTGATATCACTGGCTATAAAAAAAAAAAAAAAGTGTATCTATCTATATACCTAGCTGCTTCCCTCAAGGAAAGGGTGGTAGCCGAGACAGGACGACACACTCCCCATTACTCATCCATTCAAACACATTCATTCGCATCTTAGCCCCAAAGGGGAGAAGGAACAGATCCTCACCGCATCACACCGCACAAGGGTCAACTGCGATGTAATAATAATAATAATTAATCCGTCTTTATGCCGTAATGATCAAAACATCGGAGAGTCCCATTCATCAAGAGTTACTGACAATTGTTTGCCAATGATTCTTCCAGTGTTTCATAATATAAAGACGAAACAGTTTCACACATTTCTTAGATCAGGTTTACTTTTCCAATAAACTCTGATAATATCAATGTCAGTAACCCTCACTCTGTTGTTGTCCCGGAGGGGGGAAGAATGAGGAGTGGAAAGGGGGGAGGGGGAGGGTAGATATGAGTAAGAAGGCAGTGACGGGATGTAGCTGGTAAAGTGGATGATAGTGAAGGTGAGTAGGAAGGCACAGTTTCACCCCTTCCTAAGAAACGTCAGCCCCGAATTAAGAGTAATTCCCTGGAGGAGGCAAAAACAAAATTCTAACGTTATAATAATCTGGGGGTTATTAGAGACTGATATTCAAGTACCCATTACAAAAGATCTCGGTAAACTAAACAGCACTATTCAGGGAAAGATTAAAAAACAAGTGTTTATGGTGTGAGACCGAAGCCAAACATATTTCAGACAGCCTTAATAGCACGAGAACAGGAGGAAAAGGGAATTGATGCTGCAGATTTCTCATATATATATATATATATATATATATAGATAGATAGATATAGATAGATAGATAGATAGATAGATAGATAGACAGATAGATAAATAGATAGACAGACAGATAGATAGATAGATAGATATAGATAGATAGATAATATTCGTATACGTAGACAGAGAGACACAGACATACATAGATAGATGCGTGTAGATATGCTCCATCTTACAAGGAATTTAAAAAAAATCCACCTTAGTACACGTGACCCCAGGAAACCGTCTGTCAGGTTGCCTCATATTAATACAACACCCCGGGCTCCCACACTGACACCAGGATTTATATAACCAGTATTAATATCAGCGTTCCTGTGACAGTCCCATGCTTTTTTTTTCTCCTCCCTCCCCTGCTGTGTCTGCTGTGTGCCCTACTGCCTCTCCTGTACCCTACAATCTGTTGCCTACTGTGTAATCTGTTCCTTTCTCTGCTGCTTCTACCCTACCCTATAATCTTCTCCCTTCCTTGCTACCTCTCTCCTACCCTGCAGTTTTCTCCCTCTCCTGCTGCCTCTCTCTCACTTTCCTTTTCCTTTTTCTTGCTGTTTCCGTCTTCCCTGTGAGATCGCCTGTACTCTGTCACGTTTTATTAATCCTTATCTGTTTGTCCCTAGTCCTGCCTGTTTTTCCCATTATTCTTTTTTGTTTGTTTGTTTGTTTTTTGTCCTACTGTCTCTTGTTCCTCTGCCCATATCAGAACCTCCGTCCCTCTGTAAACACTGTCCCCTTATCTGATTTACCGTCCTCCTCTCTCTCTCTCTCTCTCTCTCTCTCTCTCTCTCTCTCTCTCTCTCTCTCTCTCTTTCACACACACACACACACACACACGTCTGACTGTCTATCTCACAGATATCTTCATGCCTTTTCTCTGTCCTCCGGTATCTAACACCGTCCTCTGTTAACTCTATATCCCCAAGTCTGACTCTGTGTCTTTGTTAACTCTTTGTCTCATGTCTGTCTGTTCTTCTGTTAATTGTCTGTCCGTCTGTTAAATTTTCCTCTCCATGTCTGACTCTCTGCCTCTCTACCCTAACGCCTGTGTTCGTCTGGGATATCTCCACTACCAACGGTCCGTCTCGCCCACTTCTTTCTGTCCTAATGTCAGCTTCCACCGTCAGTACTTTGGTTCTCTCTCTTGTCTATTCCTGCTTCCTGACGTCTGAACAGAGGTGGTATGTCACGGTGTTTGATGCCACCAGCTTCAGGCTCCAGAGGCCTGTGTTTTCCTCACACACAAACAAATGGAGTTACAGTGTGCCACTACATTCTACATACTAGGGTTCTGCTTAACCACTACATTTACTGGGGAGGTCGTACATCACTTAGCAACATTATTTTTTAAATGGAATACCTGTGACCTTATAAATAAGTAGTTAAAATGGAAAATGTATGTACAGTATATCCATATAATATCGCCCTTCGACACGATGCAAACTTGGGTTGTGGTAGTTACGATTCACTGCTCACACCACTCACCAAACATGATCTAATCACTGCTGTGTGTTCTTGCTGACTGTACTCTTTTCACTGTTACGTGTATACTTTAAAAGAATGCTAAATGAGTGATGCAGTTCTATACCAGTTTTAAAAGGCTTATTGCCTATCTATCTATCTATCTATAGCCCGACGCCCTAATCCCGCAAAGGGTGGCCGCAGACAAAACGCCTCCAAGTCACTCTGTCACCCACCATTTGACTCCCCTCCCCCCAACTCACCCCCCCCTCCCTCATATACCTCTCAACTCCATCCCTCCACCTCATCCTCGGTCTACCCCTCCCTCTCCCTCCCTCCACCTCACCTACATACACCCTCTTAGTCAGTCTTTCATTCTCCATTCTCTCCAAATGTCCAAACCACCTCAGTGTATTTCTTCTAATCTTTTCAACCACATCCACATCTACCCCACAACGTTCCTTCACTTCTTCATTCGTCAACCTGTCCCTCCACGTCACTCCACATGCTCCTCTCAAGTAACTCATTTCCACTGCTCTCACTCTTGACTTGTTCCCCTCTTGCAAAGTCCACTTGCTTATTGCCGCATTGCATAAATTTTTCGTTTATGTGTATTTTTTAAGTTCATTTATATTCCTTGACAGTCAAACAAGTATCCACTTTCGTCACCAGTAAATTCTTAGCTGACCGATAAACTGATGCGGGACACACAATACGATAAGCTTTTAAAAATTTGAGACAGCCAGATCCGGAAGGTGAACTTTAGCCACTGCGGGCGAGCACACACAAAGCTTTAAGCGACCCACACACACAAGACGAGACAACACTTAGAAGACTTCCTAAACTATCCACGGAGAAGGAATTTAACTTTTTTTTTTTTCGTCTTTCATAAAAAAAAAAAAATAGTGCTGCTAATCCTGTGTGAAGTTCAATGCTACCGCCATACAATTTTACTTATGTCCCTCAATGTGACGTCCCCTTTTATACAGCTTGAGAGAGAGAGAGAGAGAGAGAGAGAGAGAGAGAGAGAGGTGGAGAGTAAACACAGCCTTCATTAATCCCTCCACTACACAGCCTCTATCCTAAGCTGAATAAAACCATCTGACAGTGACAAAATAAACTACAAATGCTATGTCATTGGACTGAAAGGAGTGAGTGAAATTCCTGTCCCAATAAAGGATTAAAAACTATCTTAATTCATCTTCTGGAAAGATGTATGACAGGTAACTTCACTTGGCTGCCGTCTTACGACTTCACTTATATACCTTTGAGAAACTTCGAAAACCCTGTACAACATAAAATGAATAAAAATTACAGTGATCAATATCAATAAGTACCCCTCTACGTATTGATAACTTCCCAGAATGCACATCAGGGAAGCGTTTTATCACACTGGGTCATCTGCGTTAATTCTGAACCCGGAACCGGATTCACAGACAACTTTAAGGTCAGTTCCTGGTGGTAACTGTCATTTGTTTGCCAAGGACGGACAATGAGAGTGTAGATCTCATCCTTCTTGTGTTCGTCCTGTAAAAAACACATTCTAATTACGAAAGAAAGTTACTGAACAGGAATAACAGGGCAGGATGAGTGCAGAGTCTTGCCATGTTTTCTGTTCTTGCAAAAACGAAATAACCAATGACGGAAAACAGATCGTATGTTTCAGAATCCCACCCCCCAAGCCTTCCTAACAGGTAGTGCGTGTGTGTGTGTGTGTGTGTGTGTGTGTGTGTGTGTGTGTGTGTGTGTGTGTGTGTGTGTGTGTGTGTGTGTGTGTGTCCGGGAGGTGCCAGTCTTCGCCACATAGCTCAGCGGAGGATGTTAGACATGTGGGGAGGGGAAAGGGTGGGGAGAAGTGGTGGAGAAAACGAAAGAAGGGAAGGGGAGGAAAGAAGGGAAGGGGAGGGAAAGGAGGTGGAGAGGGGAGGAGGGGAATGGAGGAGAGGAGGGGATGGCGCTAGGGAAGAGATGAGGGGAAGGAACATTAGAACATAAGAAGAGAGGATAACTGCAGTAGGTCGGTTTTCCCATGCCAGGCAGCTCCTAGAAGAGTAAATGAACTACTAGAATGAGATAACGATAGCAAACAAGGCTCTCCCCCGCCCTTCAAACCCTCCAGCAGAAGCCGGCGGGAAAGTGTCAGAAAGAACACCACGCAACATAGAAAAACTGGCGTGGACATTTTATGGGATAGTGTGAAAGGAGTCTATCACAGTGTAACATGAAAAGGAAATAGAATGAATTAGTACTGGTTATAAGATTAATTTTCCCATACCCACCCCTTACTTGTCATGAGCTAATCTAGCCTGTGCTTGAACATCTCAATGGAAGGAAGAGAAAGAGAAAGGGTGGGAAGGAGAGGAGGGGAAGTTGCTAAAGAGTAGAGGGGAAGGAGGTGGAGGGAAGAGAAGAGGAAGGATGTGGAAAGGAGAGTACAGGATAGGATTGGGAAGGAGATGAGAGGCTGGGGAGGAAAGGAAGGGTTGGAGAGATGGGCAGGGAATAAAAAAGGAGAGAAAGGCACCGGAAGAAAATAGAAAGAAGGGTTATAGAGGATGAGAAGAACCTGGAAGAAAGAAACAGAAGGAGCAGGAAAGGAAAGGAGAGGAGTTGCGGAGTTGGGGAAATATCTGGGTAGAGGAAAACGATAAGCAGATGGGTTATAACAGTGAATGTAAGAGATTCACTAGTGAAATTATAAATATGAGAAGGCCAAGGGCAGGATAAAAGATAGTGATATTAAAAGAATGATAGAAGAAGGAGGCAGACTGATAGATTGATGAAGACATATACCGCAAGTAGTGGGCGGAGGACAAGTATATACATTGCTGTACTTGTGGAGTTGGTGGAAGACAGATCAAGATAGGTTGTTAGTGTCGAGGAGATGTTAGGATAGAATATGTTTAGCCATTACAAGTAGTTAGTAGGTTAATAATGGCAAAAGGGATTCAGTAATTTCATTGCGCTCGTTTAAAAGCGACTTCAAGGGAATGAATGATAGGAACGCACGCCCCGACCCCTGTACTTGCGTAGGATAAGTCAGTGGATAGAAGCAGTAGGTACCCCTGCAGGTGGCATGACTATGTCAGTGGTGGAAAGAGGCAACTCCATCTCTTAACATGCGGTTCCAAAACACTGTGGTACAGCGCCTTGTTTCGGGTTAGTGTATATATATATATATATATATATATATATATATATATATATATATATATATATATATATATATATATATATACAGAGGTGGGCACCCGGTACACAGAAAGTACCGTCGGTAACGGTACCGGTACTTGCCTAAAATTGTAGTGTCACTACCGGTACCGGTACAAAAAAGAAGAAGTACCGAGTACCGACTCGGTACTCGGTACATGAATATGAATAAAGGTACTTGCTCAGTAATGATTTTTTTTTTTTTCTGACCACACTGAAGACACACAGACCAGTCTTGTCAATAGAGCCGAACCTGAGGAGAGATGAAGGATGTTGGCAAATATTTGTCACAGTCACATTAAGTATGGGGTGACTAAAGCATGAGGTCTTGCGACAGTTCAGTCCTTTACTTTCAATACACAGATCACTAAACTTTAATCGGCCACTGTAATTCAAATTCTTATACACCTAGTTTAGCGTCATCAAAATAAACACAATTTTATTACTACATCGTGTCATTACATGCACAATATTCTGATTAATAATTACAGAGTGCACTTCAGTTTTCTTTTCCAGTGTGGAAAATGGGGGAGAATGAGCACTTCAAAATGATAGTCACTGAGACCCGCCCGTTTTGGTTTGAGCAAGTCCTTCCCCAATGAAAACAGACGTTCCTCAGCAGCACTGGATGGTATTGCCGTGTTATAAGTTACAAATAAGTCTCTGAAAACCTTGCAAGGAAAGCAGTGCTTGCTGATTTTATGTTTCTTTCTGTTCTCCAAATATTCCTTTACTAGTTTTATCCCAGTCTCCCTTTTCTTCCTCCCTTTTACATGGAAGGGTTCGAAAAACTCTGCCTTGACATCCTGCTCGTCATCATCATCGGTGGTGCTGCTCTCCGAGTCCTCGTGCTTGCGCTCCAGTAGACACCATCTTCTCCACCTTCCTCCTCATTTTATCTATGTCGTAGGAGGCAGACTCAGGTAACCACGTCAACCAAGATAGCTTGAACTGAGGATGAAAGGCAGCAGCAAGCAGGCAGTCAATGTCCTCGAAACGATGATCGAACCTGCCTTCCACACCTCCAATCACTGCATTCACTAGAGGCTAGCACACAGTCAGATCGGCGCGTTCCTTCACCTCTTTTAATTTCTTGAGGCACATGGCCACGGTCGGCAGCAGCACTGCCATGTAGGTCTTCTCCTCACTTTTTTTTTTTTTTTTCCACGCGATGCGTGAATATAGATAAATAAAATGTACCGGTACCGAGTACCGACAAAATGTGCTTAAAAATGTACCGTTCGTGCCAATTTGGGTACATGAAGGAAAAAGTAATGTTACTACTGCTACCGGTACTCGAATTGTAACTCGGTAATGTAACTGGGTACTGCGAACCTATATATATATATATATATATATATATATATATATATATATATATATATATATATATATATATATATCACGCTTGCTCTAATGCTGTCCGCAACAAGGAGAGGGCCTTTAAAAGTTACAAGAGCCAACCCACCCTTGAATCACATCGTGTTTATTTTTCTGTCTGGATTCGTGCTAAGTGTGTTCTTCGCTCTGCTAAAAATAATTTCATTCGTACTAAATGCTGTCGACTCTCCAACTCGAATTCTTCCTGCTCCTTCTGGCACCTTGCTAAAAACCATTCTAACAACTTTACCTCAACATCCATCCCTCCTCTTTTCTGTTCTGAAATTTTTTTCTACTGATGAAACAGATCTCCTCGCTCAGACTTTCTCCTCCAATTCCAGCTTAGACGATTCTGGTGCTGTTCCATCACTTCCCCCCCTCTAACTTCCTCATGGCTGACATTAAAATTTCTTCAGCTGTTGTATTTTCTGCCATCACAGGCCTCAATACTAACAAGATATATGGGCCTGACGGAGTCCCTCCTGTTGTCCTCAAGAACTGTACTTCAGTGCTTACACCCTGCCTAGGTAAACTCTTTCGCTTTTGTCTGTCAACTTGTACCTTCCCTTCATGCTGGAAGTTTGCTCTCATTCAGCCAGTCCCAAAGTAGGGTGACCATTCCCAACGCTCTAACTATCGTCCAATTACTTTAACATCCTGTGTCTCAAAAGCTTTCAAGTCAGTTCTTAACATAAATTTTTTAAAGCATCTTTCCCATCTCAACCTTATTTTTGATCGTGAGTATGGA
The DNA here is from genome assembly GCF_032717465.1 of Coenobita brevimanus. Taxonomy (NCBI): domain Eukaryota; kingdom Metazoa; phylum Arthropoda; class Malacostraca; order Decapoda; family Coenobitidae; genus Coenobita; species Coenobita brevimanus. The sequence continues at coordinate 16,854,463 of NC_137002.1, forward strand.
TTCCGTCAGGGACGCTCCACTGGCGATCTTCGCACCTACGTTTCAGACTCCTGGTCATCCTCCTTTCGGGACTTTGGTGAAAGCTTTGCCATTGCACTTGACACCTCAAAGGCTTTCCATTGAGTCTGGCATAAATCTTTAAATTCTAAACTGCCCTCTTACGGTTTCTATCCCTCTATCTGTGCCTTCATCTCTAGCTTCCTTTCTGGACGTTCTATAGCCGCCGTTGTAGACGGCCGTCGTTCTTCTCCTAGATCTGTCAACAATGGTGTTCCTCATGGCTCTGTCCTATCACCAGCTCTCCTTCTTTTATTCATCAGTGACCTTCTAAGCAGTACATCTAACCCTATCCACTTGTACGCTGATGATTCCACCCTTTACCTTTCCATTCGGTTCCCGCAACGTCCATATCAGCAGTTACTTCAACAAACAAGGGATGAGGCTTTGGCACACCTAATGTCTGACTTGGCTCTTATCTCTGACTGGTGTAAAAATAATCTTGTTGTTTTTAATGCATCAAAAACTCAGTTTTTACACCTATTAGCCCAACACAATCTTTCACAGGTGTACCCACTAATGTTTAATAATATCCAGCTCAGTCCTGCATCATCCTTGAACATGCTTGTGGTTTCATTCACTCGGGACTTATCTTGGAAAGATCATATTGCATCTCTTGTAAAATCTGCTTCCAAGAGATCAGGTGTGCTAAGCCGACTCCGTACCTTCTTTACCCTGAACAGTTGTTGACTTTATACACGGGTTTTATTCGTCCCTGTTTAGAGTACAACTCTCATGTGTTGGGAGGCTCCCCACATACAGCTCTTCTCAATAGGTTGGAGTCAAAGGCTTTCGTCACATCAACTTCCTCCTCTTACTGGCTTCCTTCAACCACTGTCTCTTCACCGCGCTATTGCATCTTTATCTCTTTTCTATCGCTACTTCAATGGTCACTGCTTCTCCGAACTCTCTGCTTGCATCCCTCCACCTCTACGACTGGCGCGTAGCACCCGTCTTACAACAACCTTTCATCCCTTTTCTGTCCAACTCTCTAATGCAAGAGTTAACCATTACTCCCAGTCCTTCATTTATGCAACAGGTCATCTCTGCAACTGTCTCCCTCTGTCTGTATTTCCTACTTCCTATGATCTCCAGCCTTTCAAACGCAGTGTGTCCATGCATCTCGTAATGAAATGAACGGATCTTAAATTTGGCTTTGTTTTTTCTTTTTTGAGGGAACTGTTTGCGGGCTCCGGCCTTTGATTCCTTGAGTCTTGCATAAAATATATATATATATAGATAGATAGATAGATAGATATAGATAGATAGATAGATAGATAGATAGATACAGTATATCCCATTGAAGCCCAGTGCCCGGAATATTGGACAGAACTCGGATTTTTCAAGTCTTTATAAAGCAGGGAACCCCCGGGTAGGGACCTATGAGCTTCGCGACTATGAGCCGATAGGCGGAGGGCGGTACGCTTAGTACCCACCCAGTGCCATGCCTCGCCCAGCACCCCTGGGATCCAATGGGATATATGAAGAGGGAGGAGGAAGACATCGAGCTGAAATTTCCTTTTACTTTTATCCATGACCTTCAATAATTTCAAAAAGTATTCACACTACATCTCCCCAGCACGTATGAGAATAGGAAAAAGAGTGCGTAGGTGAAGGATGAGGAGGAGACTGGCATAGTTAGGCAGGGTGGAGAGGCTGTAAGTAAGACAGGTGGAGCAGGGTTTGGAGATAGGTGGTGAGGTGAAGGTGGACTAAAAAGGTGGAGGAGAGAGTGGAGATACGTAGATGAGGCGTCAGATCAATACCCCAGTATCACTGTGGGTGGGGCAGAGGTGTCACACTCAGTCACTGTCTCTCAACTCCCTCTCTCTCTCTCTCTCTCTCTCTCTCTCTCTCTCTCTCTCTCTCTCTCTCTCTCTCTCGTCAGTCAGTCAGTCAGTCAGCAGTATCACTTTGTCAGGCCTCACTGTTAGCTGTTAGATGTCAGAATCTATTCCTGGGACTTAAGTGTAATCCTGTTGGTGTTGTGAGGCTCCTGGTTGCGGTTATAATAATAGTTCAAGTAATGTATTTCACTTCATTTATGTTACAGTCTAACGATTTATTACATACTCGTTAGTGGGTTACATTCTTCTAGGTTGGGTGCAGCTGCCTTACCAACTGCCAGCATATAAAACCGTCTCCAGCTGCCTTACCAACTGCCAGCATAAAAACCCGTCTCCATCTGCCTTACCAACTGCCAGCATATAAACCCGTCTCCAGCTGTATGCCCTTGCTGTCAATCCCTCATCCCCCTATTGTTCCTCAGGCATCTGTTCCTGTTGTAAATTTTTCCTTCATGGACCTGCTTCGCCTCATGGATCTGTTTTCTCTACTGGATCTATTTTCCCTCAAACATTTTCCACACAGACCTTTTTTTCCCCATCGACCAATTTTTCCTACAGATCTTTTTCCCCCTCTGACCTATTTTCCCTATTTGTCCTTCGGCTGTATTTTCCTCCTTATACCTATTTTCCCCACTAACCCATTTTCCCCTCTGAACTGTTTTCCCTCTGGGGACCACTTTTCACCCCTGGACTCTTTTCACTATGGCCGTATTTTCTCTCATGGGTTTAGTTTTCCACATGAGGAAGCACCAGTTCTCACAATGACCTATTTTCTCCCACAAACTTACTTCCCTGATGGACCTACTCTTACCCACTGGACCCATGTTAATACTTCGGTCCGCGTCCCCATGGACATTTCCCATGGACCTATTCACCCTATGGACCTACTCCCCATGGACCATTTTTCTACCACCCAACCACCCACCCACATAACCATAGCCTCACCCAGAGCAGTGTCTAAGAACTGGGACGGTGACTCAGTAATTCCCTACACCCCCACACACACGGAGGCAAGATTCAATAATACAAATTGCTGAACTTGTTATTCATTTTTGCACGTGGAAATTTTCCCACATGTCCTTTATGTAAATCACGCACATATAAAAACAATAAAATATGCAAAAAAGGTTGAAGTTTAATAGGTAAAATAAATTAGTGAGGTTTTAGAAATGCTTAAAGACAATGTAAAGATTGCAACTGTACTTGTACGCCAACAAACTTACATGTATGTGCGCCAATAAACTTATAAGTACGTACGCCAATAAACTTGCTTGTACAAATAAGCACTTTAAAACCACTCGGTAAAACGCCGTTTTTAAGCCAAACTAAATGAAGTATTGCATTAAAACCACTCGGTAAAATGCCGTTTTTAAGCCAAACTAAATGAAGTATTTCAATCATGCATGCAACTGTACACAGCCATAAACATAACTGTGTATGTATTCGTGCACATAAACGACTCATAACTGAGCACACAGGAGTTCACACGCACACACACATAGATACTCACAGTACAGGTCTAATAACAGTAATCTGGATATTGTACTCACATCCGTACACATACACCTGACTCGCCCGTACAACCATACACAGATATAACCACTATCGTACACACAGTCACACAGCTAAATACACAGTGTTGACCACAGTCGTACACACAGCCATACAGCCTGAATGAGGCGTCTTTGGTTTCAACAAAATACAAGATAATGTCACATGCCAGTTCTCTCTCTCTCTCTCTCTCTCTCTCTCTCTCTCTCTCTCTCTCTTTCTCTCTCTCTCTCTCTCTCTCTCTCTCTCTCTCTCTCTCTCTCATATATGCCTTCCGTTCTTTCAGCCCTCCATTCCATCCCGCCTCCACTTACTTGGTCCATTATTACTTCGTGTCCTTTGCCTCTTATGCCGCCGCAGCGGGTGAAGTCTCAGGAGCATGTGGCTAGGAGGTTGATGCCACACAGGCCAGGTGGAAACGATAGTGTTGCTGTTGGAACATTATGACAACAAGAAGGAGAACACACAGCACCTGCAAAAAACTGATAGCACCGAGAACAATAATGTGCAAAGCGAATATAGACAGACTTCAACCTTCTATTGGGCTGGAGTTTGGCAGTGGATGTGGGTAAAGATACAGTAGAAGAGATGGATGAAGAGGGAAATGGTAGAGGGTGGTGCTTTAGAGTAACATGACAGAAGAGTGGGGGCGCGCAAGGGAAGGATAGGAAGATTTGGAAGTGTAGGACAGGAGGGAACAATGATGAAGTACAGAGAACATTGAGGATAGGAGTGGATGAGTGAGACGAGGGATGACAACAGCGGAATGAGACAGAAGGATTGAGAGGGATATTGGGAAAGCAGAAGAAGGGGATGGGGAGGGATAGTGGGGAATTAGACATGAGGGAATGGGGTGCGATAGTGGGAAAATAGGAAGTGCGAGTGTCATGAGTGTAGTGGCTGGAGAGGGAAGGGTATGGACGGTAGGGAAGGTAGGATGGAAAATGTTGGGATGTAGGGGTGATCGGGTGGGAAGATTACGGAAGCAGGAAGAGGGCAGATGTTGGGGTAAAGGAGGGGGGATTAATGTATCTGTGTCTTAAGGGAAAATATTGGTCGAGAGATAAGTGAGTCGTTGGATAAAAAGGTCTGGGGAAATCGGATGATACACTGGGATAGAGGAAGATAGAGAGGAGATGGAGAGACGTAGGGAGTGAGAGTGCATAACGAAGAGGAGAGAAAAATGAAGCAGAGAGGAATGAAACTGTGGCAATAGAGATAAGTTGTGTGGTGGCTGAAACTCATTATCCTGTTGACCACACAGACTCACACCACTCTGCTCTGTACGTATCTTTTTTTTTTTTCAGTCTTATAATGTCTTCAGATCCTTTAATATAATACATCCAGCTTTTGGTCGGTTTGGTGTCGTAAAGTAGGATAATCTTGAAAGAATTTGTATGGATACTGAATTCTCTCTCTCTCTCTCTCTCTCTCTCTCTCTCTCTCTCTCTCTCTCTCACACACACACACACACACACAGAGGGATTCAATCTAGGCGGACGTACTAAATCATCACGGCCAGTGGCATTACTTAAATAGTATCTTTGTATGAGTCAAGCTCAGTACCAGGTTAGACTAAATGATTGTTCATTATTAAAAGGAAAAAAATAATAAGTTTAAACAAGACTTGTAAAAACAGGAAATAGAACCAAGACGAAAGAATACGCTGAGTCTTCTCTGAGGTTTGTTTACAACAAGACGGAGAATGTAAGTATATGCTTTGCACTTTAAGTATTGCAAAATGGATACATACTTCAGTAAAACAAATTTGGAAAAAGAAAAGGGATAAAGGTAAAAAGCAAAATGATGATTTCTACCAAGAACTGGTTGAAGTAGAGACCCATAATAGACTGGTTGAACGTGTAAACAAACTAGAAATTGCTTTCAAAAATGAAATTGATGAAATAAAGAAGCAGATGCACTTGCAAAAGGAAGAAATAGAAAAACTAGGAAGGGAGGCCAATAAGAAAGACACAACCATCAGTGAACTAACAGTGGAACTGAGTACACTTAGGAAGAAAATGAGTGAAATGGCAAGTACAGTAGTCAATCACGAGAGTGTTATGGAAGAGTTCAAAAATGACACAGAGACAATTAGGCAAGTTAGCAGTCTTATTGACCAGAGCAGTGATATTGAGGAGAAGATAGCACAAGTGAATGAAGCTGTGCAAAGCTACAAAAATGATATAGAAACCACGTATGCTGAAATGGTGAAAGTAAAGAAAGACTTAGAAACAAGGGTGGAGGAAAAAAGCATTAAAAAGGAAGTGAAAAGAATAATCCAAAGCAATCCAAAGTTAGTCAGAGATTCAGTAGAGATAAACAAATCAATAGTAATCACTGGTATAGAAGAGGAAGAAGTTAAAAACAAGATCACAAGAGACAAAAAGGAGATGGCAAATGTAATGAGCTTACTGAAAGAAGTATCAGAGGAAATCTGTAGTAAAGACATAGAGGAACAAAAAGGTTAGGGAAATACGAGAAAAGCAAGACAAGACCTCTAAAGGTGACTTTCCAGAGTGTAAACACTGTGGAAGAGATACTAAAAAATGCAAAGAATCTTAAAGAAAAAGAGGAGTTCAAAAATGTATGGATAAAAAGATGCCTAACACAAGAGGAACTGCAATTACTGAAAGAGAAAAGGGAGGAAGCAAAAACAAAAAATGAGGGAAGATCAGAAGAGGAGAAGAATTTTTTTTTCAAAGTAATAGGATTGCAGGTACGAAAGTGGTGCACAAACAGGATGGAAGAAAAAGGAGGAAGGTAGTAGAACCATGTCGTGACAAGTATATAAACAAGATGATAAAGTTGATGTACTCAAATGTGGATGGAATGGTATCTAAATTACTAGAGATGAATGATTATGTCAGAGAAAATGAACCACAAATAATATGCCTAACCGAAACAAAATTAATACCAAGGATATCAAATGACATACTAAACTTAGAGGAATACAATATATGGAGAAGAGACAGATATTTAAAAAAAAGGAGGAGGAATTATAATATTAACTAAAAAAAATCTAAAAGTCAAGGAAATAAAACTAGATATACCATCACAAGTAGAACTGATTGCAGTAGAGATCGACACATCTGAAGGTAAAGTAATTGTAGCCAATTTGTACATGCCACCCAGATCAAACACATGGGAAAGAGACGAATATGAGGACCTGGTAGAGAGTACAATTCAGAGTGTAAGATCATTGCTACATAAAATGGAAGAGAAATCGGAAAGAATTATACTAACTGGGGACTTCAATACAAATATAAATTGGCATACTCTCGATATAAATAGCCAAGAAAGCTGTTGGGACCAAAACCTCCTGGATCTCGTACAAGAGTTATTCTTAACGCAATATGTGAGGGAAACCACCAGAATAAGAGGACTTGATGTATCTTCAGTGCTAGATCTAATATTTACTAGGTAAGAAAATGATATTGACAGTTTAATATATCACCCTCCACTCGGCAAAAGCGATCATGCAGTACTAAATTATAACTTCAGGATAGCATATGACATAGTAAACAGCAATGACAGTTACAAAAAGAGCCTAAACTATAAAAAGGGAAATTATCAAGACCTAAAGAAGTATTTCTTAGAAGTTGATTGGGAAAATGAGCTCAGAGGACAAGATTTAAATGCTGTATATAACAAATTTTGTGAATTTTATGAAATAGGAGTCCAGAAGTACATCCCACAGCACAAAGAAGCAGATAAGAAAATACAGAAATGGTTCAATACAGAATGTAAAAAATCAAAAGAAAGAAGAGATTTGTTGTGGAATAGATACAGAAGACACTATAGTGAAAGGGCGTATAATAATTACAATCAGGCAAGAAACGACTATACAAGAATAAGGAGGGAAGCCCAAAAACAGTTTGAGGAGGATATAATAAATAAAAGTAATGATCAACCAAAGCTGTTTTACAGCTATATCAGAAGCAAAACTAAAGTAAAAGATATAATACAATCCATTATGGACGAGGGAATCACTTATACACAAGAGAAAGATATTTGTGAAGCACTAAATAAGAATTTCCAATTAGTTTTTACAGAAGAAAAAAATTTTGAGAGGGACTATGTGGAACACGCATGTCCACACATACTACCAGATATACAAATAGCAGAAAAAGTAATACAGGAGGAGTTAAGTAGATTAGACAGAGGAAAAGCAAGTGGTCCTGATGAAATTTCATGTTGGGTACTACGAGAATGTGCAAAGGAGTTATGTAAACCATTATTTTTAATTTTCAAGAAATCCTTGAGTCAAGGTAAACTACCTGATATTTGGAAAAAAGAAAATATTGTCCCCTTATTCAAGAAAGGAAATAGACAAAATCCACTCAACTACCGACCAGTATCACTGACCAGTGTTGTATGCAAGGTATTAGAAAAACTTATAAGAAAAGCTTGGGTAAATCATCTAGAAGAACACAGTATGATAACAGGAAGACAGTTTGGTTTCAGAAAAGGAAAATCATGTGTTACTAATCTGTTGAGCTACTATGACAGAGTAACAAACACAATACAGGAAAGGGAAAGATGGGTGGACAGTATCTATTTAGATTTCAAGAAAGCTTTTGACACAGGACCACACCAAAGACTTTTATGGAAACTGTACCATCAAGGAGGAATTCGAGGCAAACTGTTTTGTTGGATGCAAGACTTTCTCATAAAAAGAGAAATGAGGACAGTACTAAGAGGAAACTACTCATCTTGGAAAGAAGTGACTAGTGGAGTACCACAGGGTTCAGTGCTGGCACCAATCATGTTTTTAGTGTATATAAATGATATAAACAGTAACACTGGAAATGAGAGCTATCTGAATATGTTTGCAGATGATGCAAAAATACAAAGGAGAATTACTAACACAGACTCTTGTAAAGAGCTACAAGAAGAATTAAATAAACTTCATGAGTGGAGTAGTACATGGCAAATGGACTTCAATGTGGACAAGTGTCATGTAATCAAGTTTGGTAAAAGTGGAAAAAGACCTGATTGGGATTATAACTTAGGAAATAAAACCCTATACACATCAGAAAGAGAGAAAGACCTAGGTGTGATTATCAATAACAGACTATCTCCGGCTGACCACATCAGCGAGAAGGTACGGAACATGTATACACTGCTTGCAAATATGAGAATAGCATTCACATACATAAATGAAGACATGCTAAGAAGGATAATAACATCATTCATTAGACCAACCCTGGAATATGCATCAGTAGTCTGGAGTCCTCATCTCAAAAAGCACATAGACAAGATTGAAAAAGTTCAAAGGGCCGCTACAAGATGGATACCAAGCTTAAGGGACCTAAGCTACGAAGAAAGACTAAATAAACTGAATCTACCAACACTACAGGAGAGAAGGAAAAGAGGTGACATGATAATGCTATATAAGTGCATATCAGGAAAGGAGAAAATAAACATAAATGATTACTTAACATATGGAGAAGCATCAGCAAGAGGACACTGCAAAAAACTGCATAAGAAGAGAGGTGATAAAGACATAAGGAAATTCAGTTTCCCAAACAGAGCAATTGATCAATGGAATGCACTACCGAATGAAATAGTGTGTGCCAAAACAATTCACAAATTTAAGGATATCTACGATAAATATGGTTTAAGACACGGGACAGTACGAGCTTGACTTATTCCTGTAAAGATACAATTAGGTAAGAACAATTAGGAGAGAACACACACACAAACTAGGAGGCAGTCAAAGGAGGCAGAAGTGCGACATCGGCGCTCCGTACCGAACCAAAACGGCCAGTGGCATTACTTAAATTAGTATCTTTGTATGAGTCAAGCTCTGTACCAGGTTAGACTAAATGATTTTTCATTATTAAAAGAAAAAAAATAATAAGAAGGTTAAACAAGACTTGTTTAAACAGAAAAGAGAACCAAGACGAAGGAATTCGCTCAGTCAGCTGAGGTTTGTTTACAGCAGCACGGGGAATGTAAGTACATACTCTGTACTTTTAGTGTTGCAAAATGGATACATACTTTAGTAAAACAAATTTGGATAAGAAAAGGGATAAAGGTAGAAAGCAAAATGATGATTTCTACCAAGAACTGGTTGAAGTGGAGACTCACAACAGACTGGTTGAACGTGTACACAAACTAGAAATGGCTTTCAAAAATGAAATTGATGAAATAAAGAAGCAGATGCACTTGCAAAAGAAAGAAATAGAAAAACTAGGAAGGGTGGCCAACAAGAAAGACACAACCATCAGTGAACTAACAGTGGAACTGAGTACACTTAGGAAGAAAATGAGTGAAATGGCAAGTACAGTAGTCAATCACGAGAGTGTTATGGAAGAGTTCAAAAATGACACAGAGACAATTAGGCAAGTTAGCAGTCTTATTGACCAGAGCAGTGATATTGAGGCGAAGATAACACAGGTGAATGAAGCTGTGCAAAGCTACAAAAATGATGTGGAAACCACATATGCTGAAATGGTGAAAGTAAAGAAAGACTTAGAAACAAGGGTGGAGGAAAAAAGCATTAAACAGGAAGTGAAAAGAATAATCCAAAACAATTCAAAGTTAGTCAGAGATTCAGTAGAGATAAACAAATCTATAGTAATCACTTGTATAGAAGAGGAAGAAGTAAAAAACAAGATCACAAGAGACAAAAAGGAGATGGCAACTGTAATGAGCTTACTGAAAGAAGTATCAGAGGAAATCTGTAGTAAAGATATAGGGGAACACAAAAGGTCAGGGAACTACGAGAAAAGCAGGACAAGACCTCAAAAGGTGACTTTCCAGAGTGTAAACACTGTGGAAGAGATACAAAAAAATGCAAAGAATCTTAAGGAAAAAGAGGAGTTCAAAAATGTATGGATAAAAAGATGCCTACTGAAAGAGAAAAGGGAGGAAGCAAAAACAAAAAATGAGGGAAGATCAGAAGAGGAGAAGAAGAAATTTTTTTACAAAGTAATAGGATTGCAGGTACGAAAGTGGTACACAAACTGGGTGGAATAAAAAGGAGGAAGATAGTAAAACCATGTCATGACAAGTATATAAACAAGATGATAAAGTTGATGTACTCAAATGTGGATGGAATGGTATATAAATTACTAGAGATGAATGATTATGTCAGAGAAAATGAACCACAAATAATATGCCTAACTGAAACAAAATTAACACCAAGGATATCCAATGACATACTAAACTTAGAGGAATACAATATATGAAGAAGAGACAGAAATTTAAACAAAAGGATGAGGAATTATAATATTAACTAAGAAAAATCTAAAAGTCAATGAAATTAAACTAAATATACCATCACAAGTAGAACTGATTGCAGTAGAGATCAATACATCTGAAGGGAAAGTAATTGTAGCCAATTTGTACATGCCACCCAGATCAAAAACATGGGAAAGAGACGAATATGAGGACCTGGCAGAGAGTACAGTTCAGAGTTTAAGATCATTACTACATAAAATGGAAGAGTAATCGGAAAGAATTATACTAACTAGAGATTTTAATACAAATATAAATTGGAATACTCTAGATATAATTAGCCAAGAAAGCTGTTGGGACCAAAAGCTCCTGGATATCGTGCAAGAGTTTTTCTTAATGCAACATGTGAGGGAAACCACCAGAAAAAGAGGACTCGATGTACCTTCAGTGCTAGATCTAATATTTACTAGGCAAGAAAATGATATTGACAGTTTAATATATCACCCTCCACTCGGCAAAAGCGATCATGCAGTACTAAATTACAACTTCAGGATAGCATATGACATAGTTAACAGCAATGAAAGTTACAAAAAGAGCCTAAACTATAAAAAGGGAAATTATCAAGACCTAAAGAAGTATTTCTTAGAAATTGATTGGGAAAATGAGCTTAGAGGACAAGATTTAAATGCTGTATATAAAAAAATCTGTGAATTTTATGAAATAGGAGTCCAGAAGTACATCCCACAGCACAAAGAAGCAGATAAGAAAATACAGAAATGGTTCAATACAGAATGTAAAAAATCAAAAGAAAGAAGAGATTTGCTGTGGAATAGATACAGAAGATATAATAGTGAAAGGGCGTATAATAATTACAAAAAGGCAAGAAACGATTATACAAGAATAAGGAGGGAAGCCCAAAAACAGTTTGAGGAGGATATAATAAATAAAAGTAGTGATCAACCAAAGCTGTTTTACAGCTATATCAGAAACAAAACCAAAGTAAAAGATATAATACAATCCATTAAGGACAAGGGAATCACTTATACACATGAGAAAGATATTTATGAAGAACTAAATAAGAAGTTCCAATTAGTTTTTACAGAAGAAAAAAAAATTGAGAGGGACTATGTGGAACATGCATGTCCACACATACTACCAGAAATACAAATAGCAGAAAAAGTAATAGAGGAGGAGTTAAGTAAATTAGACAGAGGAAAAGCAAGTGGTCCTGATGAAATTTCATGTTGGGTACTACGAGAATGTGCAAAGGAGTTAAGTAAACCATTATTTTTAATTTTCAAGAAATCCTTGAGTCAAGGTAAACTACCTGATATTTGGACAAAAGCAAATATTGTCCCTTATTCAAGAAAGGAAATAGACAAAATCCACTCAACTACCGACCAGTATCACTGACCAGTGTTGTATGCAAGGTATTAGAAAAGCTTATAAGAAAAGCTTGGGTAAATCATCTAGGAGAACACAGTATGATAACAGAAAGACAGTTTGGTTTCAGAAAAGGAAAGTCATGTGTAACTAATCTATTGAGCTACTATGACAGAGTAACAAACACAATACAGGAAAGAGAAGGATGGGTGGACAGTATCTATTTAGATTTCAAGAAAACTTTTGACACAGTACCACACCAAAGACTTTTATGGAAACTGTACCATCAAGGAAGAATTCGAGGGAAACTGTTTTGTTGGATGCAAGATTTTCTCATAAAAAGAGAAATGAGAACAGTACTAAAAGGAAACTACTCATCATGGAAAAAATTGACTAGTGGAGTACCACAGGGTTCAGTGCTGGCACCAATCATGTTTTTAGTGTATATAAATGATATAAACAGTAACACTAGAAATGAAAGCTATCTGAATATGTTTGGAGATGATGCAAAAATACAAAGGAGAATTACTGACAAAGACTCTTGTAAAGAGCTACAAGAAGAATTAAATAAACTTCATGAATGGAGTAATACATGGCAAATGGAATTCAATGTGGACAAGTGTCATGTAATCAAGTTTGGTAAAAGTGGAAAAAGACCTGATTGGGATTATAAGTTAGGAAATAAAACCCTATACCCATCAGAAAGAGAGAAGGACCTAGGTGTGATAATCAATAACAGACTATCTCCGGCTGACCACATCAGCGAGAAGGTACGGAACATGTATACACTGCTTGCAAATATGAGAATAGCATTCACATACATAAATGAAGACATGCTAAGAAGGATAATAGCATCATTCATTAGACCAACCCTGGAATACGCATCAGTAGTCTGGAGTCCTCATCTCAAAAAACACATAGACAAGATTGAAAAAGTTCAAAGGGCCGCTACAAGATGGATACCAAGCTTAAAGGACCTAAGCTACTAAGAAAGACTAAATAAACTGAATCTACCAACGCTACAGGAGAGAAGGAAAGGAGGTGACATGATAATGCTATATAAGTGCATATCAGGGAAGGAGAAAATAGACATAATTGATTACTTAACATATGGAGAAACATCAGCAAGAGGACACTGCAAAAAACTCCATAAGAAGAGAGGTGATAAAGACGTCAGGAAATTCAGTTTCCGAAACAGAGCAATTGATCAATGGAATGCACTACCGAATGAAATAGTGTGTGCTAAAACAATTCACAAATTTAAGGATATGTACGATAAATATGGTTTAAGACACGGGACAGTACGAGCTTGAGTCATTCCTGTAAAGATACAATTAGGTAAGAACAATTAGGTAAGAACACACACACACACACACTCACTGAGTGTGTGTGTGTGTGTGTGTGTGTGTGTGTGTGTGTGTGTGTGTGTGTGTGTGTGTGTGTGTGTTCAAGTGAAAACTACATCAGGATATTGCTGATGCATGAAAAGTATCAAGGATGCTGAGCTACGTGAATGTGAAGGTGGCTGAAGTCACAGAAGCTAGGAGTAGGAATATATCTGAATCAGGAGTTTGGAATTATGATGAACTAGAAAGTAATACTACGTTGTAATAACAACAGAGAACGCCACGCTCATAACACAAGTGGGTTATCCTCCTCAAATATTGTTTACTGTCTTTACTCAGTGTTCAGTGGATTAACAAAAAACGGTATTATTAAGCTACAACATCAGTGACATAACTTGATTTAATTTTGTACTCATATGGACTGCGAGTTCAGAGGGAATACAAACTGATGGAGAATATGCTTTCCAGTGTTTGTGCAGTGTAAAAAAAAAAAAAGTAGTTGGGGTACCAGGCGTTACAAGGGTAAAACTCTATGATCGTGCATACCGGCATTGCCTGCGACCCTGGATGGCCATCCCACCTCTGGGAAAAGGACCCAGGGACCCATTTTCCCAAAAAATTCAAGTTCCTGCTAGGGCCCATTTCCCCAAGGATATATTCCCCGTGCATTAATTCCTACCATGGTGCTATTTTCCCACTACCCACCCACCCCACCAATCCATCCACCCATCCAACCCGTTGTAGCTAAGAATTATATGTTTGTACAAGTAATAAACTGTAAGATAACTGGCTACCATGTTTCCACCATGTTGACTTTGTTTTTCCTAAATTAGTTCCAATCTTGTATATCAGGGCTGCCACTTTAGCAACTGTAATGTACGCATTTAAATTCTTAAAATTTTAAGTTACACCTGTTAGAGCTTTTTATGGACTTCTATATGCATTCAGACAGGCAATCAGGCAGACAAACATTCTCGCATATACATATATATATATATATATATATATATATATATATATATATTTTATGTGAGGAAGAAGGAACCAAAGCCAACAAGCTTGCAATATATATATATATATATATATATATATATATATATATATATATATATATATATATATATATATATATATATATATATATATATATATATTATGTGAGGAAGAAGGAACCAAAGCCAACGAGCTTGCAAAATATATATATATATATATATATATATATATATATATATATATATATATATATATATATATATATATATATATATATATATATATATATATACTGATAGGGAAAACAAAAGGAGCAGCAACCATTATGTGCACTGCACCCTGCACGAGCTAAGAGCCAAGAACAGGAATTCCTACTGCAAAAACAAACAACACGCAGAACCAGCATCAAAAGGGTTTCCTTTTGTACGTTGAAGCCATTCTGGACTGTTGTGTTTCCCAGAACACTACACACACCATCCAAGATAAGGGCCCGTATTTTCGTCGGGTAATGAGGCTCCCTAACACCTCTTCTTCAGTGACTTATTTTTGGATACGGATGGTTAATATCCATTTGTATGTTATACATCCAAAGTATGGTGATGTTGCAAGGATTCATATAATACCAAACAGGATAGTAAGGTGTCATAACTGGAACGGTGTTAGGGAGTTTCCTTAAACGATGAGAACACAGCCCTCGATCTTTTGTGCCGCCAAGTTTGGGAAAGAGTTGATAGAGGTAAATCGTAGTAGGCAATACTAATAACAATAAGCGTATATCTATACCGGCGTGTGTTGAGGATTCTCTGTCTCCTAATAACAGGCTATTTGGTAATTTTATAATACGGACTCAGAGCCGGGAACACGTAGAGTAAATCCCACAGATAACAGCAAGTTTGTTACGAAGGTTAAGGCTCGTATTCCCGTTGGTTAAGGAAGCTCCAAGCACCTCTTCCTTAGCGCCTTGTTTTTTCCCTACAGCTCGTTATTCAACACTTATGTGTTACTCTTGCCTTTTATGTTCATATTATAACGAGACAGAAACAACACGTATGAGAGCAGCAATGTGTAGCCAAGGAATATGCATAAGAGAGCTTCCTTACCCGTCGAGAATACCAAGCCAAAACACAAACACATGGTAATTACAGGTTTCTTAAAGACGTTGTGTCTTGGTGCTTACTTCACTCTCCATAGACCAAGACACTGTACTCAGCTTCTACAGTGTTCAGATTATTAACATACTTTACATATACGTTTTTAAAACACGATGCTTTCAGTATTAATGCTATTTTATACACAACCACATTCTTCAGTCGTAAACTTTCCCTGAAGTCTACTATTCCTCATCCTTCTTCACAAGCATTCACCATATTTCATTTGTTTACAAAATTTGTTTACTATACATGAAGGAAATAATAAAAAAAAAGAAGCTGACTACTATTTGTAGATTTATAATACATTTTACGGCATTTAAGTTTCCAAAGTTACTGTAGAGAAGATGGAGGATAAAAAATGCTGTAGAAAATATGACGGATCAAAAATGCTCGTACAGTAGATATGACGGACCAGGATTACTTCATACAGCTCATAATATTCGTTTATTTAAAATAAAAAAATGCCATATCTTTTGAGGATTTGTAATTGACACCTGAACCTCTGCCTAACCTCTGACTTACTACTTGGGGATCTGTTATCAGACTCAGTTAAGTCACCTCCATCCTGTCTCTCCAGTATGCTTTATTAAACTATTACCATATCCCACTTTACCTGTCACCTTATCCTCACATTGTACGGATATATCTATTTATGGATAGATATGACAGACTGGCTGGGATTATTTCGTACGTAGGCAAAGATATATAACAGCCAAAGAAGCAACACAAAAGTATCTAAGCAATGCATCCTAGGGCTAAAGCACGTTCAAAAAGCCGCAGGTAATGTGTACCAAGGTCTAGTGTACGTGACTGATAATCTTGGAGGAGTTTGTGTAGCTGAGTCTCGCTTCATTATGGCGGAATAGCTTTGGGAATTAGCTGAGTCTCGCTTCATTATGGAAATAATAGCTTTTCGGATTAGCTGAGTTTCGCTTATTATGGAAGAACATATTTTCAAATTAGCGGAGTCTCGTTTCTTTATGGCAAACAGCTTCGTCAGTGAAGCTCTCTAACTCATCTTTGAGAATTACATTTTGGCAAAGTTCCTTGTGCCTGGTTTCTTACTGGTGATAGCAAGGAAGGACACCATTCAGGTTATCAGTATTGTTTTACAGTTAATGAAGGATCTGTTGAGTCCATTGGAGATGTTTTGATCCTTTCATGCTTTATATGGTAGTAAGACCTGGGCAGTAAAGGAAGAAGATATTCATAGGCCCAGACGTACAGAAATGACAATGATTAGGTGGATGTGCAGTGCGTCCCTGAGTGCGAGGCTTGTGGGGGGGGGGGCTAGGTTACGATGGAAGAGTTGAGAGGTAAGATGGGACTGGGGTGTATTGGTGTTGTGATAAGAAGTAAATTGAGGTGCTCTGGCAATGTGAAGAGGATGGGGGATGATAATTGGGTGCAGAAAGTGAGAAGTATTAATGTTAGGGATAGGACTGAGAGAGAGAGATCGAAAAAGAACCGGGACGAGGTCATTAAGCGTGACCTCAGGGATAAGGGACTAAATAGGGAAGCTGCCAGATATCGAGCAGCATGGAGAGCCGCCATCAGGTGACCAAGGCCGATGCATGCAAGCATGTTGGAGCCTTCAAAAACGAAACGGAACGAACTCTTCTTTTGTAAAATTCACAGAATTTTTATATATAACATTTATATCTTGTCGTCTAAGCTCTTTCAATCTGTTTCTGTACAGTACTTCTAAAGGTCGTGATAGTTGCCTTTTTTGTAGTTTAGTCCCCCTATGTTATTTTTATTATCGTTAACTATATCATATGTTATCCCGAAACTGTGATCTAATATATACTGCATGGTCGCTTTTGCCAAGAGGAGGGTGATAAAATATGTTGTCAATTTCATTTTCTTGCCTAGTAAATATGTGATCTAATAATGGTAATTCTTCTGTTCCTCTTTTTCTGGTGTTCTCCTGTACTTGTTGTGTTAGGAAAAACTCATGTATAAGATCCAGGAGTTTTTGATCCCAACAGCTGTCATAGCTTCTTACATCTAGAGTATTCCCTTGTGTGTGTGTGTGTGTGTGTGTGTGTGTGTGTGTGTGTGTGTGTGTGTGTGTGTGTGTGTGTGTGTGTGTGTAAATCTTCAGTTAGTATATATATATTTTTTTAGATTTTTATTCCATTTTACGTAATAGGGTTCTTAAACTCTATATTGTTCTTTCTACGAGGTCTTTATATTCACCTCTATCCCATGTGTTTGTCTTGGTTGGCATATATATATTTGCTACAATTATTTTCCCTTCAGATGTGTTATTTCTATTGCAATTAATTGTACTAGTGAGGGTTATCCTGTCTAGTTCTGTCTCTTTGACTTGAAGCCTTTTCTTTGTTACATCATAATTCCTCCTTTTTTTCAAATTTCTCTTCTCCATATATTGTATTCATCTAAATATAAGGAGTCATTGGATATCCTTGGGGCTGGTTTTATGTCTGTTAGGTTAATAATATGGGGTTCCTTTTCTTTGGTACAGTCTTTTGTCTCTGATAATTTGGATACCATTCCATTTACTTTTGGGTACATGAATTTAATCATGCGTACATATTTGACATGGGCTGAGTCTACTACACTCCTTTTATTTTTAGTCCCTGCTGTTTATGTATCATTTTCTTTCTTGTAACCCTACTAGGGCTACTTTGTATAAAATATTTACTTCTCTCTTCATCTGATCTTTTATCAGTCTTTATTTGTGTTTCTTCCCTCTTTTCCTTTAGTAATTCCCATTCCTCCTGAGTTAGCCATCTTTTCATCCATATGTCTTTGAATTCCTCTAAGTCCTTAAGGTTAGTAGCATTTTTTAAATACTTCTTCCACAGTGTTCCCACTTTGGAAGGCTACTTTCAAAGGCCTTGACTTATTTCTCTCACATTTCCCTAGCCTTTGAAATTCCTCTATATCTTTCTCATATATGTCATCTGTTTGTGTGTGTGTGTGTGTGTGTGTGAAGCCAGCATTACCTTGCCGGGTTGTGAATCATGGGAGAAATGAGGTACCATTGTATTGCCCTGGAATGAGGTGGAGTTGCACTGGAATACAACTGGAAAGAGAGGTGTGATGTTGTGAAGTGTAGTGTAGTGTGGTGTGGTGTGGTATGATGTGATATGATGATGTGGTTGATGTATCGTGGTGAGGTGTACAGTATAGTGTGGTGTGGTGTAGTGTGGGGGTAGTGTGGTGTGGTGTGGTGTGGTGTGATATGATGGGCGCGGTGTATTGTGGTGTAGTGTGGTGTTTTTTGGTGATGTGATATATTGTGGTGTGGTGATGTAATGTGATAGGTGTATTGTGGTGAGGTGTATGGTGGTGTGGTGTGGTGTAGTGTGGTGTGGTGTGATGTGTGGTGTGGTGTGGTGTGGCGTGCTGTGTTCTGTTGTGGTGTGGTGTGGTGAGGTGTGTCGTAGTGTGATGTGATGTGATGTGATGTGATAGGTGTATTATCGTAAGGTGTATGGTGTGGTGAGGTGCATGGTGTGGTGTGGTGTGGTGTTTTGTGATGATGTGATGTATTGCAGTGTTATGTCATAATTATACGTGTGGTGATGTGATGTGATGTGATGTATTGTGATGTGATGTGATGTGATGTGATGCAATGTGTGATGGAAGCAACGGTAAGGTCTCAGAGGACACAAAGGCTGCAACACATAAAGACAGAATTCCATCCATTACCCCGTGATGAAAGAAGCAGTAAAGAGGTTGAATGCGACGGCCACCTAGCCTCGTAGTATGAGTGGGAAGGGGAAAGGTGTGGGAGTAGGTGGGTGGATGGTAAGGTTCTCTTTCTACCATAGGAAACTCTTCACAACTCATCTTTAGCGATTTAGTTTGTTTAATACATCAGGGCCACCTTCAAACGATTAGGCAATTGTACTGCAATTAAGAGAGAAGGTTCGTTGTGAAGGGGTTGGTTAGGAATATAATATCGTTCATTGTAGTGATGTTCTGTTATTTTCTGTTCTTGCTAATGAGGAACAGTTTTAATTGGCTTGAGAGAGACCATCGCACTGAAGGGCTAGAAGCAGTCTCCGTTTGTCCCTCCTCTGTGATGATGTCTTAATTGGTATGTTCTTGACAGACATATACAGTTATAAGCAGCTGAGTGGAAACCTGTTGTAGTGTACGGAATATGTATCCTTTATTATTTGCTTCGTTTCGGTTTGTAAAGGATCCAGAAAGCTTGCCTACGTAGGCCGTGGTCACTTAATGGTGGCTGTCCACGTAGCTTGATCTCTAACGGCCACTCTCTTCGGTCCCATATCCCTGAGGTTACATCTATGACCTCATCATAAGTCTTTTTCGGTCTACCTCTGGCAGCTATCCCCTCACTGTTCATAACTCTCACCCTCTGTACACAATTTTCATCCTCCATCCTCTCCACATGACCAAGCGATCTTAATTTAGCATTTCTCATCATAACACTAATACAAACTTTCGGTAGTCGCATCGTTCTCAACCCTTCACTAGCAATCTTAACCCCCCAGACCTGTCATTCAAGGACGCACTATGCATCCAACTGATTTTTGTCATCTCTGTACATTTGAACCTATAGTACGAATATCCTCCTTTGCTTCCCACGTCTCACTACCATACAGCATTGCACTCATAACACATGCTTCATACTAGGACCCCTTTGCCCAGAGGCAGTGCTCTCTCACACTAAGGAGGGGCAACAACTCCCAAAGCTTCTTCCAAATTCCCCTTGCCTTTCTTTGTGAGCTAGTTCTAGTCCCACCTCCAACACGTAATACGTCCCCAAATAACAAAACTTCACACAATTAAGAGACTCTCCAGCAAGATTAATCCTTTCCCGCCTTTCCCCTTTTGCATGCCCTCCTTTATATGCTGCAAACTCAATATGAGCATTATTTTGCAGCCCACCTCTAATACCACAACGCCTCTTATGCACCTAGTTATTACAAACACTGCACAAAAGGGAATTATTTCCCACACCCTCGTGGCAACCTGAACATGGCCACACTACTCTTGTCATAAAAAGACTTTGTAGTTACTTGTAGAGAAGTTATATATATTAGACTTGTGGACGAGCGGTTGTTATACTTGAGTAGCTTTGTAAGTAGATAATCTTCTTTCCCATTTGTCATTCAATGACAAGGAGAGGTAAAGAATAGTATGGGACTATTTTTATTTGTCTTGGAAATATTAACAAGTCTCTCACACAGAGCGAAGTATAAAGTAGAGTCCCGCTAGCTATCTCCCTATCTCTCTCTCTCTCTCTCTTCCAAGTTGTTAAGCCTTCCTCCCTACACCCTGCCGCTTCTATGGCCTCTCTCCTTCTGAGCTCTCCTAAATTCTGGTGAAACAGGAGTCATATCACGTGTGTTCCCTGTGGTTGGAAAGTTCTAAAAACCTGTGTGTGAGTATGTGTGTATGTGTGTTCACCTGGTGATCGCTGACAAACTAACTGCATCATCTCCTGACTGGCTACTTCCTAGTCTGTCGTCAGCTTTTCCTCAGTGTAACTTGCAAGATCATTTCCCATTCCCAGGCTCGCATAGAGCTGTCTATCTGTCTATTTATCTATCTATTTATCTATTTGTCTATTATGATTTGTAATTATAATATGGACTCATAACATATGCTCGGCCGCGCAGCTGAAGGTCCTCCGACAGCAATTATCATTGACATATGCTAATCTATTAGTACATAATATTGATTATAATATTGTATACATATAATATTTATAGTAAATAGTGATTATTCAGTAATATTACATTTTAAACAAGTTGTATACATATTTGAATAAATGCAATGGTTGTTATATGACACTTTGTAAGACGTGCATGTACAACAGACGTAGGCATATAACTGTGCAATGGTAATACTGCTAGGTTACACATTACATATTGAGTTATACCTTTAGCAATGTCTAATATTTCACCTAACTTGTAAGATGATTCTGGTAATACAGAATTGTGGTATAGCTGTATGACTTATAACATTGTAGTAGCATTGTGGTAATACATAACTGTAACATTTTATGAATTGTTACAAAATATTGTGGTAATGCATAATTGTGTTGGCCTTATAATTGTAGTTACATTTTGTTAATGCAACTGTTACATAAGTGTCTTGGCCTTATAATTGTAGTTAAAGTTACATAAAAGTTACATCTTGTTAATGCAACTGTTACATAATTGGCAAAGCGTAACATAATGCAATCGTTTGTCGTTACATAATTGTTACATATCGTTTGTAGTTACATAATTGTAGTTAAAGTTACATAAAAGTTACATCTTGTTAATGCAACTGTTACATAAATGGTACATATTGTTTGTAGTTACATAATTGTAGCAAGTGTAACATAATGCAATCGTTTGTCGTTACATAATTGTAATATGGAGTTACATAATTGTTACATATCGTTTGTAGTTACATAATTGTAGCAAGTGTAACATAATGCAATCGTTTGTCGTTACATAATTGTAATATGGAGTTACATAATTGTTACATATCGTTTGTAGTTACATAACTGTAGCAAGTGTAACATAATGCAATCGTTTGTCGTTACATAATTGTAATAATTGCAGTCCTGACATATGAATCCGGTCATGCTGCGGTCGATGATAGTGATGATGTGCCATGCCACTTGCTTGTGGAGACAACAATTTGCTTTTTTGTTTGTAGTTTATGTGGTATTTTGGCATATGTAGTAACACTTACACTTCTTTTCATTTGTTTGTTATGTGATCTTACTCTATTTCTCTCTTTTTTCTTTCTTACTTTTTTTTTTTTGTATGTATTGATTTTCTATAGTTTATTTTTCTTCTCTTGTGTACGTTTTTTCTATGTTGTTCATGGTTACATAATTACTGGCTAATTTCCTTGGGATACTTTTTTAAAGTTTAGCTTATACTGCACAGGTATTACTGAAAATGATATTATATAGCCCCATATTTTGTTATTTTATATAAAAAAATATATACACTATATACAGTATTAACTTTATACACTGACTTGTTCTTCACTTGTACCTATCGTGGGCAATATATGTGTCAGCACTGTGTGGAAATCATTGTCTTCACGATTGTGGTGAAGATGTTCACTCTTGCTAACGTCATTTGTGTTGGCCATTTTTTTTTTCTCTAGTTTACCTTGTAACTTAATTTATATGTTTCCACTAGGTAGCTTTAATTAATAAATGTTTAATACAGTTCTTTTAATCGCTCACTGAGTAACTGTGATGGTATATTTTCTTTATCACTTTGTAGATATAATAATGTATAGTTGTATGTATGAAACACGTTTTTTATGTAGGTATAAATGGTAACACTCGTTGGTAGTAAATAAATGCTATAATAAATGAATGAATATATACAGTGTAGAATATTTATTGTTGGTGCAAGTATTTAATGATTGAATTATGAAGATAATTGAAGTAGGTATATGAATTTAAGTTGTAACTATACAGCACGTTTTATATGTTTGTGCAGAAGCTTATTGTCTATCACTGTGTATTGTATAAATGAAGTAACTATGTAACTCACTAATTTTTACCGTGGTGGGAATGGTATTAGTGATGGTGCAGGTGGTGAGTTGACTGACGTGGCGTATTTTCAGCAAGCACGCATGATGACGTCGACTTCCCACACTGGTAGCTGTGGTGAGTGAATGAGTAGCGATGAGTAACTTGAGTGAAGACGAGTGAGTAAGATGAGTTGTGAATATGGACTTGGTATTTGCTTCGTCGTCTTGACCTCTTCACTCCTGTGTCAGCGGTGGAGGTTGGGTGGATGTAGCAGAGAGAGGAGGGTGAGGTCTGGTGGTTATGAGTTATGAGTCGTGTCTCACTCTTCGTTTGTTTGTTTTGTATTTTCTTACTTGATGTATTCTTGGTCCTTTTTTCTTGTGATTTACTCGTTGTAGGATGAAGACTGCCGCTACTTGTAGGTGCGTGTAGAAGATTATACAGACAACTCGTAGAGTTGTTACTTGTAGTTGATTGAAGATGGTTGTAGTGTAGTTCGTTCACTGTAGAACTGAAGTTAATCTTGTAGAGTGTCGCCTGCTTTTGTAGAAATTCACTGTTGATTCGAAGACGAGGTGCGTTCTTTTCGCTGCTACCAAATGTCATAAAAAAAAAGTTTGTAGTTACTTGTAGAGAAGTTATATATATTAGACTTGTGGACGAGCGGTTGTTATACTTGAGTAGCTTTGTAAGTAGATAATCTTCTTTCCCATTTGTCATTCAATGACAAGGAGAGGTAAAGAATAGTATGGGACTATTTTTATTTGTCTTGGAAATATTAACAAGTCTCTCACACAGAGCGAAGTATAAAGTAGAGTCCCGCTAGCTATCTCCCTATCTCTCTCTCTCTCTCTCTCTTCCAAGTTGCTAAGCCTTCCTCCCTACACCCTGCCACTTCTATGGCCTCTCTCCTTCTGAGCTCTCTTTCCTAAATTCTGGTGAAACAGGAGTCGTATCACGTGTGTTCCCTGTGGTTGGAAAGTTCTAGAAGCCTGTGTGTGAGTATGTGTGTATGTGTGTTCACCTGGTGATCGCTGACAAACTAACTGCATCATCTCCTGACTGGCTACTTCCTAGTCTGTCGTCAGCTTTTCCTCAGTGTAACTTGCAAGATCATTTCCCATTCCCAGGCTCGCATAGAGCTGTCTATCTGTCTATTTATCTATCTATGTATTTATTTGTCTATTATTATTTGTAATTATAATATGGACTCATAACACTCTTTCTATGACCGTATCGCCAACTACCGTGGATATCATCACTTATTATTCCCACGTTTACTCTCATAAACTTGAACCCCATTCCATCTCTCCACTTCCTAAATCTTTCCTCCGTTACGTTCTCAATCTCCATGACCAGCACCAAGTCATCGGCATACTACACCTCCTACATAAGTCTTTTATTAGTTACAAAAAAGAATACATTGTCTTTTCGTAAACATTGAATCAACTGATAAAAAACAGTAATACGAAACATGCTAAGCCCAAAGGAATTCTAGCTACAATGGGAGGTGTTACTGGGGGACATTACAAGGATGGGCGAGCACTGGGAATGGTAAACAAGGTACTGCAGACGGGCACTGGGAATGGTAAACTAGGTGCTGGAGAGCTTACAAGGCTAGTTATCTCTTTCCTGTATGTTTCCATCTACGTATAATATCCATTTTTCCTGTGTTCGATATTTTTTTTAATTTCATCTATCTCTGAATTTTTTCTCTTCCTCCCGCTGTCTGTCTGTTTTCCCGGATCCCTACACATTCTTTCTTTTTCCTTTATCAGTGACATTTTCTATATTCATTTGTAACCCATAATTTATGGTTATCTCTGTATTATCATGTTTTCCTGGCTTTCCTCTCTATAATTACCGTTTAGGTCCACCTCTCCTTTTCCTCCAGTTGTCTGTCTTTTCGTCATCTCTCTACCTCCCTGTATTCTTTCTGTACCAGCATCTCTTTCTCTCTGGATTATCATACAGTATATCACATCAAATCTTCGACTCTCTTTCTCTCCCTCCTTCCTTCATCTCTCCGACATTATTTTTATCTCCCTTCCTCCCAAGATCCTTCTACATTGTCTTCCTTTTTCTTTCTTCTTCTCTGGTTACACTTCTATCCGTGTAACTTCTTGCCCGCCCCCACCCTCTCTCTCTCTCTCTCTCTCTCTCTCTCTCATTTACTTGATACCTCTGCTTCGCTTCATCTCTCTCCTTTACCTCAGCCTCTATTTCTCTCAAACATTGTTGCACTTCTCCAGGAACCATTATTCTGTCTCCATTGTGGCAGCAACATGTGGCCAGGATTTATAAACAGTTTGGGAGCCTGTGTTTCAGAGAGAGAGAGAGAGAGAGAGAGAGAGTGCGTGTGTGTGTGTGAAGATAGAAAAAAACAGGCAGTCCGGGAAATGAAAGAGATATACACATACACTTACTGCAAATTCGGCTGAGAGACGACTAGGTGGCTGGGAAAAATATAGATCCACACATATGTATATATCTATATGCATCATGTACATACGTTGACAGATGGAAAACTAAATTAATCCTATGTGATGTCTCGGTAGGAGGACCTACTCTTGGGTTTATCACTTAGTCTGACTCACTAATTCCTTTGCTTCTAGATAATGTGACAGAAATCCTAACATCCTTTCCTAAGCTATCTATTTGTTTATAACACCTTGCTGCCTTATTCGGCGTAACATAAATCCTTCTAACATTGTCATACGCTGCTTAGATAATGTACAAAAGGGTATTAACCAGTCACATCAAAAAATTAATTGCTGAGGGAGAGATTTAAGGGATCTTTCTTACCTGGAGAGAATATTGGCCAAAGTCAAATGATAACTCGTTATTCTACGGTTCATTAATTATAGTTAGGAGAATATTTTCACATTTACAGAATATTTCCTGTCGATCGGCGGTAGAATAAGAAATGATACGGCTCTGCTTATATATCCGTTCCATGGAACTTCTTCTTGACTAGCACCATATTTTAGTGAAATCTGTTATTATAACTGAACATTTAATATGGAAGGATGGCAATGTTATGACGAATGAATGTGCAGAGAATAAAGCTAATCAAATAGGTTGGGGTCTAGCACCATCAGTTCGGAATCCGAGGAGGGCAAAGGAATCACTAACAGGGACTGTCTGTCAACCTATCTATCACTTTTTACAGGTTTGCAAAGAGCATTTGTTGTTTCTTTCACTGTACTTAATGCCTTAAGTGCGAGGCATCTCTGGATATTTCACTCTTGTTTTCGTTATGCTATTTTAGTAAGTTTAGATATTGCTTGTCGTGATGCCATTAAAATGTCAACGCCTTGACACCAACTGTAAATAAAAGAACTTTAGCATAATTCAGTATCGATGGTTAGGTCTAATCTGACAAGCTATGACTGTGTATGCACGGCGTTCATTAGTGTGTGGGATGACGTCTTGTTATTGTGCATCAAATATCCAGACTCTCCTCTGGTATTCAACGCTCCCAATCGCACAGGTTCACTCCAAAATCGGACATGCAGCCAGACTGCTTTCAAAAACTGAACATTAAAACGCTGAACTTCGTCGAGATCCAAGCATGCTCATTCGCCAGTGTTGAATGTGTATTGGTTTTATCATAACGCCATGTACAGTCCGTCTGCACTTCGATTCTCCGCTTTATATAATTTGATTCATTTTTTACCTCTAATGCTAGTTACCATCTCTTCCCTTCGTTTGTGCTCTCCTTTTTTATTTTTTTATCTTTTAACTCGCAGCAGAAGCCAGCAGGTCAGTGAGTAGCCAGTATTCTTCTCGGTCTTCTTCTGTTTCTGGCGTATTTGTTAAAAGGAGGCCTTTGGAGATATATTACCATATAACGTAATATGACATGGAAAACCCAAATTTGCTGTCAGCTGACACCTGTGGTGGCGCCATCTAGCAGCAACTTTAGCAACAGTTCCTCATTTAAGCCAATTGAGACCATTAAAGTGGTCCTATGTAAGGCTACATACTTTTTTCAGCAAACTGTTTCAAACAAGAGCCTCGACGCAGATCCCAGAGCAATTCTATTCTTGTTACCTGCGGTCATAGCCAGCAGGTCAATGAGTGGCCAGCGTTCTTTCTCTGCTTCTGGCGAATTTGTGAAAAGGAGGCCTTTCAATAAGAGGGTCAAAGAAGCTGGCCGAAGGGGAAAGCCACAAAATCCTTGCACAGGCAAAAAGTGGACCAGGCGACTTGAACATTCTCCACACAGTGAGCCCTTCAATGTAGAAGGACTGAGTAAAGTGGGCACAAACCGATTAGCGTCAAACTGTTTGAAATAAGAGCCTCGCCGCAGGTCCCAGAATAGTTCTACTCTTGCTTTTTCAAATCACTCCATGTCCTTCCTTTTCTTCTTGGTTTTATCTCATCTTTCTTACAATGGTGCATGCCACCCAACCTGCCTGCCTTAGTCTGCCCGAATCCTCCCTTCCTCCCTTCCTAAACCAGTGCACCCTTCCTCCTTCTCTTCCTCATCAGTTCAGCTCATTCTTCCTCTCGTATGATATGAATAGTTTTGGTTAGGTTTGGGTGGGTTAGTAGTAGTAACAGTAGTAGTAGTAGTCGTAGTAGTAGTAGCAGTCGTAGTAGTAGTAGTTGTTGTTGTTGTAGCAGAATAATATAATGACACAGATAAGCAAAGAGCGTGAAGTAAGACAAAAGGACCAACTGCAGCACATAACCGAACATCTTCCATCAGACCAGTGCAAGAGTTGAAATGGCACGGGAGGCTGGAACTCCCAACAGGCTGACAACCCTGCCTCTCAAGGCAAAAAGGCTTCCACTTTAACAAACAAGAATTAACAGACGCCATAGCCTTGAGATATAGGTGGCCAATAGAGAACCTATCTCAACACAGTGCTTGTGGCACTGTCTTTGATGTAAACCATGCAATGGTTTGCAAGAAGGGAGGCTTTGTTTGCATTCTGCTTGAGGAAATATGCGACATCATGCGGAAATATGCGAGAATGCTACATGCAATATGTCGATGTCACAATAGAGTCAGCTCTGCCTTTCTAGACGGTGAGCATTTCATCCACAGAACAGTAAACACATCAAATGATGCAAAAGTGGCTGTCAGTGCTTGAGGTTTCAGGACACTTGGGCAGAGGGCTTTCTTCGACATTTTGTTATTTAACCCTATGGCGGCATGTTGCCGTGAACTGTCTCTCGAGGCTGCACACAAGAGGAATGAACAAGAAAAAAACAAACACTTTTCAGAAACGATCCAATACTCGACTACGGTCGATTCATTCTCCTTGCGTTTATAACATCAGGTGGGATGGGTTCAGAGACGGGGAGATTCTACCTGAGACAGGAAGAGGTTCTTTCTGAGAAGAAGCATCAACCCCAGAGTTCTGTTATGGCCTGGATGAGATGTCAACTGTCATTCTCCCTCACGAGGTCTCCACTCCTATGCCTCAGGAGCAGATCGTCAGGCCTGAGGCCTGTCTCTCTGGCGGATATATATATATATATATATATATATATATATATATATATATATATATATATATATATATATATATATATATATATATATATATATATATATATATGGTGTCCAAGGAGTTAGGACGAAAACTTTGGGAAATGATGGATGAGGGAATTCTACGCAAAAAATGTTATATGAACATATGTCCAAATCTCAACCGTTACGGAGCTACAACTACTGATGACTTTTTGGCCGAAAATGGTCTCCTTCATAATTCACCCATAAGGTCATCAGTAATTGTAGCTCAGTAACAGTTGAGATTTGGACAAATGTTCATTTAACATTTTTTGCTTAGAATTCCCTCATCTATCGCTTCCCAAAGTTTTCACCTTAACTCCCGGGACACCCTGTACATATATAGTTTGTGTGTGTGTGTGTGTGTGTGTGTGTGTGTGTGTGTGTGTGTGTGTGTGTGTGTGTGTGTGTGTGTGTGTGTGTGTGTGTGTGCGCGCGCGTGTGCGTGCGTGCGCGCGCGCGCTCAACAATAATTTTTGGGAGAGAATACGAGCATGTATGAAGAGCATAAGTAAAAGACCACTACTTCCAGCTTAAAGCTGAAAAAATATTTTTCATACCGATTTTCGTCCAGTCCTCGTTTTTGTATAATACTAAACTTTGTCCCATACTGTATTTATTAAGCCTTCATCAGCCCTGCCATCACACCCTCATTATCTCCATCATCACCCCATTACCTTGTCGCCTTACTTTGACCCAGTTAAACTCTTACTATACCAGCACACGTAGCGCAAGGAAATTATATGTTTCATTGTTTGTCTGGCTGCCTGTCCTGTGTTTCTGCATGTTTTTTCTGTGATTCTATTGGTCTGTCTTTCTCCTATTTGGTCTGTCTTTCTGCCCTATTTTGTCTGTCTGTATGTCTGTCTGTCCTGTTCTGTCTCTCTGTAAGTCTGTCTGTCCTGTTTTCTCTGTCTGTCTGTCGCATGTTTCTGTCTGTCTGCCTTTGTCCTGTGTTTCTGTCTCTCTGCCTGTTCTGTGTTTCTATCTGTCTGTCCCGTGTTTATGTCTGTCTGTCTGTCTGTCCTGTGTTTCTATCTGTCTGTCTGTCCTGTGTTTCTGTCTGTCTTTCTGTCTTACGTTTCTGTCAGTCAGTCTGCCTGTCTTGAATTTGTCTGTCTGTCCTGTGCTTCTGTTTGTCTATCTATTCTGTTTCTATCTGTCTATCTGTCTGTCGATGATTTTGGAAAAACTACGGAATTGAATTACACCAGTACTGGAATAATGTCTGAAGACTGTCAGAAGGACACGTCATTAAAAATTGCCCACTCTCCCCCCCCCAAAAAAAAAAAAAATAGCATACGTCATTCTGTCTTTAATCATTTTCCATACACTTTGTCCATTTCCTTCCATTTAAATTGTCCCAATTTTTCTTCGAGTGTCATTCTCCCTCCCTCTCTCTCTCTCTCTCTCTCTCTCTCTCTCTCTCTCTCTCTCTCTCTTAAGCAAGAAGGAGTGGACGGTGCAGTGATCTGCGGTCCGACAGGACAAGAGATCTGGAGAGGGTTGAACCTTGGAACATTTTGTGCATGAATAAATATTTCGAAATAGACCCGCCGAGTCAAACCAGGAGCAATGGCTGCAAAACTATAGGAAAGCGTTTCCGGTCCCATGAACCAAAATCTTCTTCTTCAACGAAGTTGTGAAGATCTGGAACAGATTACCCTCAGATACAGTGAACTATATCTCATTTAAGACATTTAAAAACAAAATAGACAAGTACTTGCACGAGAATCCTCAACTGACTGTTTCTGTCCGAATAACTCACTTTTACCAGCTACGTGTAAGTTCA
Source organism: Coenobita brevimanus (assembly GCF_032717465.1). Classification (NCBI taxonomy): domain Eukaryota; kingdom Metazoa; phylum Arthropoda; class Malacostraca; order Decapoda; family Coenobitidae; genus Coenobita; species Coenobita brevimanus. The sequence goes on from NC_137002.1 coordinate 16,884,799, forward strand.
TTCCCCTCCTGTCTACAAGACATCCCTTAAACTTAATGTACCCATATATAGCGTCGCATCACAGCATGATATATTTATTAATTTATTAAATGCAGATAAAGTAGTAAAGGCACAGACTAGGATCTGCACAGATACCCTGAGTTAACGGTCACTACTCTAACTTTCGACATGTGATGGGCTGTGGATCACTGGGGGTTCCTGTTAGGCAAGTGACCACCATAGGATTTTTTTATTGTACCAGGGGTTACTGCTTCAGGAGGAAACTTGTGTACTTGTCCCACATGGGAAGGTAACTTGTCTCAGTGGAGTGAACAGAGCTGAGGACTGATTGACTACTGACTACCTTAAAAGTGTCAGGCTAGGCTGCTGCACCACCCCTGAACATCCACACTGTGTCCACTGATGCCTCGTCAACTCAACGTACCCGTGCATAATGTCATGCGTTAGTTATTTATCTGTTTGATTATTCATTTTACTTTATTACTTTCCCTGGTGGTAGGTGGGGGCACCCATCATCCACACACTTAGTGTGGGGATCCTCTGATTTTAGGGTAGCTCCACATCGAATGGCATGCCAAAGGATTTCCTATAAACTAAGAAATCATTTACAACTCAGGGTGGTAACCTAACAACCAACCGACACGTGTTCCCTACATGACACCAAGTGGGTTGGCAGACAGTTATTGCCCCTCCCCGGAAAACAACTGACTAAAAATACGAACAAGAAGCCTCGGACCAGGACTAACCAACACTTGACGACTAAGGACCGAACAAAGGACATGGTACGGATTGCAACAAGGAATATAAGCTGTGCAATTGATGAGGTGAAAGAGAGAGTGATTGTCCGGGTTCTTGAGGGTGCAAAAGTGGATGTATGTAGATTAGCTGAAAATAAATGGAAAGGTGAGACTGTGAGAGAATGGGAGTATGGATGGGGTGGCTTATATGTGCAGGAGTGGGTGAAAATGAGAGGGCAAAAGAAGGAGTGTATATTGTTGTGTGCAAGAGATGGAAGGATGATACAAGAGATTATGGATCATTTGGCTCAAGGATTGTGTGGGTAAGCTTGAAAGTTGGACTACAAATGTGGGCTATTGTGTGTGTGCATGCGCCAATGCAAGATCACGCAATCAGAGTGAAAGAAGACTTTTAGACAAAAGTGGAAGAGTGCATGGAAAAGTTTGAAAGGAATGAAATAGTGTTTTTGATTGGAGATATGAATGAAAAAGTAGGGAATGTGAAGGTGGATGGAGTAATTGGTGAGTGGGATGCGCCTGCAGAGGTGGATGAGAATGGCAGTGCTCTGGTGGACATTTGTACACGGAGGGGGGTTGGTGATAGCTAATACCCTCTTCAGACACAAAATGATCCACAGGTATACATGGCGAATGATGAGAAGGGTGGGTGGTGAACTGAATGAATGGAAGGCAATGACTGATTTGTGTTTGTGGATGAAAGGATGCAAAGGTGTGCAATGGATGCAAGAGCATATAGAGGTTCGGGGAGTGGACTTTCTGACCAAAACTTGGTGGTGGTAAGAACCAAGGGTCAGATGAAATGGAGGAATAGAAGAAGGGAAGGACAGGAGGAAGTAGTTCATACAAGAAGGATGGAAAAGTTACAAGAGGATGGTAGGCATATGTGGGAGACCTTCCTTTACCCGCCGTCAGGCGGGGATACTGCCTGGCCCCACCTGACCCCCGCTCCTTCCCACACGCCATTTTCTCAGCAATTCACCTGTTGGCAGTGACCTGGCCAGTAAAGACATGTCACACCACGGCCTCTTCAATGACGAAATTCAAGGCGAAAGTGATTCCCGAGGTGGAGGACAAAGGAAGAAACAAGCCAGAGGAAGAAACAAGCAGAAGTGATAAGCTGGTAACGCCATAAAAGAAGGTGCCATATGTTGATGTGTTTGGTGAGTGAACAATGCTTGTATCGCCTATATGATTGTGTGAAAATCAATATACTCATTTACTACATATAAATTCGTACCAAATAAATAAATATTTAACTTATGAGTGGTTTCAAATAGTTACCCCTGCCATAAAAAAACGTCTTCTCTGGAGTCTGGCCTGAGAGAACACGGTATCAAGGTGAGGGAACTGTTACTTGTACCGTATTTCCAAACTCAACTGAGCACTGTCTCTCTGAATTTTCGATGTTTCTCACAAAAAGCGGAGGTTTTAGCAAAAAAAAGAAAAAAAAAAAATCTTTTTGAAGATCTGCCGGCACTGGGCGGAGTCACTGGTGAAAAATTGCTGGGATGCAGCGGGCTAGTGGAAAAGGGATAAAAGTGGACAGATGGAGACAACACTTTTAGGAATTGTTGAACATAGAGAATGAAAGCAATGCGAGTATAAGTGGCTGGGGAATGACTGGGAGAAGGAGAGATGTGAGAAGAGAGAAAGAAATCAGAAGGTTGCAAGTTGTGAAAGCAATGACGAAAGTCAAAATGAGGAAAGCCCCAGGAATTGATAGAGTGTGTGGTGAAATACCGAAGCATGGGCGGGGGGGGGGGGGATGAGATAGTAATAGAATTAATGTGGAAAATGTGCAGATTGGCCTGGTTGGAAGGCAGAGTCCCTGAGGACTGGACGTCAGGTAAAATTATTCCCCTGTACAAAGGGAAAGGGGAAAAAGAAGTGCGTGGTAATCAAAGGGGCATTCGTCTTCTTAGTGTAACAGGAAAAGTATATGGTAGGATACTTATTGACAGAGTTAGGGAAATAACAGAAGAATTAGTTGGAGAAGAGCAGGGAGGTTTTAGGAAGGGAAGACGTTATGTAGATCAGGTATTCTTTCTTAGGTCTTAAGTGGAAAAGTGTCTATAGAAGGGAAAGAAGTTGCATGCAGCCTTCAGGATTTGGAGGAAGCATATGACAGGGTGGATATAAAAGGATTGTGGAAAGTATTAAGAATAAAGGGAATAAGTGTGAAGTTGTTGAATGCCATGAAGAGTACGTACGAGGGTGCTTAGACTGCAGTGGGTGTGGATAGTGAACTGAATAAATTTTTCTATTTGAAGTTGGATTGAAACAGGGATGTGTCATGTCTCCGTGGTTGTTCAGTCTATATATGGATGGGGTTATAAAAAAAAGATACGAGGCAGGGCAGTGGATGTTGGAGCGGCCCTATTGAGAGAGGGCCCTGTACTGTTGTCTGGAGATGATACTGTTTTGTTAAGTGAAGACGAATGGGAGCTGTAAGGCTTGGTGGATGAGTTTGGGAGTGTGTAAGAAACGGAATCTAAAGGTGAATGTAGGGAAGAGTAAAGTAATGGTCTTCGAGAGAAATGAAGTCAGTGAATGTACAGTGAGGTTGGATGAAGAGGAAATGGAACTGTGAGGGCGTTTAACCCCTCCGTGGCCGAATGCCCGGAATTTTCCATGTACGCCAGGCCGACGCAGGGGCCATTTCTTGAAGTTTCAAAAATTGATTTTTTTTTCTTGCCATATTGAAGAGAAAGCTCAGGATGCACCTAACAGTGCAAATCCCAGCTTCCTAGACGCATTCTGTGGCTTGCAATGGAGCGCGGAAGTTGCAGAAATATCGGCGACCGATATCCGCCGCCCAGGGACGCTCTGCAGCGCAACTGGGCAGGTGTTGTTATTTTTTTTTTTTTACCTTCCAAAACAATGCGAATGGTGCTGAAATGTTGTGCATATATGAGATATGATGACATCGAATGATTTCAGTACATAATCTGTTAGGAATGGCTGGAAAAAAAAAAATGTTATGAATACTTTTTCTCCTTTTTGATATAAAATATGTTTATGGTAGTTTTGAGTTATTTTTTATGTTATCGTTGTCCTCATGCTTGGAAAAGGGAGCAAAAGAGTTGAATTTTCGGTCCTAAATGAGAAAACTGCACGTCCTCCAAGGCTAGACTCTGCCACAGGAGAATAAAGTGGAGGATCAGATCTGATTAGCAATGCGGAAGTTAGGTCGCAACTTCGAGCTCGCACACCACAAGCATGGCTAAAAATAGAATCGTAATGCAGTTTCGGAACTAAGAATAAGTCTGATTATTACGAATACAGATACAAAGCAGAAATAAATACGTTTACAGAAGGGGAAAAAGTATTTTTTCCGTAATAACATGTTCATCTTTCTCTATCGTTTTACGTTCATCTTTATCATTTTACCTTGTTATTTTCGCAATATATATTGCTGTCTCGTAAACAGGGTGGTTCTGTGTGTTTTCCAAGGGAGGAAAAAGGTTGTATTTTCTGTCTAGGTCGAGATAATGGGCGTAACTATGTGTTTTTAGGCATGACCACGAGCAAAAAAATCGTAGACCCACTCGTCACGACAACAGGTGGTGAACTGACATGATATGTGAGAGGGTGAAGTCAAGGTCAATCTCATGTCCCAGATTTCGTTCACTTCCCGAAGGTTTTGACAGTTTTCTACAAGTAGCACTGCATCAAATGATCCAAACCATTACAGCAAACCTGAGCAAATAGGTAAAGATACCAAGACAAAAATGTATTCTTCACTTATTATCATGTCTTTTTTTGTATGTGCCTGTATTACTTCATAATCGTAAACATGTGGTTGTGTGTGTTTTGCAAAAGAGGACAAATATGATATGTTCTGCCTGGGTCGAGATAATGGGTGTAGTTGTGCTTGTTTAGGCATGGCCAGGAGCGAAAAAATCGAAAATCCACTTATCACAGCAGCAGGCTTTGAACTGCTTGATGAGGTGTATGGGAGTGTAGTGTAGGTCAGTGTGAAGACGTTCAGAACGTTCGTTCACATTTCAAAAATTTTTGCAGTTTTTTATAGGCCGCGCTCAAACGACACCGGCGGCCATTTATTGGCTAAACGTCATTCGACGCCGGTGGCCACAGAGGGGTTAAGTGTTTGGGTAGTGTGATGAGTAAGGATAGAAGTTTAGAGGGTGAAGCTGTTGAAAGAGTAAGACAAGGAACAATGGTTGCTAGTTTTTTTGAAAGCAGTGATAAGAAACAGGGAAGTGCGCGTGGAAGTGAAAAAGTTACTGCATAACAGAATTGTGGTACCAGCTCTAACGTACGGAAGTGAAGCTTGGACCTTGCTGGAGGGACACAAGTCGAGAGTAAGAGGAGTGGAAATGAGTTATTTGAGAAGAGCGTGTGGAGTCACATGGAGAGACAAACTGACAAACGAGGAAGTGAAGGAGCGTTATGGTGTGGATGTGGTAGGAAGCTTTGAGATGGTTTGGCCATGTGGAGAGGATGGAGTGAGAGAGACTGACGAGGAGAGTGTATGTGAATGAGGTGGAGGGCAGAGAGGGAGGGGGAGGCCAAGGATGAGATGAAGGGATGGAGTGGAGAGGTACATGAGAGAGAGAGAGAGGTGTGAGCTGGGAGCAAGACAGTGAAATGACGGAGGACACGGCGACATTGAGGCGATTTGTTTGTGGCCAACCCTTTCGGGATTGAGGAGTCCGGCAATAGATAGACAGATAGATAGATGGAGTTTCCCTTTCAGGTTATTCAAACTGGTACCTAATAGGTAAAGTATTATAGAATGTAACTTTTCTTTTTCAGTCTTTCCTATGAAATATTCATGTCAGTTTTTTTGTGCTGCATGGTGGTCCTTCTCACATTTTCCTACCAGATTTGGAAGGAGGGTTTGGAGGCGGGGGAAGCCTTTTTGCTTTACTATCCTTATCCTTCAGTACGTACAACTGGATCTCGTGGTCATAGTCTCCAGTACTCTGTAACAAGTAGCCTCGAAAAGACCAATAGGTCTGTTGCTGATTGCTTCCTTTCTATATTCCTTTGTGTATATCATTCATCTCCAACCTCCACCATCAACATGTTATTTTTTCCCCATCCACATCACCATCTTTGTCCATCCTCCACAATCACCATCTGTCTTCCACCTCCAGTTTCACCATCTTTCTCCCCTTTCCACCTTCACATCACCATCTTCCTCCTCCTCCTACCTCCATCATCACCATCTTTCTCCTTCCATCTCCAGCTTTCTCCTCCCTCCACCTACACCATCTCAATCTTTCTTCTTCATGCTCCACCATTACCACCTTTCTTCCACTTCCACCTCCACATCACCATCTTTCTCCCTTCACCTCCACATCACCATCTTTCTCTTTTCACCTCCTCATCACCATCTTTCTCCCTTCACCTCCACATCACCATCTTTCTTCTTCCACCTCCACCATCACCATCTTCATTCTCTTTCCATTTGCACCATCACCATCAAGCTTCTTCCGTCTCCACCACCTTGCTTCTTCCACCTCCACCATCACCGTGCTTCTTTCCCATCTTTCTCCACCATCTTTTTTCTTCCACCTCTACATCACCATCTTTCTTCTTCCACCTCCACCGTCACCACATTGCTTCTCCCTCAACCTCCACCATCACCACCTCCTTCGCGGCTACCACTACCAATGCCATCACCACCACCGGGCAGCAGCAGCAGTTCAGGCTCCATTAGTCCCCCCACACTCTCATACTTGTTTCATTCCGATAATTGAACTGTCGTCTCGCTCTTCTTCCCTCCATCCTGTCTCTAGAATCCGGGTCTGGAGCCCACCAGAATATCCAGTTCTCATTATCCAGGAAGGTCGAATCCAGTGTTGAGTTTGATCCTCTTCCTTTATCCTTCTATACTTCCTCGTATCCTTATTCTCACTCCTGTTTCCTTTTCATCCCCTTTCCTGCCCATATTTTCCTTCCGATTCCCTTCTTTCTGCCAATTTTCCTTCATCTTTTTACGTTTCTGCTATCTTCTCTACAGTGTAGCCTTCCACTTTTCCTCTCTGTTATACCCGGTTTTGTGGTGTAGGGAGGGGCGCTCACTATCCACTCACTCGATGTAGTACTGCTTTGGGTGTCTGCCTTTTCCCCTCTTCCATCCTTCCTTTCTGTCTGTCTTTCCTTCATTCTTTCCTCTTTCTTCTGCCTACAGGTGACTTTACACTCCCTCTTCTGTCTTTCCTTCACTCTTTCCTCTCCCTTTTGCCTATGGGTGACTCTATAATGAGTGACAAGCCAAATGGTTTCCTGTACACCAGGAAACCATTTACTACTCTGGGTGGTAACCATATAACCAAATTATGGCTCCTCGTGGTTTAGTGGGTAATTAAGGTGCTCCAATCGGATTGAGCCTGTGTAGGTTTATGTTCAAGGGACGGTTAGGGTTTATTGCTCACGTAATCCCACTCAGGGATGAGTGAGGCTGGTCACTCTCATTTTAAATGTCAGGACCAACTTGCCTAGGCCCGGTTTCCTACTCTCATCATGGGGCGACATAGGATTGGATGAGGGATGGATGGTGTTACATAGCCTATGATTTCATCATCCTTTGTGTAATTCTAACGTACAGTATGCTGCATGTTTGATCACGAGCGTGTTCTACCTCACTCCCCCCTCCTCCCTTATAATAGAGTAAGTCGTTCTTTCTGTTGTTCAGAGCAGGATTGTCAACTCTTTGTCCCCATGGCTTCATTTGCGCGTCCTTCTTACAAGTTGTATCAAGCTCTGCCGGCCCCTATATAATGAGCTCAGTCTTTACATTAATTGCCACTTAGATCTACTCCTCATTTTGCTCACATCTCTGTCCTCCCCTGTACAGTTGTTATTATTGTGAGTGCTCAGGAAGTCTCCAGCCATCTAGCAGCTGTGTAATTTGAGTATAAGTGTTATTGCATTTTTTCTTGTACTGTGTAGCATAAGGTATTAATTCTTAGGCCTAGTAAGGTTTTTGTGATTAATGTAATGTTTCATGTCAGCCATTGTTCATAATATTTCGTATCTGTAATAATATATCTTGCATTATCTGAGCATTATCCAGTGTATTGTCATTTTATCAGGGCTGACTTAGATAAATTTACTCTTGCTAATTTCGTGTTAATAGAGGCTATTGCAGTTAACCATATATTTAACCTGTTTCTTTTTTTGCCATTACATTATCCTTATGAGTCCTGAATATTTTGTTGTTAGTTTGAGCATTAAACTTTAACTTGTTATTTTACCTAACTCTTTTGTTTTGAACCTGGAACTTTACAGGACAGTAGTGATTTTTAGTATTCTCACTTAAAGTGTACATTATCTTTCTCTGTTCCGTAACATAAATTTGGCGACCTCTTATCAGGATATTCAGGATATTATCATAAGGATATTGCTTGATATTTTGTGACTGTGATTTATTCATGATGTCTACTATTACTACGCTTGATGAAGCCAAAGATTTTTTGTCAAATGTGCAAACAGTGTGTGATGTAGAAAACAGAACAAAGAATGAACTTAAGCTTGTTGCTCAACAATTGGAAATTGCTGTTCGCTCTCATCATTCTAAAGATCAAATTGTTGGCATGATTAATAAAAGCTTGTTTAATGTAACTCCTGCAAATGAGCAAACGCAGATTGAATTAGCTAAGTTACAGCTAGCCCTGCAGGAGGCTCGTGTTAAGGAGGCTGAATTTCAGGCAAAAGCTAAGGAGGCTGAGTTTCAGGCAAAAGCTAAGGAGGCTGAGGCACAAGTTGAACTTGCTAGGATTCAGGCAGACCATGAGTATCGCATGAAACAAGGTGGAACTGGATCATCTAGCTCTGATGATTTTGATGTGGCTAAAAATGTTAAACTTGTCCCTCCTTTTAATGAATCTGATTTAACAAAGTATATTCAGTTGTTTGAGAGGGTAGCTACAGGTTTTAATTGGCCCAAGGAGTATTGGCCAGTACTCCTTCAAACTGTTCTCACCGGTAAAGCTCAAGTAACTTATGCATCTTTGCCTCAGGATCAATGTGATAATTATGATATAGTTAAGAGCTTGATTCTTAAGGCCTATGAGCTTGTTCCTGAAGCCTATAGAGTAAAATTTAGGACAACTTATAAGCAAGATAAGCAATCCCATGTTGAGCATGCAAAAATCAAAGAAGATCTGTTAGAGCAGTGGTTAAATTCTAAGAATGTGGATTCTGATTTCGGTAAATTTAAGCAGATGATTTTGCTGGAGGACTTCAAAAGGTGTATTAGTAAAGATGTAAGCCTATATCTTGATGAGAGAAGAATAGATAATTTGTCTGATGCTGCAGTTTTAGCTGATGAATATGTTCTCACTCACAAGAGATATTCTAAAGAAAAAAGGAAAGCTGAGAGTAAGTGCGTTGCCTCTACTCAGGGTACAGGTAACAGGAAAGAGAATAAAGATGATGTTTCTCAGGAAGTAAATACCAGCTTCACCTATAGATTTCAGAAAGGTAAATGTACTTATTGTAGTAAGCTTGGTCATACTACGGAGAAATGTTTCAGGAGACAGAGTGATGTGAACAAAAAGGAGTCTTTGAATATTCAGTCAATTGGTCTAGTGTCCACCCTTGAGAGTTCCCAGAATTCTTTAACTGAGTTAACTGAACCTGATTTGAGGGGTAAATTAAATTCTCTTGATGGAGCTCCTCTTTTGAGCAGTAACGTGGGTGACACTCTCAAGAGTTCATGTGCTAATTTCCTGTCTGATGGTTTTGTTAGTCCTCTGGACAGTAATAACAGAAAATCAGTTAAAATATATCGTGATACAGGTGCTTGCCAATCCCTTATGCTGACCAGTGTTCTAGGCTCTAATGTTAATTCCTCTGATGAAACTGTAATCCTACAAGGTGTAGGGAATAATTACTTCTCTGTCCCTCTGTACAGAGTGAATTTAGAGTCTGGTTTTGTTAATGGTTCCGTTATGGTTGGGTTGGTTGAGACACTCCAAATGTCAGGTGTAACTTTCTTACTTGGAAATGATATTGGTGGAAGTCAAGTGTGTCCAGCTCCTCAGTTGTCTAGTGAGCCAGTGGCTGCGACCCAGGATTGTGATGTCCCTGATGTGTTCTCTGCATGTGCTGTCACTAGGGCTAAGTCTAGAGTTACTGCTGACTTAGAGGATAATGATGATGATGATGTTATCCTAGCTGACACTTTTCTTGCTAATTTGGACCACTCACCAGATGAGGCAGTACCCCGTAGTGTTGATAATTTGTCTCGTCAAGAGTTGGTTGAGTTGCAGGTTGCTGACCCTGAGTTGAAAGGTCTAGCTAACACTGCTTGCAGTGAGGAAGAGTCAGCCGGTGCTTCTACTTGTTATTATATAAAGTCAGGAGTACTTATGAGGAAGTGGAGACCCCCAACAGCATCAGCCGACTGTGAATGGGAGGTTGTACATCAAGTTGTCATCCCTCGTGTTTGTAGGCAGGATATCATTAGAGTGGCTCATGATTCCAGTTTGGCAGGACACCTTGGAGTGAGGAAGACTGTGGCACGCATTTTGAAACACTTCTACTGGCCAGGTATCTTCAGGGATGTTTCCTGGTATTGTAAGTCTTGTCACACCTGTCAAGTTGTGGGGAAGTGTAATCAGACCGAAAAGGTTGCACCTCTAGTTCCCATTCCTCCTTTTGAGGCGCCATTCACCCGTGTGTTGGTGGATATTGTGGGCCCTCTTCCTAAGACTTCTTCAGGATTTTCTTATTTGTTGACCCTGATTGATATGGCTACTCGTTATCCTCAAGCCAATCCACTTAGAAATATCTCAGCAAAGAACGTGGTTAAGGAAATGCTAGGGTTCTTCACAAAGTTTGGTCTGCCCAAGGAGGTACAGTCAGACCGGGGAAGTAATTTCATGTCAAATGTTTTCAAGCAGTCTCTGAAAGAGTTGGGCATCACCCAGATCACGTCTTCAGCTTACCATCCCCAGACCCAAGGAGCGTTGGAGAGATATCATCAAACACTCAAATCGATGCTCAAGAAATACTGTTTGGAACATCAGAAAGACTGGGATAAAGGTCTTCCATTCGTTGTATTTGCCGCAAGAGAATCTCCAAATGAATCACTGGGCTTCTCACCTTTTGACCTACTGTTTGGCCATGAAGTAAGAGGACCCCTTAAGCTACTCAATGAATGCTGGCTGTCGGAGGAAGATGACGTCAACCTGCTGGAGTATGTGATGAAGTTCAAAGAACGGCTGTCCACTGCTTTACAGCTGGCGAGAGAGAATTCAGGAGCTGCTCAGGAGAAGATGAAGACTTGGTATGATAAGAAGTCCAGGTTATGCCACTTTCAGCCAGGAGATCAGGTTTTGATTCTGCTACCAGTGCATGGGCAATCTCTTCAAGCCAAGTTTAGTGGTCCTTATTTCGTGGAGAAGAAACTCAGTGATGTCAACTATGTCATCGCCACACCAGATCGTAGAAAGAACAAGCAACTTTGTCACATCAACATGCTAAAGTTATATCACAGGCGGGACGAAAATAATCCAGTCTGCACTGTAGCTGTTCCACCCGAGTCTGCAAGTGAAGTTCTCCCATGCAGGATGAGCCTGAGTGATAGTTTGGGGAAGAATCCTGATATCATGAATGATCTCCAGACTAAGCTTTCTCATCTACCTCCTGAGGAAAGGCAGGAGTTTTCGGCATTACTGCAGGAGTACCCGCAAGTGTTCCGTGCCACTCCTGGAAGAACTACTGTGTTGATGCATGATGTCGATGTTGGAGACGCAAAGCCAATTAAACTGCCTTCTTACCGTGTGAACCCAGTGAAAGTTCCTCTCATCAAGAAGGAGCTTGGCTACCTGTTGGACCACAAGATGATTGAGCCCTGTCAGAGCAAGTGGAGTTCTCCTGTCACTCTAGTCCCTAAGCCAGGTGGGTCACAGCGGCTTTGCATTGACTACAGACGTTTTAATCGGATAACCAAAATAGACACTTACCCTCTCCCTCGTGTGGACGATTGCATAGACAAGAACGGAAAGACTAGGTACATAAGTAAGTTTGATTTGTTAAAGGGATACTGGCAAGTACCTATGACTGAACGTGCTAGGGAGATCTCATGTTTTGTAACACTAGGAAAGTCTTTTGCATGTTCTGTAATGCCGTATGGTATGAAGAATGCACCAGCCACATTTCAGAAGCTCATGAATGTTGTAACAGAGGGTTTGGCAGGGTGTGTTGTTTATATTGATGATGTATTAATCTTCAGTGACAACTGGAAAGATCACCTATGCCATGTCAGTAAATTTCTTGAGCGTTTGGTTCAGGCTAATCTTGTAGATAATTTGTCAAAGTGTGAGTTTGGTCAAGCTAAAGTTCAGTACCTTGGGTACGTAATTGGTGATGGACATGTTGCGCCACCAGGAGCTAAGGTTCAGGTTATTAGTGATCTTCCCAGACCTAAAAGTAGGAAAGAGCTACAAAGATTTTTGGGAATGGTAGGTTATTACCGGAGATTTGTTCTTAACTTTTCAATTCTTGTATCACCACTTACAGACCTACTGAAAAAGGGAGTTAAATTTGTCTAGACCGATAACTGTGAATCCTCTTTCAACAAACTTAAAGCTATCCTATTAAGTCAGCCAGTGCTCGCTACTCCAAATTTTGCTAAGCCTTTTAAGATGGCTGTTGACGCAAGTGATACAGGAGCTGGGGCTGTTTTGCTGCAAGAGGATGATCAGGGTATTGAACACCCTGTATCTTATTACAGTAAGAAGTTCACTCCACCTCAAAAGAACTACTCAACTATTGAGAAAGAGCTTTTGGCCTTGATTTTGGGTTTACAGCATTTTTCATCTTATTTGTGTACTGGTTTTGACCCCATAGTCATTTATACCGATCATAACCCACTGAAATTTCTTAGTAAGTTTAAAGATAAAAATCAGAGATTGACAAGATGGAGTCTACTTCTTCAGGAGTATTCATTAGACATACAACATGTCAAGGGGAAAGAAGATGTTATTGCAGATTGCTTATCTAGACTTTAGACAGATTGGTTTAGCGTAATAAGAAATTTCCTTTGTAAATTTCTTTTTCTTTGTGGGGAGGTGTTACATAGCCTATGATTTCATCATCCTTTGTGTAATTCTAACGTACAGTATGCTGCATGTTTGATCACGAGCGTGTTCTACCTCATTCCCCCCCTCCTCCCTTATAGTAGAGTAAGTCGTTCTTTCTGTTGTTCAGAGCAGGATTGTCAACTCTTTGTCCCCATGGCTTCATTTGCGCGTCCTTCTTACAAGTTGTATCAAGCTCTGCCGGCCCCTATATAATGAGCTCAGCCTTTACATTAATTGCCACTTAGATCTACTCCTCATTTTGCTCACATCTCTGTCCTCCCCTGTACAGTTGTTATTATTGTGAGTGCTCAGGAAGTCTCCAGCCATCTAGCAGCTGTGTAATTTGAGTATAATTGTTATTGCATTTTTTCTTGTACTGTGTAGCATAAGGTGTTAATTCTTAGGCCTAATAAGGTTTTTGTGATTAATGTAAAGTATCATGTCAGCCATTGTTCATAATATTTCGTATCTGTAATAATATATCTTGCATTAACTGAGCATTATCCAGTGTATTGTCATTTTATCAGGGCTGACTTAGATAAATTTACTCTTGCTAATTTCGTGTTAATTGAGGCTATTGCAGTTAACCATATATTTAACCTGTTTTTTTTTGCCATTACATTATCCTTATGAGTCCTGAATGTTTTGTTGTTAGTTTGAGCATTAAACTTTAACTTGTACTTTTACCTAACTCTTTTGTTTTGAACCTGGAACTTTACGGGACAGTAGTGATTTTTAGTATTCTCACTTAAAGTGTACATTATCTTTCTCTGTTCCGTAACAATGGATATACCCGTTTCCTCATACACCCATTTTCCAATCACCACCATAATTCACTTTTCCATCCTCCGCGATTTGTTCGTGGCCACTTCTTACTGGATTAAGGTGTCTGGCTATAGACAGATAGATAAATAGATAGAGAGATAGATATATGGAAAGATAGAAAGACTAACAGATATATCCCAGCCATTTACCTCCCCATCCCACTCTCCATTACTGTACATCAACCCTCAGACAATAATCTTTTTATCGGCACTCCAACCTCCTCCAGCCCTCCAACAGTACCTCTCCATTCTCCATCCCTCCAGTAGTGCCTCTCCATTCTCCATCCCTGCAACAGTACCTCTCCATCCTCCATTCCTCCAACAGTACCTCTCCATCTGTCATCCCTCCAACAGTACCGCTCCATCCTATGTCTCTCCAACAGCACCTCTCCACCCTCAATCCCTCCAGCAATACTGCTCCATCCTACATATTTCCAACAGTACCTTTCCATCCTCCATCCCTCCAACAGTACCACTCCATCCTACATCTCTCCAGTAGTACCTCTCCATCCTCCATCCCTCCAACAGTACCTCTCCATCCTCCATCCCTCCAACAGTACTTCTCCATCCTTCATCCCTGCAACAGTATCTTTCCATCCCTCATCCCTAAACAGTACCTGGCCATTCTCCATCCCTCCAACAGTAAATCTCCATCTTCCATGCCTTAAGCAGCTTGCCAATCCATCACATCAATTTGACCTACCTATCCCTCCAGCAGCTTTCCCTCTCTCCATCTCTCAACCAAAAGTCTTCCCATCACTCTGATCAGTACTCTCACCTCTCCCGTCTCTCCACCAGACACCCATCACATCTCTATCCCTTCTCCATTTCACTCCACCCGGACACCCAACCCAGTATACCTCCAGCATCTTCCCTCCACAAATTCACCCTCTTCTCGAATATACCCTCTTGCTCCCATTCCACTACCACCTCATCTCTTCAGAATTAAAATCAACATAAACCCAGGTTCATTAGATCTGTAAACTACATCTGTCCCTGCCATCTAACTAACTCCTTTCAATCTCCCCTCTCTCTCCACCAGTACACTCACCCGTCGTTCAACTCTATCTTTCTACTTTTTCAGTCCTCCACAACCCTTTCTATTAGTCTCCATCCAACCACCAATTTTCTTACCTTCCGTATGCCTCTCTAACTCCCTCCAAAACACTTACCTTCAAGATTCCTTTCCCTCCCCTCCACACCTCCACCGGTACACTCCCGTTCACATTCATCACTCCACCAATGCACCCATCTAGTATTCTAAGCTTCCTTTTCACTCATAACTCTTTACAAGCAAAAACCATCTTCAACCCAACTACAGTATCATCCACATTCTTCTTCTTTATTCTTTCCCTCTCCGCCAACACACTTCCATTTTCCTTCAGTCTCCACCAATACAACCCCAGATCCATTCAGCCCTCTCCCATTCCTCCTTCTGTGCAGGATTATAACCCACAATAAGCCTTGTTCATTAGTGCCAATATAGGGTAGAGGCGAGGGCGAAGGGGAATAGGTTCCTTTGTGGCTAACCGGGACCAAACCACACACTGCCTGCACCATGGTTGGGTCGACTGCATGATGTTCCTTTGTTTTCATAGGGTGGATATTTAAAGTATCATTTAGACTTGAGAACCTTTATTTTTGCGTGAAGAGGGAGAAACATATCATCTTAAGAAAATAACAGTTACCTATAAAAGGCCGTTTAATGAGCCAGTTTGTCAAGCATACCTGCCCTAATAACAGATAATGGATGTTTCGAGAAGTGGATTTAGATGAATAACGTTTGGCCTCGGTGTTAGGTGCTGAACTTTAATACATAATGTTGATCTGAATTGCTTGATACTAATATGAACGCCATGATGTTTGTTGCTGGCTTTGTTTTATTCCGAAATACTGGCTTCCTTTGCATAATGCTAAAGTACTGTGCTATTTTTAAGATGTTGCTGTGTGTGTGTGTGTGTGTGTGTGTGTGTGTGTGTGTGTGTGTGTGTGTGTGTGTGTGTGTGTGTGTGTGTGTGCATCATTCACTTAACAGAAGCCAAAATTCTTGCTTGGAACTTCATAATCACCTTTTGGTCCAGCGAATCTGCATGTGACATTATGCAGTCAGGTGCTTAGCATGCCACCCTTCACTTACCTCCTCACAGTCACAAGGATCATTGGTTTGAACATTAGGGTTTTTCCCACAGATAACCTTTGAAAACGCTCAATTTCCTCCAGTCTGAAGCACATTAAGATATAAAGTTTACATATGAAAACAACCAGTCCCATGTAATCCCCTACAGTGTATAAGGATCTGAGGCTATTACTCAGAGAGCATTTACTCCTAAGTTGAGATGACCTCACTGCCACAGGGGTTCAGAGCTATCGCCTTGATTTCCCGATCTGCATGTGTCCAGAGTCTGTGGTGCAAAACCCAAGTTGTAATAAATACTGACAGTGGATGCTGAAAGGATATTTTATGTTTGTTTGCACATGTACTATTGATCAACCTGCTGTGTCCTGGCAGATTTTTCACCAATGACCTCTCCCAATCCCGGCATATTTTCGATTTTTTTTTCCTTGGCTAAAACCTCCGCTTTTTATGAGAAACATCGAAAATTCAGAGAGAAAGGGCTCACCTGAGCTTAGAAATGCCTGGTACAGGTGATCCAACCCCCACCTGGTAGCATCTTCTATCGAGCCTGGCTCCAGAGAAGACGTTTTCTATGGGAGGGGTAACTATTCCAAACCACTCTGAATAGGTAGATATTTATTTATTTGGTACCAGTTTATATGTAGTACATGAGTATATTCGTTTTCACACAGTAATATAGGAAATATAAGTGTTGTTTCATGCACCAAACACATCAACATACCGCACCCTCTTTGGCGACATTACCTGCTCATCACTTCTGCACGTTTCTTCCTTTAACGCCACATAAACTTTGTCCTTCACATTGTCATCTAATGGGGAATCACTCTTGCCTTGAATTTCGTACCGTGGCATGACATGTCTTTACTGGCCAGGTCACTGGTAACAGGTGAGATGCCGAGACAATGGTGTGCTGCGGGGGAAAGTCAAGTGGGGTGAGGCATTGTCCCAAACTGGCCTCAGGTAGAGGAAGGTGTCCAATGTATACGTACCAAAAATCACGCGCGAAATTTGAAAAATGTGCAAATGATGAACCTTGCAATTGCAGTGCATTTATAAACGTCAACGGGAGTCACAGTGCATTTGGGCACGTATGTACAGTCGCCAAACTTTCCACCTGGGCCAGCTAGCTGTGAGAGGTGAGTAATGGGTGCTGGCAACAGTGTATCTGTGTGTTCGTGTGTACATGCTTGACGAAAGTTCGGACCATCAACTCTCTTCGTCCGTGAACCTCCATCAGAGTCAGAGTTCATTCCATAGATGGCTGGATATGGAGTTGGGTGGGGAGAAAAATGTCTCAGGAATCTGGTGGCTCTCCCATCGGCTCAGCCAGTTGCATGAAACTGGACGCAAGGAAAATTGTTGTGTGGCACAGGTCGTGCTGGCCAAGGCCAAATAAATGCAACTATATTAATTTTATAATAAGGTAATATATATATATATATATATATATATATATATATATATAATATTATGTTACAAATTTATACTGCTATGTATAATACAATAATATATATTATACTATACTTATTTGGCCTTGGTCCATGCAACCTGTGGCACGCAACAATTCCATGCGACCGGTTTCCTGCAACTGGTCGAGCCGGTGGGAGGGCTGCTTAAGGGGGGAGCTTGGCATAGTGAAGGCCACGGCAGGCACCGGACCAGGTGGGGGGGGGGTTACGTTATTCATACCGCCAGTGATACTAATTGCCGAAATAGTTTTTGAGATCCATTAGCATTCTACTAAATATTTGCATTCTTAACAATACTAAACATTTTATTTTCTATTTTGTTTTTACATTGCTGCCATAACATGTTAATGCACTAATTACTGGAATCACTCCAAGCTTCTCTCTCTCTCTCTCTCTCTCTCTCTCTCTCTCTCTCTCTCTCTCTCTCTCTTTCTCTCTCTCTCCTTATATCAGTAATTCCATTTCATAGAGTTATCACTTGATACCATTATCAGTATATATAGGTTGAAGAGGAATGCATTTACCTAACATCTACGTCCAGTTACAAGCAAGATTACTTGCCATATTCACATCATGAATGACACTGACCAGTAAACATTAGGATGATGTTCAAACACTGTTAACGGTTGCTTATTTCCTCGTTGGTGGTACTTCATGTAGATGTTTTTATGTGTTCTATGGTGCACTACGAAGAAGTAGGAGGTTAAAATACTGTCACCTCAACAGGCAAAGAGTTTATGCATATTGTTGTCGGATGTGGCTATTATATCAGCTATGATAATGACTTACCGTATCATATTTCATAGGTCATTACAGCACACCTTCATAGTCCATTCATCTAACGAGAGACTGAATTACACAGTACAAGGAAAAATTATTGTTAGCGGTGCCGCTTATGTGTGAGGTCACACATTTACAGGATCAACGATTATTCACCGAACAACTTTATCTCACATTATAGCACGATGACGACACCACCTCTCCATCACAGTATGCAATAGCTTCAAATCATATTCAGCACAATTGCTATTGATTCATGAACTGCTGGGACATTATTATCACCATTGCCTGTGATATTACGTATTTTTTTTTTTTTTTTTTTATGTGCCCGACTCTGGGTATAGGCTTCACGCCTGCTATCAAGGCCCAGCAGTCCTCGTACATACCATACACCTCTACATGTCACCACTTCGGCGCTAATACCCACCGTCCATATTGAATACATGCTAGGGCTGTCTCATACAGGACTGGTGTATTGGTATTAGTGGGAGTATTTTTACGACATGTCGGCGGGTCTTCTGGTAGATCAGTAAAGCCTGATTTAATGAAATTCAAATCCTTAAACTGTTCCCTGCAACAGCGTGGATTTGAACCCGGGTCCGTTAGGACTGCAGGCCACCTCTCTACCGATTGAGCCACCACCTCCACAAATGTGATTGGTAAATGCAACATAACGAACATGAAATTATAATTACAGGCTGGAACACTGATTTTTATTTTTTCCCACGAACCAAGGCGCTTTAGCGCCCGTCACCGAGGCTCGGGGTGCGAGGATATGTGATGTTGGTTGCTGACTGGCTGCTACTAAGACCTAGGTCATGAGATAAAGGCCTGGTGTTTACTAGGAGAAACCCATCTCTCCTGAAGGGGGTGGAACCACGTCACACGGATCGGCTGGCGGAAACGTTAACTACCATGTCACCCACAGTACTGTTTCACATATTTAATATATATCAATTCTTAAAACAATTTCCATGTTTGCATTGCAAGCACAGTGATCCACGTAATGATTAAATGATGAGATGCTTAGGTTTTCTATTGTTAACGAAAGGACTCATGACTAGCTGACTCGAGACAGTATTCTGCCTCATCGAACGAGTTTCAACCTCAGACATTTACAGTTCCTATCTCTCCTACTTAGTTTTAATTAATATGCACCCAATAAGTAATCTTGTAACGAATGGCCTAACTTATCTAATCATGTCTCGGATCAAGTATGGTATTTCAGAAGGCTTAATCGAGACCGGCCCAGGACTGACGAAATGCAAAACTAACAGTCAGACACCGGTATCTATTTTTCTACCGTAAGGGCCGGTCACACAACTCTCCCTAATACTCAGCAGACAGTTTTAAGCCATGGGTTTATCGTGTAATAAAGATAAAGAATACGTTTATAAATATGTAATATATGTAAAGATGCGGTCTTTTAGATTTTTTTACTTATTGTTTTCAATACTCGCATTATCCAATACTTTCAAGAAGTTCCTTTGAAATTCTATGGGCTGAAAATTGTCGACTGAATATTGGGATGAACTCTGACTGAGGTTCACTACGCAAGACGAGAGCTGATGATCCGAACTTTCGTCGAGCATGTACAGTTACCTCCACTTCTATCGAGTGCAGCGAGTGTTGTGTTTGGCGAAATGTGGCACCACTGTGTTTACATCGTCGTAATAGTAAGTGAATGGGCAGATCCAGCAAAGCTTCCCTTCCACTACGGTATCTAGTACCTACAAAAGCAATGTTCAGCCAAGTCATACTCCGTCTGCAAATACAAGTGTTTGCCACGTATCATTAGTGCAAGGTAAAGAGAAAAACAAATAGTAATGCCATTGGATCCCACTGTTTCTCTGACAGATGACTGTGAGGCGAGGTGGAACGGGGTGGTGAGGTGGGACAGGAAGTGGGGGAGCACGTGTCGAAACTTTGTCGTGTTTCGTTTACTGTAGAACAATGAAGCGTGTGATTATACAGATGTTCTGAGGTGATCTGTAACTCAGTATACAATAACGAGAATTGGATGAATGTTGGAGTCATAATGTTCGTCATACAGTGTGGTAAACAACTGTAGTTGAGCATAAATGTTAGAAGGTGTGATGTCCGGTGCCTCAAAACATGGTTTACCTAAGTCTAGAGAGTGTGCGACTCAACTGCTGTAACATTTTTATGGCTGAACCAGGGTGGCCATAAATGATTCATGATTATGCATGTGACACAACGGTCATGCCACGTTGTGCATCATCCAGTCTGTATTCTTGTGAGGAAAAACAATCATTATATTCGCAAACCATGGTATAAGTATATGCTCTGTTGTTTAGGATTATAGCTACTTTGAGTGCTGGACAGCTATTGGCTTGTGCGAAAATGTTGTGAAGTCATCATACTGACAGATCACACGGAGGTAATGAGATATTGTATTTGCTTAACGAATTCATATCTTGTATTAAACTAATTGAAATAACGGTCTTATGGATGTTCAGTCCACAATTGATGTCGTTTCCTTCGAGGTGGTAATTCATTAGTCTGGATAGCTGACACAAAATCCACAAACATTGATCATCGTATATTATACTCTCGTTAAAACATTCATACATTAGTTATCATTCAAGTATTACACATTCAGACCCTTCTTGGCTCCAAGCACATTATACTATTTAATCGTGTGTCTGCATTCACAGACTGTTCATCCAGAGGGAGCAATATGTCCTTTACCACCATGTCTGTCCATTGTCTGCCATTATAACATAAGATTTTAATATGTGGCAACGGCTGCACAAAATATATCGGTAGCGTGGTGCTGCTTGAGGAGTGTAAAATTGCGTATTTGTGCAGGAAGCCTGGTAATACACTTCACCGACTCATTCACACTCACGCCAAGATAGCAGCGAACGTCGCTGTTTTGGTGACAGCACTGACTGACCATTGTACACTCTTTCACCTCCCAACAGTCTGAATGAGATCCTGTTTTCAACCAACAGAAACATTAATAGAGTGAACAACGCAATTCTATATGTAAGATAAGGAATGTTTTATGCACCGAGTCATCATACAGGCATATACAGTAAAACACAGCCAAGGATAAGCTGGACCTAAGGTGGGATAAAGGTTGAGTGCTGCTGGAGCGTCCAAGTAGAGGTAAGCAACATTGTTGCACCAGCACCTGGATGATAAAACCCAACCACCGCGCTTTAGGCAGAATACCCCCGGGTTCTGAAGCTACCCCGTGTCATCCAGTAGATTTACACAAGATCGTCGTAGTGATGCGATATGGTAAGGAAGTCAATATCAGGTCTCGTTTCCCATTATATAAGGAAGGGCCGGAATTTTGAGAGAGAGAGAGAGAGAGAGAGAGAGAGAGAGAGAGAGAGAGAGAGAGAGAGAGAGAGAGAGAGAGAGAGAGACTAAAACACAGACAGACAGACTGGTGCATTTATGGTGTCATTACAAGTTGCAACAATAAAACATAACACACTCAGGGAAGGATAGAGTGGTCCTTGTCTCACTGGGTGTCCTTCTGCAGTGACGGTAGCCTCATAATACCCACCTGTGACGGTGTGAGCATAACAAGCCTCCTTGTTTACAGGCTACTTGACAGAGAGAGAGAGAGAGAGAGAGAGAGAGAGAGAGAGAGAGAGAGAGAGTAAAGGACATATTGCTCCCTCTAGATGAACAGTCTATGAGTGTAGACACACGATTAAATAGTATAAAGTGTCTGGATCCAAGGAGGGCCTGAATGTGTACTACTTGTATGAAAACTAATGTATGAATGCTTTAAAGAGAATATAATATACGATGATCAATGTTTGTGGATTTTGGGTCACAGCTATCCAGACTAATGAAATACCACCTCAAAGAAAGGGACATAATTTGTGGACTGAACATCCATAACACAGTTATTTCAATTATTATAATACAAGATATGCATTCATTATGCAAATACAGTATCTCATTACCTCCGTGTGATCTGTCAGTATATTTTCTTTAAATAACAGAACGGAGGAAGGAAAAACAAATGAATTAAAAAAAAATAATCCATTCACCAGATTCCTGGTGTCCTCTGTTTATAAAATATCTGTAACAGTTAGACTTGAACAGCTGTGGGTTGAAATTTGGAGGCAAACAACTCTGGGGAAGCGAGTTCCAGAGAGACGCAGTTCGGGGAATGAAAGAATTCTGATAGGCAGAAGTTCTGCAATATGGCTCAGTGACATTCCAGTCATGAGCGCTACCAGATGCCCGTGTAGCACGAGAGAAGGCATAGAGAGGTGGCACCATGGACGCAACTCCGTATGAGCATTTGCCAAAAAATATCCGTAATATAATACAAAGGCGGCAACATTCCTTCTTACTTGCAGGGGAGGTAGTTTATTTGTAATGGCAGGGTTGTTAATGATTCTAACAGCTTTATTCTGAATTTTGTCCATTCCACAAGGATGAGCAATATTCAAGCTGAGAGCACACATGACTCTTATAAATTATAGCTAACTGCTCATCAGCGAAGAAGTTACGGACTCTGTACAATAATCCAAGTTTCTTTGAGGCGGATTTAGCAAGTGATCTGACATGAGAGGTCCAGCTGAGGGCATTGTTAAGAGAGATGCCAAGAATTTCAATACTTTTGGAGATGGAAATATTAGTAGCACTGAAGGTAATGTACGAATCTGGCAATATCTGTCTATTAGTAAACTGTATATATTTAGTTCTACTAGCATTAAAAGAGACAAGGTTGTTTTGTCCCCATTCACTGATCGTAGATAGATCTTGATTATTTTATGGAGATGGCTGAACTGAGTTGAGAGGTAGAGATATTAGACTTTGTAAATGGGTGTCTCAGTGTGAATGAACTATGTAGTCATCTGCATATGAGTGAATGAGATTGTGGGTAACAGATAAGAGTTCATTAATATGAACCAGAAATATGGTTGGCGCCACAACTGATCCCTGCGGCATGCCGGCGTTAATTGAGTGGAAATTGGAATATACATCATCTACTTTTACTCTTATTTTCCTGTCACTAAGATATGAACAAATCAAAGGAACAAAAGACGTTGGTCCATAGCATGGGAGTTTGGACAGCAGGGAACGGTGCTATACTCTGTCGAAAGCTTTAGAAATATCAAGAGCTACTGAATGAGTTTCTCCATGTAGATCAATTGATTGATGGATGGTATCAGTTAGGAGATTGAGTATGTCAATGGTGGATCTTTCGTGGCGAAAACCATATTGTCTATCACTAATTAAGTTGTTGGATTCATGATGTTTAACAATGTGCTTATTAATTAATGTTTCAAATACCTTACCTAGAGAAGATGTGACAGCCATTGGTCTGTAATCGGGGGGGTCAGATGAACTTCCTTTCTTCGGAATTGGGTGGATACGTACTTCTTTATTCTTCTGGGAGTAAAGAAGTACGTATGCATAGTCTGAATAATTTAGCTAGAACAGAGGCAAGTTCAGGGGAACACTTTTTCAAAACAATTGGCGAAATTCCATCTGGGCCTGGAGCTTTGTTGGTAGGTAAATTGTTTAGGATAGATTTTACGTATCTTGTCTGTATTTAAGTGAGGCGATTTCGGGAAAGTCAAGTTCTAGTACTGGGACATTCTGGCTGGTATCGTCTATGGTAGAGTTTCTGGCAAAGGTACTGGCAAAGATATCTGCTTTCCCACGCGGGTCATTTGTAATGTTTCCATCTGAAGATTTTAGTGGGGGAATGGAAGATGACTTGTTAAAGTTATTACTGAAAGAATTAAGGGTTGACCAGAATATTCTATTGTCATTTAGGCTGTTAAGTAGTTTTGATGCTTGCTTTTGAAGACAGTTTGATTTAGATAGATTTAATACAGCTTTTGCATGATTTCTAGCAATTTTAAATTGGGAGAGTGATTCAGATATTTTTTATTTTAAGTATGAGTTATATGCTAATGACTTTTGGGCTGTTGCTCTGGCACAGTTGCCATCAAACCATTTTGGAGAGAGTATGATGATGCACAACATTTTCGCACAAGCCAATAGCTCTCCAGCACTCAAGGTAGCTATAATCCTAAACAACAGAACATCTACTTATACCATGGTTTGCGAATATAATGAATGTTTTTCCTCTCAAGAAAACAGACTGGATGATGCACAACGTGGCATGACCGTTGTGTCACATGCATAATCATGAATCATTTATGGCCACCCTGGTTCAGCCACAAAAATGTTACAGCAGTTGAGTCGCACACTCTCTAGACTTAGGTAAACCATGTTTTGAGGCACCGGACATCACACCTTCTAACATTTATGCTCAACTACAGTTGTTCACCATACTGTATGACGAACATTAAGACTCCAACATTCATCCAGTGCTCGTCATTGTATACGGAGTTACAGATCACCTCAGAACATCTGTATAATCACACCCTTCATCATTCTAAACGAAACACGACAAAGTTTCGACACATGCTCTTCCACTACCTGTCCCCTCTCCCCTCCGTTCCACCTCACCTCACAGTCATCTCCTGTCAGAGAGACAGTGGGATCCAATGGCATTACTATTTGTTTTTCCTCTATACCTTGCACTCTTCATACGTGACAAACACTTGTATTTTCAGACAGAGTATGGCTTGGCTGAACATTGTTTCTGTGGGTACTAGATACTGTAGCGGAGGCGAAGCTCTGCTGGGTCTGCCCATTCGCTTACTTATTACTACGATGTTAACAAACACAGTGGTGCCACATTTCACCAATCACATCACCCGCTGTACTTGTTAGAAGTGGAGGTAACTGCCACACGAGCAAACAGATACACTCTTGCCAGCACTCATTACCCACCTCTCGCGGCTAGGTGGCCCAGGTGGAAAGTTTGGCGACTGTACATCAACGGGACGCGGCGGGTAAAAAAATGACAAGAAAAAATAAAGAAAAATGTTTTGCGTAATAGGGCTCCCATATTATTCGAAATGATTGAAGTAGCTTGGGATGTCCCATTATATTCAATGGTTTATCACCTAAATATTTCATAATAACAATACAACGTAGAAAATATAAAGATCATGCAATATAGTGAGTCCTCATGAAGGTAGAGTTTCCAGCGTGGTGTTGTTGTTAATCTGTTGTGCGCACAGCATGGCTTCACACCCAGGATGGACACCACACACACACACACACACACACACACACACACACACACTTTCCTCTTTCATAAGCAGTTCTCCAAAACATCACTTCATGACAGGTGAACACGTGGAAGGGTTGATTCTGGCTGTCATTTTCCCTCTGAGTATTAGGCCAGGTTTCTCAGTAGTCCTCACAGTTATGAACAGATACAGCTACGGACCACCATGCACAGTTGTTGACACTACCTGATAAACCGTAATATGATGTTGCTGCCAGTGTTTTAAAACTGTGTCAGACAAGCACGGTGCTCTGGTACACTGGGTGTAAAGTCAATGGGCTGATTATGATGTCATTATTATCAGCACTGCACAAATTCATCAGAGCTATCATATGCTGCCTCAGAGCCGCTAATAGCCTTATAATAACATAGTAATAGGATTCACTTCATACGAATTAATCGGACAAAACGAATATTGTTGTTCTCTCCTGCAATACGGTACTGAGATAAGCTACTGAGCCAGATCAAGTTACTGTTGTAGAATATTAACTCTTCA
This sequence comes from Coenobita brevimanus, assembly GCF_032717465.1. Classification (NCBI taxonomy): domain Eukaryota; kingdom Metazoa; phylum Arthropoda; class Malacostraca; order Decapoda; family Coenobitidae; genus Coenobita; species Coenobita brevimanus. Next base: position 16,910,484 of record NC_137002.1, read on the forward strand.
GTATCATTACGTCTATTTATTTGGTTCTTGCTACCACCAGACGATCTTATTTGACACAGGAAAGGCCTTTCGTAGATACTTTTTTTTACAGTAATATGCCGAACTCGAGCTGAGCATAATGAGTGTTTTCAGTCTCCACAGCACTGTTGAATGCGCTCTGTAACGTGGCATGCAGGCTAACCCCATCTTCCTTACAGTTATTTATAAAGGACCTTCAAGAACTGGAGGATTGTATACACTTTCCCCTTACTGGTTTCAGGGATGCAGTCATTAAGACAATATATATATAATTTTTTTTATAAATAGCAGAACGGAGGAAGAAAAAACAAATGGGAAAAAAAAAAAAATCCATACACCAGATTACTGGTGTCCTCTGTTCATAAAATATCTGTAACAGTTAGACTTGAACAGTTGTGGGTTGAAATTTCGAGGAAAACAACTCTGGGGAAGTGAGTTCCAGAGAGATCGGGGAATGAAAGAATTCTGATAGGCAGAAGTTCTGCAATATGGTTGAGTGACATTCCAGTCATGAGCGCTACCAGATGCCCGTGTAGCACGAGGGAAGGCATGGAGAGGTGGCACCATGGACGCAACTTCGTCTGAGTATTTGCCAAAAAAATATCTGTAAAATAATGCAAGGGAGGCAACATTCCTTCTTACTTGCAGGGGAGGTAGTTTATATGTAATGGCAGGGTTGTTAATGATTCTAACAGCTTTATTCTGAATTTTGTCTAGTTGTCTTAATGCAACCTCTCCACAACCATTCCACAAGGGTGAGCAATATTCAAGCTGAGATCACGCTTGACTCTTATAAATTATAGCTAACTGCTCATCGGTGAAGAAGTTACAGACTCTGTACAATAATCCAAGTTTCTTTGAGGCGGTTTTAGCAAGTGATCTGACATGAGAGGTCCAGCTGAGGGCACTGTTAAGTGAGGCACCAAGAATTTCAATACTTTTGGAGATGGGAATATTAGTAGCACTGAAGGTAATGTACGAATCTGGCAATATCTGTCTATTAGTAAACTGTATATATTTAGTTTTACTAGCATTAAAAGAGACAAGGTTGTTTTGTCCCCATTCACTGATTGTAGATAGATCTTGATTTATAGAGATGGCTGTACTGAGTTGAGAGGTAGAGATATTTGACTTTGTAAATGGATGTCTGAGTGTGAATAAACTATGTAGTGTTGAGTCATCTGCATATGAGTGAATGGGATTGTGAGTGACAGATAAGAGATCATTAATATGAACCAGAAATAGGGTTGGCGTCAGAACTGATCCCTGCGGCACGCCGGCGTTAATTGAGTGGAAATTCGAATATACATTATCTACTTTTACTCTTATTTTCCTGTCACTAAGATAAGAAGAAATCAAAGGAACAAAAGACGTTAGTCCATAGCAAGGGAGTTTGGACAGCAGGGAACGGTGCCATACTCTGTCGAAAGCTTTAGAGATATCAAAAGCTACTGCATGAGTTTCTCCATGTAGATCAATTGATTGATGGATGGTATGAGTTAAGATATTGAGTATGTCAATGGTGGATATTTCGTGGCGAAAACCGTATTATTCTCTCCACACACAATATTATCGTCTCGTGGATTGCAAAGGAGAGTTGTAGGCCTCACATTGGTGCTCAGGTCTTTTATTTGCTTTGGTATTTGCAGAATATCATTACTGCAATTTGTATAGGCCTCGGCTAAACACCTTTATTCAGTGCAATCCCGTCTGCACTAATTCAGCCTTAATCCCGGACGGGCTGGGATTTATTTTCCTTTTTTAAACATCCTTTGATCCGATAATTATCAGCGAGTTTCAGGAGAGACTACGAGTATAAAATTTTGAGTAGACAGGGAATAATTTGAGCAGACAGGATATAATTTCTAGTGGGTGTGTAGGATATACTGTATAATCTCTCAAGCTTCATTCTATTTTTACCTTCGGCGACAGCCAGCAGGTCAGTGAGTGGCCAGCTTTCTTCTTCTTCTTCTGGTGGATTTGTTAAAAGGAGGCCTTTAGGGACAAAAGTGGTACCAAATTAGGTAATTTGACATGAGCTACCAAATTTGCCATCAGCTGAAACATGAGATGGCGCCATCAAGCGACAGCTTTAGAAAAACTGTTTAATTTGTCTTTTGAGATATAAAAGAATCAGGGTGGTGGATCTCTCTGTGATGGCGTTATTTTTTACAGCAAACTGTTTGAAACAAGAGCCTTCCCGCAAGTCCCAGAGTAATTCTACTCTTGTTATCCTTATTCTCCATCACTTGCCCTGACTTAATCCATTTACCTTATAAGGTTCCTCTCTGCCGAACTAAACCATTAAGAGTTCCAAAGTACAATTGGTAGCCTAATTTCTATCTCCAAAATAAAAGGTTATACAGATTGCTTTAAAATTATTGATTAAGTTAGGTTTCTCTTTGCTGGAATGAGCTGGCCTAGAAATAGCTTGATAAAGTACCGTAGTTAGCCCTCACTCTGACCACGTGGATATCGAGAGAACGGTGTCATCTAGAAAACAATATACCCAAAAATATATTGTGTTATATTCAAACTACTCTAATGAAGGAAACGTAATGCAAGTTTTTAATAACCTTTGAATCTTATTTTACTTGACTAAAAATATTCACATTCTTACAGTGTGTCAGTGTAAATATGATCATCACCATCATTATCATCATCATCAACATTATTATTATTATTATTATTATTATTATTATTATTATTATTGTTATTATTATTATTATTATTATTATTATTATTATTATTTTTATTATTATTATTATTATTATTATTATTATTATTATTATTATGACTTAATATTTTTATTATTATTAATTTTATTATTATTATTATTATTATTATTAATCAGGGCAGTTGTTTCAGAGAGCCTCGGAGGGCCCAATACCTTCCCAGGACCCCAACCAAATGGGTAGATTCGCATGGCCATGTGGAAAGTGAGAGGTGTAAATGAGAAGAGCATGAGGATGGAAGTGGTGAAAGGTTCAGGGGTGCGAGATATGCCGTGATGACATTGTGTGAAAGAAAGATGAAAGGGTGTGAAGTGGAGGAGTGGGAGGGTGTGAAATGTGTAAGATCGGGCATGAATGGGCAAGGGGAAGATGCAAGGAAGGAGTTGCTTTGTTGATGAATGAGGTATGGCAGAGTGGAATGAGAGATTACAAATGTGTCAGCTCGAGGTGTATGTATGTCATGTTCATGAGAAGGTGAATGTGGCGGTCATTGTAGCATATGCACCGTGTGGGAAAAGAAGTGAAAGAAAGACAGGTTTTGGGATGAGCTGAAAGAAGCAATGGGAGAAATGGCCAGGAGCTATAAAGTAATCATAATGGGCGATAGGAATGGAAGAGTAGGCACTAGTCCTGAGGATAACATAATGGGTTGTAATGGAGTAACAGGAGAAAATGATAATGGGAAGCGACTGAAGGATACAGGTCAGGAAAGTAGATTGTGCATTAGTAACTCGTATTTCAAACACAAAAATGCACATAAATATACATGATATAGAAGGAACGGGGATAGTGTTGAACGGAGCCTGATTGATTACTTGCCCGTAGAGAGGTCGATGATGAGAATGGTTGCTCATACGAGGGCAGTGAGAGGATGATGTGGAGGTCTGTCAAAGCATATGATTGTGGTATGCAAGATCTAGCTGAGAGAAGTGATGTGGACCAGGAGAGAGAGGAGCAGTCAGGGAGAAAGACAAGGTCGAGAAGCTGAGGATCAAAGAAATGGTAAATGAATAACCAAAGTATGGGAGGAGTTAGAATCAGTGAATTGGAATGAAATGAATCTGGACAGCCTGTGGAATGCATATAGGGATTGCTTAGTTAGAAATGCTAAAGCGGTGTGTGGTGTGGCAAGGGTAACTACAAAGAAGAAAGGTATGGCATGGTGGGATGAAGAGGTTAAGAGAGCAGTGAAGGAAAAGAGGAAGAAGGAGCTAAAATGGTTACAGGACAGGGGTTCAACTAAAGTAACAACTGAATTTACTGAGAGCAAGAAGCACGTAAAGAGGCCAGTGAAGAGGAAAAAGAAGGAGGTAAATGATGATGTAGGCAGAAAAATGAATACAAACTGAAAGTAGGAATTTATTCTGGAAAGAGGTGCGGAAATGTAGAAGTGAAAGCGGAAAGAAATGTGATGGTGCAAAGGATGTAGGTGGTAGATTATTAACCCATGAGGATGAAGTAAGGACCATATGGAAAGAATATTTTGAAAGCCTGATGAATGGGAATAGAGAGAGCAGAGTGGCTGTAAACATGATTAATCTGGGGGGAGTGCAGAGAAGGAATGCAGTGCCAGGAGACGTGACACTCGCACAGGTGAAGAGTGCTGTGAAGCAGCTGGGTTTGATGAGGTGTATGCAGAGATAAGTAAGCGTAGTGGAGAGGGTGGAATGAAGTGCTTGTTGGAGATATGTAAGAAGGCATGGATGAATGAAACTGTGCCAGCAGAGTGGAAAAGGGCTGTGACTGAACCCCCATACAAAAATTATGGTGAGTGAAGTGAGTGCAAGAATTATCGTGGCATAAGTTTATTGAGCGTGATAGGGATTGTATATGGAAGAATTATTATACAGAAAGTAAGAAAGATATCAAAAATCATAGTGAGTGGTGAACAGAGAGGCTTTAGAAGTGGCAGGGGATGTGTGGATTAAACATTTGTAGTGAGACAGATAGCAGAGAAGGCCTGTAAGAAGGACAATAAGGTGTTTATGACATTCATGGATCTGTAAAAAGCATACAACAAAGTGGACAGAGAAGGATTGTGGAAAGGTTTGTGCATGTACAGTATAGATGGTAAGCTGCTAGGTGCCGTCAAGAGCTTTTTGATGGTAGTGAAGCTTGTGTAAGCGTTAACCCCTACACCGCGGGCATGTTTACCGATGTTTTGCTTATGCCGCTGGGTTATTTGGGCTCCGACAGACTCTCAAAAAATATTTGCCAAAAATCAGTTATTAGTCCTAGAATATTAAAATTACATATGCTTATGGCACATACCTTCAGCTTTCTCCTGAAATGTTTGTTGAGCCTTCGTCAGTTACCGTAGGACTTGTGGAGATCTCTGAAGTTGGGTAACGAAGTCTCCACTTTACACTTCCCGACAACCCGTAATATGATTACCACAGCCAGATATTAACACTATAAACACTACTCTATGATTTTCAAGTAGTTTGGGATCCATACTCCAAAAAAAAAAAACCACTGTGAAAGCAATGAAAATTACGAGCGCGTCTGACCGTCGCACTGGCACTAGTTCGCTCTTGGTACTCTGTCATTTATTATTCATAAAACCCCTCACACTTTATATTTCTATTACTATATAACACTTATATATATCTACAGTCTTTATCCATAAGTTTCCTTCAGTAGTATTAGTTTATTGTCACTGTAGGGATTCAATTTCTTTCAGTAAAATACGTAGCATTCACTTTCTCGTCCTGTATACTAGCATTGAGAGTGAATGTCACTTTCATCTTCACTCTCATAACTCATAGTATTCAGACATGCTAGAGTGAAACTTTCACTTTCATTACTCCTAGGGTATATACTCGTATTCTTATAATACTATTCATTTACATTTGTATTTACGTTCTCTATTTTATTTACGTTATTTACATTTCCATTTTATTTACACTGTGTTATGCACTGTCACTTGAAGTAACTTATAAAACTATTTTCCATTGTTCACGTATATTTACATTCATTACTTTCACTTGCTGTTTACACATTATTTACACATTATTTACAATTCCACTTGCACTGTTTTACTCAATAGAAAGATCGTAGTCACTCTTTTATCAATTGTCAGCCCTTTACCTCTTTCCACACGAGGTTTAGTAGGGGGTAAAGGTCACAGGGCCCTTTGCATGGGGGTGAAAAAGTCCCTGAAGTCAGCAAGAAGAAACAGACGTACCTCTACTTCGGAAGATGAGAGTAAACTGATAACTGAGGGCCGGGGTAGAGGCCTACTTAGGGGATATTCAGTGCTACCAATGTTAGCTCTTGAAACAGCTATGTATAGCACTGACATGATTGGCAGGAAATCTAGACAATACATTATAAATTAGATAGTTCCAGGTGAATGTAAATATCACTTAGGCTTCTCCCTTCCCTCCATACATGTATATTTATTACGAAAATAGATTATACAGCATATTTCAAGGGGAAAAAAACAGCAAAAATTAGCGAACGAGTGCACGTGAGGTGTTGTCAGGTGATAATTAGCCAATTCCAGGTGTATGGCACTCTCACTTACCTTATTTCTTCCTTGTATATATTATTTGGTATAAGAATAGGACATAGGGCTTATTTCAATGGATGAAATCAGTGAAAAATTCCAGGGAAGATTTACTTAGCTGTAGCACGGCCGGGCAGGCGAGAGGATAGGGTAATGGAGGGAGGGTAGGAAGGGGAGTCAAGAACGGGGAGAAATGGCTAACTTGTCAACAATGGATGGTAGTACAGATGAGATTAGGAGTGCTGACTAGTGTTGGACATTGGCAGTACTGATAGATGATACAAGCCCCCACTTGGAAGCCCGGGTCAATTCAAAATAACACAGAATCACAAAAGCGATGCCCCGCGGTATGATCCCTTGCTCCCAAGCGTCACGAAAGTGACGCCCAGCGGTTAAGGGGTTAATGAACATTTAAGTGAATGGTTAACGATCGGTGTGGGCGTGCAACAAGGTTGTGATGTCCCCATGGTTGTTCAATATATATATGGATGGGATGATGACAGAAGCAGGGTTGCCAGATCGTGCCATAAATGGTATTTTTTGCCAAAAATCTCGTGTTTCCCACGAAACTGCCATTTTTTTATGGCACAAAACAATTGATGCCATAAAGCCATAATTTGAAGCCGGTTTGCCATTTTGTGCCAGAAATTGCCAGTGATATCCAAATTTATCTTGGGAGAATAAGAAATTAAAATTAACAATTAAAAATTCTCCATTGCCATTATTTATGTTTTTAGATTATATATGTAAGGCCCCACTCACACTGCAGGTACGACTTATCGCAAACCACCCACGACCCTCAAGTCGTGGGTGGTTTTGGTAAGGTTTACGACCAGTCTTCATATGTCTCGGTCTAGCTGCAGGCCACCATGGCGACCAAAAAATCGTTGCGAGGTTTTTCATGCTACACGATAAACCTCCCCACGACCACCGATGTCGTGGAACGGAAGCTTCCTGGTGGGCGGCTGGACTGCATCTGGCCAGCTTACGGACTGCGACTGGTTGGCGACACCTGATTTTTAGGCGGCAGTTGCCATCTGGACGGAGGCCAGTCACCGCCCGCTCTGTGTGGTGGCCGTCTGCACTCCGTCAAGGCGACGACTGGACTGTGGTGGCTGGCGTCCACAAGCCTCCTGTCTGGGGTGGTGGTCGTAGTCTGGCCGCTGTCCAGCTGGCGATTGGTCGAGCGACAGGTGGTGGGCTGGACCGAGACCAGCCGCTGGCCAATCCGTGGCTGGTGTCGGTCTAGCGGCGGCCTAGTGGTCACGGTCTAAACTGCGGCAGAATGCGGACCCCACCTTTTGTTGGCGGCCTGCCGACAACTGGCTGGTCACCCGTCGGTGTCTTGACCTGGGTGTACCTGGCCATGGTCACCGTTCGGCCACCCACTGGACGGACGCTGGACAGACACTGGATGACCACCGGTAGCCAATCGGTGGCACGACTGCCTGGAGACCTCCGTGGTTGGGGACTGGTTTAGCAATTTTCAGGTTTGCGACAAGTCGTACCTGCAGTGTGACTGGGGCATAAGTACTCGCCACTGAGACAGAGCAGCGACTATTGGTGGAGCGTGTGACACGACCAGCTGTACTGCAGATGTGAGGTTCAGCATACGTGAACAATGCCTGTTGCAAAGATTTTCTTGTTCCAAAAGAGATGCTGAGAAATTTCAGTAATAATATGTATGAGAGTCAACATGAGGAATGGGATAGCAGTGAAGCTGAAGAAGCATTCCAAATATTGATTGAATGTTTTCAGAAATAGGTGTCTAGGTGTATGTCTGAGCTGCAATAAAACATGTGAAATGTATGGTTAATTTTCGGTTCTATTTTCATTTTTGTAAATTTCAAAAAGACTGCCATTTTTTTCTTCTTGAATAAAGTATATCAAATATATGGTTCATTTTCAATTTCGTATGGTAATTTTGTAATTGCCATAAAGACTGTCATTTTTCAAAACTAGTTTGCCAGAAAATGCCATAAATCACACTCATAGATGCCACATGAGCACTGCAACACCTGGCAACCCTGGAGAGAGGCAAAACCACGAGTAATGGAGAGGGGGATGGCGTTGGTAATGAATGATGATTGATGGAATATCTCAAATTAGTTGTATGCTGATGATGCAATACTACTTGCAAATACCGGACAAGAACTTGGCAGGCTAGTGCAGAGTTTTGCTGATGTCTGTGAGCGTCGTGCCTGGAGAAAAAATGGGGAAAAGAGCAAAGTGATGGTTACTGAAAGAGAAGGTGACTCCCAGTGCGATTTTACAGTGAATGGAGAGAGACTGGAATTGGTGAGAGAGTTCAAATATCTGAGTCCAGTAATAGTAAAGAGAGGAAAATGTGTAAAAGAAGTGGAAAGTACAGTAGAGTGACACAGGGAAGAAAAGTAGCTGATGCAATGAAGGCCTTGATCAGAAACAGAGACTTGAGTGTTGCAGCTGCACGAGGCTTACATGAAGGAGTGTTAGTGCCAATTTTAACATATGGATGTGAGACTATGGTGTGGCATGAAAATGAAAAGTCAAGAGCGAGAGCAGCGGAGATGGGACTGCTGAGGAATGTATGTGGAGTAGAGAGGGTGGATAGGATACGAAATAATGTGATTCGTTAGAGATGTGGAATGAGGAAGCCTGTGGACACCAGAATGGAAGATAGTGTACTGAAATGGTATGGTCATGTGGAGAGAATGGATAACAATGGAGTGGTGAAAAAGGTATACCTGAACGAATTTGAAGGAGGGAGGAGGAGAGGTAGGCCAAGGAAAAGGCAGAGAGATATGGTGGATGAGTGTGTGAGGAAGAGGGGTTGGAAGTCGGTGAGGCTAGAGAAATGATAAGAGATCGAGCTGGCTGGATGAATGTTGTGAGGAGAAGTGCATGATCAAGGATTTGGCATCCCCTTTAATGTGGCAGCGTTCGGATTGATTCTATCGGATACGTTTAAGTAAAGCTACAGAACGTGGTGAATGTTTTTGACGTATCCGATAGAGCCAGGATTCCGGTGGCTTGAATGATGAGTGAATGGTAGCGTGGCGCACTGGACTGGGCAAATTTGAGCTGTCTGGACATTGATACTCCTCATCCTGCCTTGGGGTGGGAAATGAGGTCCGGATGCTGATGCCGATGATGATAAAGATATAAATATATATACATATCTATATCTATCTATCTATCTATATATATATTTATATATATATATAAATATATATATATATATATATATATATATATATATATATATATATATATATATATATATATATATATATATATATATATATATATATATATATATATATATATATATATATTTAAATAACAGAACGGAGGAAGGAAAAACAAATGGGTAAAAAAAAAATAATAATCCATACACCAGATTACTGGTGTCCTCTGTTCATAAAATATCTGTAACAATTAGACTTGAACAGTTGTGGGTTGAAATTTGGAGGAAAACAACTCTGGGGAAGCGAGTTCCAGAGAGATGCAGTTCGGGGAATGAAAGAATTCTAATAGGCAGAAGTTCTGCAATATGGTTGAGTGACATTCCAGTCATGAGCGCTACCAGATGCCCGTGTAGCACGAGGGAAGGCATAGAGAGGTGGCACCATGGACGAAACTTCATCTGAGCATTTGCCAAAAAAATATCTGTAAAATAATGCAGGGGAGGCAACATTCCTTCTTATTTGCAGGGGAGGTAGTTTATATGTAATGGCAGGGTTGTTAATGATTCTAACAGCTTTATTCTGAATTTTGTCTAGTTGTCTTAATGCAACCTCTCCACAACCATTCCACAAGGGTGAGCAATATTCAAGCTGAGAGCGCACATGACTCTTATAAATTATAGCTAACTGCTCATCGGCGAAGAAGTTACGGACTCTGTACAATAATCCAAGTTTCTTTGAGGCGGTTTTAGCAAGTGATCTGACATGAGAGGTCCAGCTGAGGGCACTGTTAAGTGAGACACCAAGAATTTCAATACTTTTGGAGATGGGAATATTAGTAGCACTGAAGGTAATGTACGAATCTGGCAATATCTGTCTATTAGTAAACTGTATATATTTAGTTTTACTAGCATTAAAAGAGACAAGGTTGTTTTGTCCTCATTCACTGATTGTAGATAGATCTTGATTTATGGAGATGGCTGTGCTGAGTTGAGAGGTAGAGATATTAGACTTTGTAAATGGATGTCTGAGTGTGAATGAACTATGTAGTGTTGAGTCATCTGCATATGAGTGAATGGGATTGTGAGTGACAGATAAGAGATCATTAATATGAACCAGAAACAGGGTTGGCGTCAGAACTGATCCCTGCGGCACGCCGGCGTTAATTGAGTGGAAATTCGAATATACATCATCTACTTTTACTCTTATTTTCATGTCACTAAGATAAGAAGAAATCAAAGGAACAAAAGATATTAGTCCATAGCAAGGGAGTTTGGACAGCAGGGAACGGTGCCATACTCTGTCGAAAGCTTTAGAGATATCAAGAGCTACTGCATGAGTTTCTCCAAAAAGATCAATTGATTGATGGATGGTATGAGTTAAGATATTGAGTATGTCAATGGTGGATCTTTCGTGGCGAAAACCGTATTGTCTATCACTAATTAAGTTGTTGGATTCAAGATGTTTAACAATATGCTTATTAATTAAAGTTTCAAATACCTTACCAAGAGAAGATGTGACAGCTATTGGTCTGTAATTGGAGGGGTCAGACGAACTTCCTTTCTTCGGAACTGGGTGGATATTGGCTTCTTTCCATGAATTTAGGAATAAAGAAGTACGTATGCATAGTCTGAATAATTTAGCTAGGACAGAGGCAAGTTCAGGGGAACACTTTTTCAAAACAATTGGCGGAATTCCATCTGGGCCTGGAGCTTTGTTGGTAGGTAAATTGTCTAGGATGGATTTTACATATCTTGTCTGTATTTTAAGTGGGGCAATTTCGGGAGAATCAAGTTCCAGTACTGAGACATTCTGGCTGGTATCATCTATGGTAGAGTTTCTGGCAAAGGTACTAGCAAAGATATCTGCTTTCCCACGTGGGTCATTTGTAATATTGCCATCTGAAGATTTTAGTGGGGGACTGGAAGATGACTTGATAAAGTTATTATTGAAAGAATTAAGAGTTGACCAGAATATTCTATTGTCATTAGGGTTGTTAAGTAGTTTTGATGCTTGCTTTTGAAGAAAGTTTGATTTAGATAGATTTATTACAGCTTTTGCATGATTTCTAGCAATTTTAAATTGGGAGAGTGATTCAGATGTTTTTGATTTTAAGTAAGAGTTATATGGTAATGACTTTTGGGCTGTTGCTCTGGCACAATTGCCATCAAACCATTTTGGAGAGTTTGATCTTTTAGTGAATTGTTGACTTGGTATGAATAAATCCATACCAGCTAGTATTAAGTCGCAGATGTGGGACTGGGTAGAATTGGGATCACTAGAGAAGAATGACTGCCATGGAATATCAGCAAGATTATATATATATATATATATATATATATATATATATATATATATATATATATATATATATATATATATATATATATATATATATATATATCTGGTATATATAAAATTAATAATTATTCTCCCATTGGCTTAGAGCGGAAAACAAGGCTACTCAAAGAAATTCACAAACCATAGAAATATGTACTACAGTTGCTGAAGGAGAGAGAGAGAGAGAGAGAGAGAGAGAGAGAGAGAGAGAGAGAGAGAGAGAGAGAGAGAAATACCTGCGCCCACCAACTAATCTACAGGCCGAATATTGGTTTGGCCTGTGGCCTTGACCTTTGACAAGATACTTTTAGAATCTACTGTATATATCTCATTCTTGAATTACCCTTGACCCTTCCACTAACTTTGGTTACAAAATGAATTCAGAATGTTATGTAGGTAACTTTGCCCAGTAACCTAATACTTGACTTTTTCCTGTCACCTTAATCTCTGATTGTTCTCAAAATCTATAATATGTATCCTTGTTTTTACCTCATTCATTCCACGAAGTTTAATCTACCTCGGATAAAACTATTGACCTTACGTTGGGACCTTGACCTTTACCTCTTGTTATCTAAAACAATAGCTCAGGCTTTTGAGTGATCCTCAACTCACCCACTAAGTTTGATTGAAATCAAATCAAAACTGTTTTAGTTATTTGTTCACACAGACACACATGGACCGAAATTTGACCTTCCCCTGTGACCTTGACTTTTGACTGATTTTTCTCAAATATTAATTGCCACATTGTTGCCAGCTTATAACTTTTCCACCAAGTTTGATTTAAAACAGATCAAAAGTGCTTTAGCTACTGCCATCTGTGCTGTGATCCTAGTTTCTGACTTTTCCCTGTCACCTTGGCCTTTGACAGAGTGTTCTCAATATGAATCAATTTATTTTTGCCTTATCATGAACCCTTCTTCAAAGCTTAGTCCAAATCTAATGTGAAAAAATATGTAAGTTGACATTATTCGCTGACCTTGACCTTTAACCAACTGCTCATAAAAAAAAAAAGTTACTCCCTGATAGGCAATCTACCATTCCACGTAGTTTGGTTAAAATCTGGTCAAAAGTGTTTCAGTTATTTTGTTAACAATCACACATATGCTCGGTCTAACTTTGACCTTGCCCTGTCACATTGACTCTTGACTGAGTGTTCTAACTGAATAGTTTCATTATGGCCTCATCCCAGGTTTGGTGTAAATTAAATCAAAACTGTCTAAGTTGATTTTGCCAGGTTAAGGTCTGACCTAGTCCTGTGCCCTTGTCCTTTGACCTACTGTATAAAAGCAATAGGTTTCCTCAGGGTCTATGTGTCAACTCTTCCACGAAGATTGTCTTAAATTGGATTAAAACACTTTAAGGAATATGTTCACACACACACACACACACACACACACACACACACACACACACACACACACACACACACACACACACACACACACACACACACACACACACATCTCAAAACATAACACCCACTAACACTACAGAAATGTGGATGGACATAATAATAATAATAATAATAATAATAATAATAATAATAATAATAATCTATCTATCTATCTATTGCCAGACACCTCAATCCCGTTTAGGGTGGCCACAAACAAATCGCCTCCAAGTCACCCTGTCCCCCGCCATTTCACTCCCCTGCTCCCAACTCACACCCCCCTCTCTCATATACCTCTCCACCCCATCTCTCCATCTCATCCTCGGCCTCCCCCTCCCTCTTTCCCCCTCCACCTCACTCACATACACTCTCTTCGTCAGTCTTTCACCCTCCATCCTCTCCACATGGTCAAACCACCTCAGTGTGTTCCTCATAACGCTTCCTATCACATCCACATCAACACCACAACGCTCCTTTATATCCTCATTCATCAGCCTGTCTCTCCATGTGACTCCACAGGCTCCTCTTAAATAACTCATTTCCACGGCTCTCACTCTTGACTTGTGTCCTTCCAACAACGTCCAAGCTTCACTTCCGTACGTCAGAGTTGGTATCACAATACTGTCATGTAGTAACTTTTTCACTTCCATGCTCACTTCCCTGTTTCTTATCACTGCTTTCAAAGAACCAGCAACCTTTCTTCCCTGCTGTACCCTTTCAAGCACTTCACCCTCCAAACCTCCATCCTTACTCATCACATTACCCAAGTACTTAAACGTACTCACATTTTCCAATTCCTCACCATCCAACCTCGCTGTACATTCACTGACTTCACCTCTCTCAAAGACCATCACTTTACTCTTCCCTACATTCACCTCTAGATTCCGTTTCTTACACACTCTCTCAAAATCATCCACCAAGCCTTGCAGCTCCCCTTCGTCTTCACTCAACAACACAGTATCATCTGCAAACAACAGTACAGGGAGTTTCCAAACACTATCCTCTCTCACCAGGGCCACTCCAACATCCACTACCCTACCTTGTACCTCTTTTATTACCCCATCCATGTACAGATTGAACAACCATGGAGACATGACACATCCCTGTTTCAACCCAACTTTCAAAGAGAAAAATTCACTTAGTTCACCATCCACACGCACTGCAGCCTTCGCACCATCGTACATACTCTTCACAGCATTCAACAACTTCCCATCTACTCCATATATTCTTAACACTTTCCACAATCCTAGTCTATCCACCCTGTCATATGCTTTCTCCAAATCCATGAAAGCCGCATACAACTTCTTTCCCTTCTCTAGAAACTTTTCCACTAAAGATCTGAGAATGAATATCTGATCTACACAACCTCTTCCCTTCCTAAAGCCTCCCTGTTAATAATAATAATAATAATAAAATAATAAAAGTAATAATGGTGATAATGGTAATATTTGCAACGCACTCGATATGAGCTCAGCCACGTTTACGTTATCATTTTGCTAGAAAGATATTAAGTACGTTTATTACACTTTCCGAACATCAGAAAAATGACAAACAAAACTGCGCAGGCCAACGCTCCCCACCTGACCGCAGTCCCACATTAGGTTTTCCATTAATAGTTGATGAGCTGTTATCGACACTGCCAGTTTATACTCCCGTCCCCAGTTCCTCACGGAAATCCAATTTTGTGAGTAATTTGTTTGTGGTATAGAGTTCGAGGCTCCCTCGGTGTGTGCAGGGCGTGGCGGGAAGCGGTGTGGGGGTGAGACTGATGGGTGATATGGGTGTCCAGGAAAATCGACTAGAATTAAAGAGAGAGAGGGAGAGAGAGAGAGAGAGAGAGAGAGAGAGAGAGAGAGAGAGGAGGGGGAGGCTGCTCGTGGTTTTTCGTTCCTGTAATGCCAATAGGGTCGGTATTCACGTCGGTAAAGGAAAATTCCTAACACCTCATCCTTAGCTATTTAATTTGCTTATTACACCAAATCTCCTCTTCTCTCTTATGTACTGTAAATTGTTTGAATATTGCCTCACTTTCCATACATAACGTACAAAAGGATGTTATCCAACCATATCCATAAATAAATCGCTTGGAAAAAGGTGTTAGGATACTTCCTTAACCGATGAGAATACAGGTCCAAGTACCCGTAATGCATGAACATCGGAAATCGTAGTTAAATCTGTACTTCAAACGGACGCTGAACCAGGTATATATGTAGCCAACTGTACACTGGATTAAAGGAAGGTATGGCGTAGGAGGGGTCTGATGATATCCTTAATGATCAGCATATCACCTGATGTTCCGAGGTAATTAATGTTGTCAGCTAAATATACGTATGATAACACTACTGATAAGGAAATGTCAAACAGGCGGTATATATGTCATTCCTACGAAACCAACTGTGTCAAGGTGGGGTCAGAATTATATGGATTTTTTTCAGTAGTCATCCTCTTACAGCTTTTCTTAGGCGATATATTTTGCTTATTACATCTTGTCGTCCACTTCCGCATCCTTTAATCATTATATTATCACCATACTCTGCATAAATAACGTACAAAACGATACTAGCCAGTCGTATCCGAAAATGATCGGTGAGGAAGTGGTATTTGGGAGCTTCTTCAACCAACGAGAATACAAGGCCTTCACTGCAAGGTATGTTATGTAACGTGATGCTGAAGGTGTTTAATGAAGTTTGTAACCTCTTTGCCATAACTTGTCTGTGCTGTGATGAATGACGTCTTCTGGGGGTAGATGGAAAAATAGGTAGCCAGAACTGATCTATGGAACAGACACAGCATAGGTGGGTAGAATAGACAATAGGTAGACAAAGACTAAGCAGTATCATACTAAAGAGGTTGGGTGCGACTGTAGTCTACTGTAGATACTGTGGAGATAAAATATATATAAATAATATACAGGTAAGGCTAAATAGAGTGCGAGTAGATAGAGTAGGAGTAGCGCTGTGATGAAGGAAAGTCTGAATCGGCCTAACTTCCTATACTCCGCGTCAGTCGACTTGGATGTACCCACACTCGTAGATTTACGGTTTTTAACAATCGCGTTTAATTGGCTAGGAGAGAATTTTATTTCCCTTGTTGATAAAATGATGGTCTGTATAATTCAGCGTGTTTACAGTAATTGGTAAATTTCACACTGACCTCCCATGACCCGTATTTTCGTCGGTTAAGTAGGCTCTCTAGCATCTGTAATTTAACGGTTTACTTTTGTGTATGGCTGGTCAATATCCTTTTGTACGTTGCCTATGCAGAGTATGGCGATATTATAATTATTTAGTAACACGATGGAGAGTAAAGTGTAATAACAAACTAAGTAGCTTAGGAACAGATATTAAGGAGCTTCCTTAAGAGTCCCTGCCTCTATCAAATGCTTCCGTTCTAACTCTTCTCTCTCTCTCTCTCTCTCTCTCTCTCTCTCTCTCTCTCTCTCTCTCTCTCTCTCTCTCCCAGGTCTGTCTAACGTATCCTCTGTTCATCCTATGCATTTTTATTGTCTTATCTGTCTTATTCCTTCCCCGTCGCCCGATGTTTCATTCTTGCCTTATACCTTCCTCTTTACACTCTCTCTTCAGCATAACTCACTTTTTCTGTCTTTCTTTTCTTTTCATTATCTCTCTGTCCTGCTCTTAGTTTTCGTCTCCGTTTTACCTCGCTACTTTCCTGTCCTCTTTTTACGCTGCCTCTCTTCAGTCTTATTCCTGCCTCACCTGTCTCTTTCAACTGCATCCACTCAGCTCGAATCCTCGTTTTCTGCCTCCTTAATATCCTATCTAACCCCTGTCTTTCTGCACTGCAACAATTCTTCCTCCCTCCCGAGTCTCCCCCCCAACCCTATTTTTTCCTGTCACACTATCATGGCACGAATCTGGCTCACTTCTGCTTCTCTTTGGTTCCTAACTTCTGCCTTCCTGTCTTCCTTGCTTTATTGTATCACTGTTCTGTCTCACCCATGCTTACCCCTGCCTCGATTACCTTGTTTGTCTCCTCCCCCAGCCTCACCCTTACCCTGCCTCTGCCTCATCTCTGCATCGCTCCTGCTTCTCTAAGGTGCTTCAGTTGTGCCTTTCTCCTCCCGTGTCGTCTTTGTTTTTTGTTGCTGCAACTCTGCCTAACTGGGCCTCCTCTGCCCTGCCTCCCTGTCTTGTTATGATGCTGCTAAACATCTAACTGACCTGCTGCCTCCCTCTCCTGCCTCGCCTTTTCATCCTCATGTCTGCCTCACCTCTTCTTCATCCCAGCCTTGCCTTTTCCTCATCCCTGCTCGACTCTTCCTCACCCCTGCCTCGCCTCTATTCTTGACCTCTGCTTCATCTCTTCTTCTTCACCCCAACTTCTCTTCTTCATCATCCCAAACTTCCCCTCTTCTTCATCATCCCAAACTTCCCCTCTTCTTCTTCACCACAACTTCCCCTCTTCTTCTTCACCCCAACTTCCCCTCTTCTTCTTCACCCCAACTTCACCCCTTCTTCTTCACCCCAACTTCACCCCTTCTTCATCCCAACTTCTCCCCTTCTTCTTCATCCCAACTCTTTTTCTTTATCCTTGCCTCGCCTCTTCTTCACCCCTGCCTCGCCTTTTCTTCTTTACCCCTGCCTCTTCTACTTCACCAAACATTTCTTCTCACCCCTACCTCGCCTCTTGTTCTTCACCCCTGCTTCACCTTGTCTTGTTCAGCTCTTTTTCACTTCTACTTCACCTTTCCTTCTTTACCTCTACTTCACTTCTTCTTCTTCACCTCCTTTTCACCTCTACACCTCTACTTCACCTCTTCTTCCTCTCCCTTGCCTCGCCTGTTCTTCCTCACCCCTGCCTCCCCTGTCCCGCTTGGCCTTTCATCTCCTTTCTACTCCCTTGTCTCACTGCTGCCCCACCCTGCCCTGCCTTCTCTACCTCATTCCTTCTCTTCTGCCTCACATATTCCTCATCCATTCCTCCCCGTCATGCCACACCTTTTCAATCTCCTTCCCTTCCCCATCTGCCTCACTCTCTATGCCCTCCTGCCTCCCTATATTTAAATCTCTGCCTCTCTCTCCTTGTTCACTTCTTCTTTCTCTCTGAAACCAACCTTCCCTTCCTCATCCTGCCTGCCGTTCCTATCTGCCTCCTTCTGCCTTACCTCTCTGCCTGCCTGCCTCTCCTTTCTCTCTCGACAGCCTTGCACATTTTCGCTTGACCAAATTTGTCCAGTCTTCACCATTTTCTGGGTCTTGGTATTCCCGTCCCACATCTCTTCCCTTATTCTGCCTTATTTTTCTTATCCTGCCTCACCTTTTCCTTATTGTTCTCATCATGCTGCCAATACCTGCCGAAGCCTACCTTATTTTGTTACCTTGCCTTAATATTCTAGCTCTCTCACCTCTCCCACCCTGCATCACCTGGCCTGCCCTGCGTTTCCTGTCCTACCCTGGCTCACCTGTCCTACCCTGGCTCACCTGTCCTACCCTGGCTCACCTGACCTACCCTGCCTCACCTGACCTACCCTGCCTCACCTGACCTACCCTGCCTCACCTGACCTACCCTGCCTCACCTGACCTACCCTGCCTCACCTGTCCTACCCTGCCACACCTGTCCTACCCTACCATACTTGCCTCTCTGATCATTATCCTCTTCAGCACGAGGGTGGCACTGCTCCCTCTCCACCTCCTCCTCCTCCTCCCTTTTCTTGTTTTTCTTGTTTTCATTTTCCAATTCTCTGTTTTCTATTTTCTCCCCTTTTCCGTTTTCTTTTCTCTTCTTTTCTTTGTTTTTCCTTTTTCTTTTCTTTTCTCATATTCTTCTCTATCTTCTGCCTTTTGTTTCGTTTCTTATTCTTTTTCCTCATCTATTTTTTTCTCCTTGTTCTTCTCCCTCTCTTCTTCTTCTTCTTCTCCTCCTCCTCCTCCTCCTCCTCCTCCTCCTCCTCCCCCACCTCCTTCTCTTTCTTCTTCTTCTTTTTCTCCTCCTCCTCCTCCTCCTCCTCCTCCACCTTCTCTTTTTTCTTCTTCTTCTTCTACTGCTACTAGTGCTACTACTACTTCTACTACTACTACTACTGCTACTACTACTACTGCTACTACTACTACTGCTACTACTACTACTGCTACTACTACTACTACTACTACTACTACTACTACTACTACTACTACTACAACTGCTACTACTACTACTACTACTACTACTACTACTGTTGCTACTACTTTATTATGCAAAGCAGAACGAACAAATGGCCAGAAACCCATAACACTGTTCCTTCCAGGAAAAAGCAATACAAGACAGCGGAGAGCCAAATTCATGATCCGTTCATTTCGAGATGCCTGGATACACTACGTTTGAAAGACTGGAGGTCATACACAGTAGGAATACAGACAGAGGGAGACAGTTCCAGTGTTTACCTGCTGTATACATGAAGGACTGGGAGTAACGGATAACTCTTGCTTTAGAGAGTTGGACAGAAGAGAGATGAGAATTCATTGTTTGACGTGTGCTACGCACCCGCCGTGTTGGTGGAGGGATGCAAGCAGACAGCTCACAGAAGCAGTGACCATTGAGGGGGCCATAGGAAAGAGATAAAGATGCAACAGTTCGGCATAGTGACAGAGGTTGAAGGGAGCTAGGAGGAGGAGTTAATGAGACAAGAAGCCTTTGACACCACCTTGTTGAGAAGGACTGTATGTGGGGAGCCTCCCCACACATAAGAGTTGTACTCTACACAGGAGCAAATAAATCCCGTGTATAAAGTCAACAATTGTGCAGGGGTAAAGAAGGCACGGAGTCGACTTATCACATCAAATCTCTTGGAAGCAGATTCCACAAGAGAAGTAATATGATCTATCAAAGATATATCCCGAGAGAATGAAACCCTAAGTATGTTTACTACTACTACTACAACTACTACTACTACTACTCCTACTACTACTACCACTACTACTACTACTACCACTACGACTACTACTACTATAAAAGGGACTTTTGGAGGCGGAGAAGAGGTTAGGTATAGCCTTCCTTAATCCTCACAACGAGTTAGGTCTCCGAATCTATTGAGAGAGTGAGAGACAGGCAAACAGACAGACTTATCAGATGGCATCATAATTAA
Organism: Coenobita brevimanus; assembly: GCF_032717465.1. Classification (NCBI taxonomy): domain Eukaryota; kingdom Metazoa; phylum Arthropoda; class Malacostraca; order Decapoda; family Coenobitidae; genus Coenobita; species Coenobita brevimanus. The sequence goes on from NC_137002.1 coordinate 16,930,729, forward strand.
AATGCAAAAAAGCCATGCATTTTGGTGGAGACCTCTATGAATCTGGGAACGTCTATTTTTATTTAATTATTTACTTAGGCACATATTTTTTATATTTAGACAATTACTTCCTGCTATAAGAAAGGCCTTTTCGACTATGGATATTGATGGTTTCATCGATCTTTCTAGTTCGATAATTGTTTCCCTCAGTAAATAAAAAGCGACTGAAAGTAGCAGCAATAATAATAATAATAATAATAATAATAATAATAATAATAATAATAATAATAATAATAATGATAATAATAATAATAATAATAATAATAATAATAATAATAATAATAATAATAACAATAATAATAACAATAATAACAATAATACAGTAATAATAGACTGTAGCACCAGTCGAGCAGGGCAGTACTCCCAAGGTGGATGGAAAGCTGATGACAGGGAGAACTGGAGCTCCCGTTTCATCAGCCCTCGGGACTAGTTCCTGACCATCCCCCTTTGCTGAACTTTTTCAGTGTCTCAGTAACACAGAGAGCAGGCCAGCATGCTCTCCAATACAAGTTTCTCTAACGATCAACACCAAACTACATGCACAGTACACACTAGACATCCTTTTCCAAAATAGAACAAAAAAATCATGGCAAGGCAACACGTGGCCTCGGAGTCCCCAGGGGGGGGACCATAAATGCCCCCACCTTCCGCCCCTCTCCCGATGACGAATCAAGCTGCCTGGAACCACTGTCTGACTCTCTTCTTCATTTTTGTAACAGTCATGGCCGTTCCTGTAACTTTCGCTCTGTTGATCACCACCTCTCTTTTCTAAACCTCACCTTCTTTTCCTAACTGAGACTCAGGTGTTTGAGGCAATTGACAGCAGACCCTTTTCTGTATCCTCCTACTTTCTTTATACTCATTTCAAAGCCAAAGGTGGCTGTTGTGTATATATACACAACGACTTATCTTGCTCTCGTGTTCCTCAACTCGATTCTTCTGAAATCTCTACACTCTGGCTTCGGCTTTCCTGTCATTATCTGACTAAATATATCTGCGCTGTTACTTATCTCCTAATTCTACTGACTATCAAAAATTCTTTGACTATCTTACTTCTACGATGAAACATTTTATCCTTTTCTCCTTTTTCCGAAATATCCATTCTAGGAGATTTCAATGTTCACCACTACCTCTGGCTCTCCTCTCCTTTCACTGATCCGCCTGGTGAACAAGCCTACACCTTTTCTATTCTTAATGACCTAGAGCAGCTTGTATAGCACCCTACCTGTATCCCTCATTGCCTTGGAGAGAGCTCCAACATACTTGGCCTCTTCCTTACAACTAATCCTTCTGCTTACACTGTTAATCTTTCCTCTCCGTTGGGCTCCTCCGATCACAACCTTCTCATCTTAACCTGTCCTATCGATCTGGTATGGCCTGTGGACCCTCCAAAGAAACGTCGTCTGTGGCACTTTGGAGCTGTGGATTGGGAGGCCCTCAGGCAGTACTTCTTTTATTTTCCCTGGAATGATTATTGCTTCTATTGCCGGGAGCCATCTGAGTGTGCCTTGCGCATTACGGAGGTTATTCTCTCGGGCATGGAAGCATACATTCCTTTCTAATATCCTTTGACTAATGCAAGAAAGCCTTGTTTTACTCTCTTGTTCTAATGCTGACGCAACAAGGGGAGGGCCTATAAGAGGTACTGGAGCCAAGCCACCCCTGAATCACATCTTTTATACGATTCTGCCCGGAGTCATGGTAAGTCTGTTCTTCGCTCTGCTAAAAATAATTTCATCAGTACTAAGTTCTATCAACTCTCCAACTTGAACTCTTCCAGCTCCTTCTGGCACCTTGCCAAAAACCTTTCTAACAACTTTACCTCATCATCCTTCCCTCCTCTTTTGTGTTCTGAAATTTTCTTCTACTGATAAAGCAGATCTCTTTGCTCAGACTTTCTCCTCCAATTCCACGTTAGACGATTCCGGTGCTATTCCTCCATCACTTCCCCCCTCTGACTTCCTCATGGCTGACAATAAAATATCTTCAGCTGATGTATTTTCTGCCATCACAGGCCTCAATACAAATAAGGCATATGGGCCTGATGGAGTCCCTCGTGTTGTTCTCAAGAACTGTGCTTCTGTGCTTACACCCTGCCTAGGTAAACTCTTTCTCCTTTGTCTATCAAATTGAACCTTTCCTTCTTGCTGGAATTTTGCTCTCATTCAGTCGGTCCCAAAGAAGGGTGACCATTCCCAACCCTCTAACTCTCGTCCAATTGCTTTAACATCCTGCATCTCAAAAGTTTTCGAGTCAATTCTTAATAGAAAATTTCTAAAGCATCTTTCCTATCACAACAATCTTTCTGATCGTCAGTATGGGTTCTGTCAGGGACGCTCCACTTGCGATCTTCTCACCTACCTTTCAGACTCCTTGTCTTCCTCCTTTCGGGACTTTGGCGAAAGCTTTGCCATCGCACTTGACATCTCAAAGGTTTTCGATCGAGTCTGGCATAAATCTTTAATTTCCAAACTGCCCTCTTACGGTTTCTATCCTTGTATCTGTGCCTTCATCTCTAGCTTCCCTTCTGGTCGTTCTATAGCTGCTGTTGTAGACGGCCATCGTTCTTCTGGTGTTTCTCAGGGCTCTGTCCTATCACCAACTCTCTTCCTTTTATTAATCAATGACCTTCTAAGCTGTACATCTAACCCTATCCACTCATACGCTGAGGACTCCATCCTTCACCTTTCCATTCGGTTCCCTCAACGTCCATCTCAGCAGTTACTTCAACAAACAAGGGATGAGCCTATGGCACACCTATTGTCTGACTTGGCTCGTATCTCTGACTGGGGTAAAAATAATCTGGTTGTTTTTAATGCATCAAAAACTTTGTTTTTACACCTATCGACCCGACAAAATCTTCCACAGGTATACCCACTAGTGTTTAATAATTTTCAGCTTAATCTTACATCATCCATGAACATGCTTGGGGTTTCATTTACTTGGGACATATCTTGGAAAGATCATATTACATCTCTTGTAAAATCTGCTTCCAAGAGATTGGGTGCGCTAAGCCAACTCCATTCCTTCTTTACCTCTGCACAACTGTTCACTCTATACAGGGGTTTTATCTGCCCCTTTGTGGAGTATAACTCTCATGTGTGGGGAGGCTCCCCACATACAGTTCTTCTCAATAGGGTGGATTCAAAGGCTTTTCGTCTCATCAACTCTCTTCCTCTTACTGGCTCCCTTCAACCTCTGTCTCTTCGCCGGACTGTTGCATCTTTATCTCTTTTCTATCGCTACTTCAATGATCACTGCTCCTCTGAACTGTCTGCATGCATTTCTCCACCTCTACAACGGGTGTGTAGCACCCGTCTAGCAGCAAACTCTCATCCCTTTTCTGTTCAACTCTCTAATGCAAGAGTTAACCATTACTCCCAGTCCTTCATTTATGCAACAGGTCAACTCTGGAACTGTCTCCCTCAGTCTGTATTTCCTGCTTCCTAAGATCGCTAGTCTTTCAAACGCAGTGTGTCCAGGCATCCCGAAATGATCGGATCTTGAATTTGGCTCTCTCTTGTTTTTTTTTTTTTTCTCTTGGATGGAACAATAATTACGGGCCCGCGGCCTTTGATTCCTTCTTCCTCGAATAATAATAATAATAATAATAATAATAATAATAATAATAATAATAATAACGATAATAATAGTAATAGTAATAATAATAATAATAATAATAATAATAATAATAGCAGTATTGGTAGTAGTAGTAGTAGTAGTAGTAGTAGTAATGGTGATAATAATAATGACAATAATAATAATAATAATAGTGATAACACTAGTAGTTGTAGTAGTAGTAGTAGTAGGAGGAGGAGGAGGAGGAGGAGGAGAAGGAGGGATAACAATGATAATATAAGGATTTTTTAAAATAATAATAATAACAATGATTATCATTATCATCATCATCTTCATCTAATCCCATGTTGCCCCATGAAGAGTGTAGAAGCTCGGGGCTAGGCAAGTTGTTCCTGACATTTAAGATGAGGCCGACCCGCCTCACCCATCCCTGATTAGCATTACGTGAGCAATAAAGCCCAACCACCCCTTGGATATAAACCAGCACTGGCTCAATCCGATTGGAGCGCCTAAGCCCATTTAACCCTAAAGTGAGAATTTTGATAAAATTTTAATTTTGCTTTATACACAGATCACCCATGTATAAAGTTTTGTTATGAAATTTGGTTTTGTATCTAAAATACACAGAGTCCTATATATTGGTCGCTAGGCAAATCTGTACTGAAAATGGTCTCTGTTAAACCATGGACTTTCATACTTTGAGATTGTATAAATATAGGATATCACACTGCAATGAATAAAAAATAATACCTTGAACATAATCCAATGTATTTATCTTCATTTTACCATATCTTATCACCAGTTTAGCTACTGAGTGACAATCTTTCAAGCACTTCACATGGAAACAGTTATCACACTTTTCACACTTGTTTGTTTCGTGTGGCAGTGAACACATCGAGTTTGATTGCTGTGTGGTATGACTCAGTGTGCATGGTCATCATATTCGGCTTCATCTTTGGTCTCCCTCGTTGGCCTTGGCATGGAGGATTTGTATAGCGTTCCAGGCAGAAACGTGCAATACTGCGTCGGAAAATACGGAGATCCATTGCATTCTCAGCCTCACAGATTTTGTGCAGTTGCCAAGTAATACTGATTGCCACATCAATAGAGTATGTCACAATATTTGAGTACCACATCTTTCCCCTTATGGCAGTTCTATAATTTGAGATGTTTTGGTCCATTCTCTCAGCCCCACCCATGTGCTCATTGTAAACTCTTATATGTGGTTGTTGTATTTGGATACGCCTTTTGTCTTTTGAAGAACACCGTGAAGCCTGTGAAATTGGCTCTACGCCCAGTGCATTCCAATACATATTTGGTTGACCTGCTATAGAGGTGACTTGCTTTGAACTCACTGAAATGACAAGAAAAAGTATGACAAATTAATGTATTATGCTTCCACGAAAGTATGAAAACACAATGGCTAAAAATACAGTAATACAGAAACCCATACAACTGTCTTTAGACAAAATTTATACTTGCATAAAACATAAGAATAAAAAATACAAGCAATGTTCTCTCATGTCACTTTTGCCATGTGACCTATAACTAGGACACCAATGTTTACATAAACATTATCCAAAATCTATGGAACATATTGCTTTCAAATTTCAGCGTACAAAAAATTAAAATTATTTGACTGACATAAGTTTAAAAACGTAAAGGTTTATCATTCAGAAGTATTGAAAATCTTACCTACCTGTAGATGACATGTTGTCTAGAAAAGAGTACAAAATTGGCAACTTTGGAAGCCAGTACAGCACACCCTTCACCGCCAATGTCGTCAAAAACACTCAGGGTTCAAAGCATGGTCCGGAAGAAGTGTGGAAATCAGCCAGGAAATGCTTCCTATCATAGGGCAATTTTCTATGAATATTTGTTTGGGTGGACTGTATGTAGGACGCTAATCATAAACGGGTTATTTAACCAATAAACCACCAGGCGCCATTATTTGGTTATATGGTTACCACCCAGAGTAGTAAATGTTTCCTGGTGTACAAGAAACCATTTGGCTTGTCATTCAGTGTATAGTCGTCCATAGACAGAAGGAAGAGGAAAGAATGAAGGAAAGACAGAACAGGAGGGAATGAAAGGAGGAAGGAAGAAAGGAAAAGGCAGTCACCCCAGAGCAGCACTACATCGAGTGCGTGGATGGTGAGCGTCCCCACCTACCACCATAATAATAATAATAATAATAATAATGATAATAATAATAATAATAATATAATAATAATAATAATCATCATCATCATCATCATCATCATCATCCATCCAACCATCCATCATCTAATCCTATGTTGCCCCATGAGGAGCGGAGCCGCCAGGGATTTGGCAAGTTGGTCCTGACATTTAAGATGAGAGTGACCAGCCTGATTCATCCCTGAGTGGCATTACGTGAACAATAAACTCCAACCACTCTTTCGATATAAACCTACACAGGCTCGATCCAACTGGAGTGCCTTATTTACCCACTAAACCACTAAGCGCCATACATTGGTTATATGGTTACCACCCAAGGTAGTAAATGGTTTCCAGGTGTTCAAGAGACCATTCGTCTTCTCATTCAGTGTAGAGTTGCCCATAGGCAGAAGGAAGGGGAAAGAATGAAGCAAAGAAAGACAGAACAGGGAGTGTAAAGTCACTCGTAGGGAGAAGGAAGTGGAATGAATGAAGAAAAGAACGACAGAAGAGGAAGGAAGGATGAGAAGAAAGGGCAGACACCCAAACCAGCACTACATCGAGTGAGTGGATGGTGAGTGCCCCACCTACCAATAATAATAATAATAATAATAATAATAATAATTCATCGTGAAACAAACTTACATCAGTTTTCTTTTTATGTCGATTTTTACGCTATTTCTGATCAATGTCAATGTTTAGATTCCAGATATGCCATTTGTTTTTGTGTAAATCTACAGTTACAGGAATTATGGAACAACATACATATCGTACAGGAACAGGAACTGCATCTTGTTACCATTTCGAGAATGTTAAGAATGTCAAAGAATTTATATATTTCCGGGTGCATATTATGAATATAACTAGAAAATGAACAAACAGTAACATCACAAGCAATGCAGGGCACATAGTATCTAGAAATGCATTTTTGATCTGACTTGCTTCTGTAGCTGTGATGACAATCGCGCAACAATCGCCAGATGTAATCGCCCGTCATTGTCTCGTTTCACCTGCCCTGATATCGTGGTTCCATCAGCAGAATGTCTGGGTGGAACCGTTCACCATGCTCCCCTCTGACTGCACCGAAGTTTCTTTTGAAGAAATCAAGGTGGGAATGTAGATGGTGCAATTTGATTGACATTCTGCATCCAAGCCGGTGGAATGCGCCAATCAGGTCATCAACGAGCTATACAGAATCTGGTCTCCTTTGGTTGCCAAGAAAACTTACAACCCCTCTAAAAGCATTCCAAGCATGCGCTACATCATCGGTCCTTTCAGCCTGGAGTTCACGACTTGCATTCCTTGAACTTGCAGCCTGGTGAGTATGCCAGTTGTCACCTTTGCCACGGTCAACTTGAGAAACATTAATCGGACATGAAGAAACGCATAGTCATCCTAGTCGATGACTTTCACCAATTGTTTCACAAGACCAAGTTATATGTGTAGCAGCAGCGGCAATACCTTCTTTCTGGAGATCAGTGAAGCTCTCAGAACGCTGCAAGAGCCTGGTGTAAGACTCTCGCTGAGAGGCCCGTCTTTCCTCACACTTTGTTCTGCATCTCTCCGGCTGTCCCAACATAATAAGAAACATGAGTACTTCGTGTAACCGTCTTGCATTCCAAGTAGGAACAAAATCATTTGAAATCCCCACAAACCTCCTAATTGTGATCTGAATAGCCTACTTGATCTAAGTCAGACAAATGCTCATAGCCTTCTTTCATTTTCATAGAATGTGCAACTGGAATTGATGGGAGTGCATTGCCGTTATGCAAAAGTACAGCTTTTAGGCTCTTCAAGGAACTGTCCATGAAGAGTCGCCATTCTGAGGCCTTGTAATCCAGTCCCATGGCTTGGAACAAACCCTAAAGACCAAAAGAAGAACACAACGAGGTTTCTTCACAAAGTTTGAAGAATGATGCAAACTTGCTGTGGCAATTCCTATAACTCAACTTGCCCCTGGGATCCAACTAGTTCCATTCACTTACATGTGTCACCAGCAGCTCAGCATTGGACTTGGTGAGTCCTAAATCTTGGACCAAGTCATCCAGTTCTTATTGACTGGGGAAGTGTGGAGTGTCTCTGTAACATTCTCCAACATACGATTCAACATCACCTTCCTCTCTGTCATCGATGATGTCCTCATGGTCAGAGATTATTTCTGTGTCCACAGGAGGGACAGGAATCGCCAGCTCATTGTTGTGAGGGACCGAAGAGATCGAAGAAGACAAATCTGGATATACAATGTTCTTTCTGCCTTTAATGCTCTTCTCACAAATTAACCATGCAAAAATAACATGTGGAGATTTGAAGGCTCTCGCCACACTCTTGGAACTGAGAAAGGCATCTTCTTTCTCGCTCCTCATAGCCAAGCTTCAGGCGAAGGGCGACAGCTACCATAAGTGTGGTGCGGAGCCCAATCCTTATCTTGATCGCCCATTGTCGTGCCAAAATATGCTTTCTATGCATGAGAAAATTTGGTATCAAGGTGGGTTTTGTGTTTGATCATCTTCAGTACAGTATATTCTCCAGATACATAACAAAATGTATCGGCTGACAGTTTGCAAGAAAGTCTACTGGTCATTCTCATCAATAAAAACACCTTTAGGAACAGCTCAAAAACACATCGACCAGCCTAACTAACAACAGCCAAACTAGCTCATCAAATGGACTGACTCGATCCGTGTTGCATGACGCAATAATGGTCATATCAGCGACATCTGCGTGGATACATATGGTGTGTGTGTGTGTGTGTGTGTGTGTGTGTGTGTGTGTGTGTGTGTGTGTGACGTGGTAAGCGATACGTCAGCCATTACATCGGCGTCCGGTAACAAGACTGGAAATAAACAATTGTCAGTTATTGACAAAAACCTAGAGACAGACAAGCAAAACCTAAACCATTGGAATCAGTATGGAAACCTGAGTCAAACAAGAGCAAAAAAATTGAATAAAAAAATTCTTTGTTATAAATAATAATAATAATAATAATTATCGTCATCATCATCACCATCATCCGGACCTCCTATCCCACCCTAGGGCAGGGTGAGGAGTAGCAACGTCTAGACTGCCCAATTTGCGCACTCCAGTGGGCCACGCTTCCATTCACTCATCATTCAAAGCCCCCAGAGTCCTGGCTCTATCTGATACACCATAAATTTTCACCACATTCTATAGCTTCACATAAACGTATTCAATAGAGTCAGTCCAGACGCTGTCACGTTAAAAAAGGTGCCAAATCCCTGATCATGCACTGCTCACAACATTCATCCAGCCAGCTCGATCTCTTGTCAGTCCCCTAGCCTCACCGACTTCCATACCTCTCTCCCTCACACACTCATCCACCATATCCCTCCACCTTCTCCTTGGCCTACCTCGCCTCCTCTCTCTTTCGAATTCGCTCAGATATACAAATTTCACTACTCTATTGTTATCCATTTTCTCCACATGACCATACCATCTTAGTACACTGTCTTCGATTCTGGTGTCCACAGACTTCTTCACTCTACATCTTTTACCAATCACATTATTTCTTACACTATCCACTCTCTGAACTCCACATACATTCCTCAGCAGTCCCATCTCCACTGCTCTTACTCTTGACTTTTCAACTTCATGCCACATCATAGTCTCACATCTGTACGTTAAAGTTGGCACTAATACTCTTTCACGTAAGCTTTGCACAGCTGCAACACTCAAGCCTGTTTCTTATCAAGGCCTTCATAGCACCAGCTACTTTCCACTTCTTTTGCATATTTTCCTCTCTTTTACATCACTGTACCCAGGTATTTGAGCTCTCAGGATTCCAGTCTTTCTCCATTCACTGTAACATTACACTGGTAATCACCCTCTCTCTAGATTACCATCACTTTACTCATTCCTACATTTACTTTGAAGGCACGACACTCACAGACATCAGTAAAACTCCACACTAGTATACAAAGTTCTTGTCCAGTATCTGAAAGTAGCACTACATCATCAGCATTCAACAATATTTAGATATATCATCCATCACCATTCATTACCAAAGCCATCTCTCATTCTATTACTCGTCATTTTACTTCTCTCAATATCCCATTCATATACATATTGAACAACGATGATGACATCACACAACCTTGTCACACGCCAACATTGATTGTGAACCATTCACTTAGGTGCCCATTTTTAAAAAATGGAAGGAAGAAGGAACCAAAGGCCAGGAACCTGTAAAATGTTCATTCCAAGAAAAAAGAACGAAAACAATACATAAGAGAGCCAAATTCAAGATCCGTTCATTTCGAGATGCCTGGACACACTGCGTTTGAAAGCCTTGGGATCATAGGAAGTAGGAAAAACAGACAGAGGGAGAAAGTTCCAGACATGACCTGTTGCATAAATGAAGGACTGGGAGCACCGGATAACTCTTGCATTAGCGAGGTGGGCAGAAAAGGGATGAGAATTTGTTGCTAGACGGGTGCCACGCGCCCGTTGTAGAGGTGGAAGACGCAAGCACACCGCTCAGAGGAGCAGTCATGTAACAACAGAAAAGAGGTAAAGATGCAATAGCGAGGTGAAGAGACAGAGGTTGAAGGAAGCCAGTAAGAGGAGGAAAGTTAATGAGATGAAAAGCCTTTGACTCCACCCTATTGAGAGAAGCTGTATGTGGAGAGCATTCCCACACATGAGAGCTGTACTCTAAACAGGGGCGAATACAACCCGTGTATAATGCCAACAACTATGCAGGGGTAAAGAAGGTACGGCGTTGACTTAGTACACCTAATCTCTCGGAAGCAGATTTTACAAGAGATGTAATATGATCTTTCCAAGATAAACCCCATGAGATTGAAACCACAGGTGTGTTTAAGAATGATGCAGGATTAAGCTGGATATCATTAAACATGAGTGGGTACTCCTGTGGAAGATTGTGTTGAGTTGATAGGTGTGAGAACTGAGTCTTTGATGCATTAAAAACAACAATTTTTTTTTTACCCCAGTCAGAGATAAAAGCCAAATCAGACATTAGGTGTACCATAGCATCATCCCTTGTTTGTTGAAGTAACTGCTGAGATGGATGTTGCAAGAACTGAATGGAAAGGTGAAAGTTGGAATCATCAACATATGAGTGGATAGGGTTAGATGTACAGCTTAGAAGGTCATTGATGAATAAAAGGAAGAGAGTTGATGATGGGACAGAGGCCTGAGGAACACCACCGTTGATACATATAGAAGAAGAACGATGGCCGTCTACAACAATAGCTACAGAATGACTAGAAAGGAAGCCATAGATGAAGGCACTGCTAGAAGGTTAGAAACCCTGAGAAGACAGTTTGGAAAATAAACATGCTTGACTCGATCGAAAGCCTTTGAGATGTCAAGTGCAATGGGAAAGCTTTCCCTAAACTCCCTAAAGGAGGATGACCAGGAGTCAAAAAGGTAGGTTAGAAGATCGCCAGTGGAGCATCCCTGACTGAACCCGTACTGATGATAAGAAAGAAGACTATGATAGGAAAGATGCCTAAAAAATTTTCTGTTAAGAAGAAACTCGAAAAGTTTTGGGTCACAGAATGTTAATTAGGGGGTTGGGAATGGTCACCCTTCTTTGAGACCAGCTGAATGAGAGCAAACTTTCAGCAAGAAGGAAAGGTACTCGTACAAGATGACAGACAAAGGCCAAAGAGTTTACCTAGGCAGGGTGTAAGCACAGAAGCATAGTTCTTGAGGACAACATAAGTGACCCCATCAGGCCTATATGCCTTGTTAGTACTGAGGCCAGTGATGGAGGAGAATACATCAGCTGAAGAAACTTAATGTTGGCCATGAGGAACTCATAATGGGAAGCAATGGAGGAACAGCACCAGCATTGTCTAAGATGGAACTGGAGGAGAAAGTTTCAGTGAAGAGATTTGCTTTATCATTAGAAGAAATAGCTACAGAGCCATCAGAGTAGAAAAGATGAGAGAAGTATGTTGAAGTAAAGTTGTTAGAAGGATCTTTGGCAAGGTGCCAGAGGGGGCGGGAAGAATTCGAGTTGGAGAGATGAGAGCATTTAGTATGGATAAAATTATTCTAGCAGAGTAAAGAACAGACTAAGCACGATTCCAGGCAGAAATATAAAAAAGATGTGATCCAGGGGTGGGTTGGCTCTGGTACCTTATATAAGCCCTCTTCTTGTTGTGAATAGCATTAGAACAAACATAATTAAACCAAGGCTTTCTTGCATTAATCAAAGGATATGAAAAAGGAATGTATGCTTCCATGCCCAAAAGAATGACCTGAGTAATGTGCAAGGCACACTCAGATGTCTCCTGGCCATGGAAGCAGGAATCATTACAGGGAAAATCAAAGATGTACTGCCTGAGGGCCTTCCAATCAGCAGCTCCAAAATGCCACAACCAACGTTTCTTTGGTGGGTCCACAGGCTATACGGGAGTGATAGGACAGGTTAAGGTAATAAGGTTGTGACTGGGGAAGCCCAACGGAGAGGAAAGATTAACAGTGTAAGCAGAAGGATGATTTGTAAAGAAGAGGTCAAGTATGTTGGAACTCTCTCCAAAATGGCAAGGGATACGGGTAGGGTGCTATACAAGCTGCACTAGATCATTACGGATAGAAAAGATGTAGGCTTGGTTACCATGTGGATCAGTGAAAGGAGAGGAGAGCCAAAGGTGGGGGTGAACATTGAAATCTCCTAGAATGGTAATTTTAGAGAAAGGAGAAACGGATAGGATATGTTCCATCGTAGAAGTAAGATAGTCAAAGAATTCTTCATAGTCAGTAGCATTTGGGGATAAGTAGAGAGAACTGATATACTCTTACACATCCGTCAATACTATCATAAAATCTCTTTACGGCACGTAGCAGCTTACCATCTACAGTACACCATACATGTGCAAAATCTTCCAAAATCCTTGTCTGTCTCTTTTGTCGTATGCTTTTTCCAGCTTAATAAACGCCATAAACATCTTAGAGTCCTTCTCACAAGTCTTCACTATCTGTCTCACTGCAAATATTTGATCAACACATCGTCGGCCACTCCTGAAGCCACCTTGTTCATTACTCACTAGGATTTTTTATATTTCTCCCACTTTCTCTATAATAATTCTTCCATATGCATTCCCTACAACAGTCAATAGACTTATCTCACAATAACTCTTGCTCCCACTTCGCTCACCTTTATTTTCGTACGGGGGTACAACCACACCCATTTTCCACTCTGCTGGCACGGTTTCACTCATCCATGCCTTCTTACATAACTCCAACAAGCACTTCATTCCGCTCACTTCACTGTATGTAGTCGTCTCTGCAAACACCTCATCAACCCCAGCTATTATCCCATTTTTCAGCCGCCTCACAGCGTTCTTCACCTGTGCGAGTGTCATGTTTCCTAGCACTGCATTCCTTCTCTGCACATTCCTAAAACCAATCATGTTTACAGCGACTCTGCTTTCTCTATTCCCATTCATCAGACTTTCAAAATATTATTTCTATCTGGTCCTTACTTCATCCGTATGGGTTAATAATCTACCACTTATATCCTTCACACTTTCACCTTTGTTTCAGCTGTCACTTCTACAGTTCCGCACCTCTTTTCAGAATAACTTCCTATTTTCAGAATAATTTGCATTCATTTTTCTTCCTAGATCATCATTTACCCCCTTCCTCTTCACTAGTCTCTTTACATGCTTCTTGCTCTCAGTATATTCAGTTCTTATTTCAATTAAACTCCTGTCCAGTAACCAATCACACCACTTCTTCCTCTTTTCCTCCACTGTTCCCTTAATCTCTTCATCCCACCATGCCATACGTTTCTTTTTTGTTGTTACTCTTACCACGGCATACAAAGATTTTGCATTCCAGACCAAGGAATCCCTACGTGCATTCCACAGCCTGTCTAGATCCAGTTCATTCCAATTCACTGATTCCAACTCATCCCCTACTTTGGTCCTGTATTCATCCGCCGTTTCTTTGATCCTCAGCTTCTCGGCTTTTAGTCTTCCTCCTTTACTGCTCCTCTCTCTCCTGGTCCACCTCACTCCTCTCAGTTTGATCTTGCATACCACAATCATATGATCTGACAGACCTCCACATCGTCCTCTCACGGCCCTCATATCAGCAACCAATCCAAATTTCGATCTCTGTGAGTATGTAATCAGTCCGGCTCCTTTCACCACGATCCCTGTTCCCTTCAAACCATGTATATTTATGTGCATCTGTGTGTCTGAAATATGAGTTACAAATGCACAACCTCCTTTCCTGACGCATTTCTATCAGTCTCTACTCATTATCATTTTTTCCTGGTACTCCGTTACAACCCATAATGACATCTTCAGGACCAGTGCCTATTCACATCGCCCATTACGATCACTTTATAGCTCCTGGGCATTTCTCCCACTGCTTCATCCAGCTCACCCTAAAACCTCTCTTTCTCTCATTCCTGTCATCACACGGTGCATTATTATTATTATTATTATTATTATTATTATTATTATTATTATTATTATTATTATTATTATTATTATTATTGTTATTATTATCATCATCATCATCATTATCATTAATTTTATTATTATCATTATTATTATTATAATGATCCTGTTTCTGCATGTTTGTTTGTTTGTTACTGAAACCCAGCAACAACGGGCGCATGTAGCGCAATTTTTGTTACAGCAGGGTACCGTTAAAATGCCCTAACTTGACGAATAAAACATTCTTCAGTCTAATCGGGCAACCGGTTCCCAAGTTATGTCTCATTTTTGACTTAAGATAGGAAGTGATTTGACGTCGAGTGGAGGCTGCCGAAGGTAGCCTTTAAAGGGGCAATAATAATGACAATAATTAATAGAAGTCAAAGCTAAGTCGTTTCTCCCCGAGTAAAATAAGAAAAACAGATCAGGTAAAATATGAAATAATAATAATAATGATAATAATAATAATAATAATTAATTATAATTATTATTATTATCATTATTATTATTATTATTATAACAGTAACAATAATAATAATAAAAATAAATAAATAAATAATAATAATGATAATAATAATAATAATAATAATAATTATTATTATTATTATTATATTACTACTACTACTACTACTACTACTACTCTTATTATTATAACTATAACAAGAATACCTTAATTAAGATGCCAGTAACATCTTAATGGTAAGTGAATATGGCACCTTTAGGCCTGGGTGGTCGTGGGTTGTGGGGATGGTGTGGTGCTGGCCTTAAAGACGATGGTGCAGGAAGAAACCAACTGTTGGCACGTCTTTAGTTTACCGTCCTTCGTACGGGTCTACTCGTAACTCCTATGGCACCATTTTTTGTGTGTGTGTTTGTGCATTTATAAAGTTATATATTACCACCAGTCGATTGATTCAGCTTAAAGACAGACCTACCCAAAGAATGGAATAACTTGAGAAAGTGATAGTCTCTCTCTCTCTCTCTCTCTCTCTCTCTCTCTCTCTCTCTCTCTCTCAACACGTTATCTGAGTGAAAGGTTAAGAAAACCTCTGATGTATCCTCAAGTAAGTTGCACACATACTGAAAATTACGTTCTTTGGCTCGTGAGAGAGAGAGAGAGAGAGAGAGAGAGAGAATATTAGAGTCTGACAGTCATTCATTAATTCAAGACCACGTGTTGGAAAACTTAACATGATCGTATTACTATAATGATATCTCTGTGGAGTGTGTGACTGGTGATGCAGTATTTGTATTCTGTAGCCTACTGCACGGCTACCCTGTACTGTATACATTTATACTGGTGTTCCTCTGTCTGTCTGCGTGTGGAAACATGCAGAGTTATCCTGCTGCTGCAGCAACACTTGATCAGATGGGTAGGTGGGGGAAAATTGGCCCTTTGGGGAAATAGGTCAGTGGGTAAAATAGATCCATTCTGGGAATAGATAACTCGGTCATTGGGAAAACAGGTCCATGGTAAATAGGCAAATCCCCCTCATGGGTGATAAATAGTTCCATGCGGGAATAAGTATGCCCGATGTGGGGAAGTAAGTCCATGTGGGACTAAGAATATGGGAAAAATAGGTAAATAGAGGGTTTAGGACCGTGCTGAAAATTGACTATGGGGAAATGTAGGTCCTTCTGGCAAAACTGGTCAGTGAGAGAATAGGTCAACGGAGGGAAAAACAGGTGGGTGGGAGGTTGAACCCTATCGGGTATAGCCGGAGATTGGTTTATGTTCCTAGCTACCCTAATGCCTTTTCTGTGTGTGTGTGTGTGTGTGTGTGTGTGTGTGTGTGTGTGTGTGTGTGTGTGTGTGTGTGTGTGTGTGTGTGTGTGTGTGTGTGTAGAGGAGTTTGGAAGGGTGTGTGAAAGGAGGAAATTGAAAGTAAATAAGAATAAGAGTAAAGTGATGAAGTGTACGAGGTTGGTAGATGGTAGGGGGATGAATATAGTTATGAATGGCGAGTTGCTTGAGGAGGTAGAGTGTTTTAAATATCTAGGGTCACATGTTGCTGTGGATGGAAGAATACATGCAGAAGTGAAGTTTAGAATAAATGAAGTAGGAAAGGTGCTGGGAGGAATGAAAAAAGTGTTTTATTTTTTTTATTTATTTTTTTTGTGCGAGGAAGAAGGAACCAAAGGCTATGAGCCCGCAGTAACAGTTCCCTCCAAGAGAAAAACAAAATACAATAGAGAGCCAAACTCAAGATCCGATCATTTTGAGATGCCTGGACACACTGCGTTTGAAAGCCTGGAGATCATAGGCAGCAGGAAATACAGACAGAGGGAGACAGTTCCAGAGCTGACCTGTTGCATAAATGAAAGACTGGGAGTAACGGTTAACTCTTGCATTAGAGAGTTGGACAGAAAAGGAATGAGAGATTGCTGCCAGACGGGTGCTACACGCCCGTCGTAGAGGTGGAGGAATGCATGCAAACAGTTCAGAGGAGCAGTGACCATTAAAGTTGCGATAGAAAAGAGATAAAGCTGCATCAGTGCGGCGAAGAGACAGAGGTTGAAGGGAGTCAGTAAGAGAAGGACAGTTAATGAGACGAAAAGCCTTTGACTCCACCCTATTGAGAAGAGCTGTATGTGGGGAGCCTCCCCACACATGAGAGCTGTACTCCACACAGGGGCGGATAAAACCCCTGTATAGAGTCAACAATTGTGCAGGGGTAAAGAATGAGTGGAGTCGGCTTAGCACACCCAATCTCTTGGAAGCAGATTTTACAAGAGATGTAATATGATCTTTCCAAGATAAGTCCCGAGTAAATGAAACCCCAAGCATGTTCAAGGATGATGCAGGATTTAGCTGAATATTATTAAACATTAGTGAGTATACCTGTGGAAGATTTTGTCGGGTTGATAGGTGTAGGAACTGAGTCTTAGATGCATTAAAAACAACCATATTATTTTTACTCCAGTCAGAGATACGAGCCAAGTCAGACATTAGGTGTGCCATAGCCTCATCCCTTGTTTGTTGAAGTAACTGTTGAGATGGGCGTTGCAGGAACCGAATGGAAAGGTGAAGGGTGGAGTCATCAGCGTATAAGTTGATAGGGTTAGATGTACAGCTTAGAAGATCATTGATGAATAAAAGGAAGAGAGTTCGAAAACTTTTGAAATACAGGACATTAAAGCAATTGGACGATAGTTGGAGGGTTGGGAGTGGTCACCCTTCTTTGGGACTGGCTGAATGAGAGCAAACTTCCAGCAAGAAGGAAAGGTACAAGTTGACAGACAAAGGTGAAAGAGTTTGCCTAGGCAGGGTGTAAGCACAGAAGCACAGTTCTTGAGAACAACAGGAGGGACCCCATCAGGCCCATATGCCTTGTTAGTACTGAGGCCAGTGATGGCAGAATATACATCAACTGAAGAAATTTTAATGTCAGCCATGAGGAAGTCAGAGGGGGGAAGTGATGGAAGAACAGCACCGGAATCGTCTAAGGTGGAATTGGAGGAGAAAGTCTGTGCGAAGAGATCTCCTTTATCAGTAGAAGAAATAGCTACAGAACCATCAGAGCAGAAAAGAGGAGGGAAGGATGATGAGGTAAAGTTGTTAGAAAGATTTTTGGCAAGGTGCCAGAAGGAGCGGGAAGAATTCGAGTTGGAGAGTTGAGAGCATTTAGTATGGATGAAATTATTTTTAGTAGAGCGAAGAACAGACTTAGCACGATTCCGGGCAGAAACGTAAAGATGATGTGATTCAGGGGTGGGTTGGCTCCGGTACCTTTTATAGGCCCTCTCCTTGTTGCGGACAGCATTATAACAAGCGTGATTTAACCAAGGCTTTCTTGCATTAGTCAAAGGATATGAGAAAGGAATGTATGCTTCCATGCCTGAGAGAATAACCTCCGTAATGCGCAAGGCACACTCAGATGGCTCCCGGCCATGGAAGCAATAATCATTGCAGGGAAAATCACAGAAGTACTGCCTGAGGGCCTCCCAGTCCGTGGCTCCAAAATGCCACAGACGACTTTTCCCTGGAGGGTCCACAGGCCGTACCAGAGTGATAGGACAGGTTAAGGTAATAACGTTGTGATCGGAGGAGCCCAACGGAGAGAAAAGATGAACACAGTAAGCAGAAGGATTAGTTGTGAGGAAGAGGTCAAGTATGTTGGAGCTCTCTCCAAGGCGGTCAGGGATACGGGTAGGGTGCTGTACAAGCTGCTCTAGGTCATTAAGGATAGAAAAGATGTAGGCTTGTTCACCAGGTGGATCCGTGAAAGGAGAGGAGAGCCAAAGGTGATGGTGAACATTGAAATCTCCTAGAATGGAGATTTCAGAGAAAGGAGAAATGGATAGAATGTGTTCCATCGTAGAAGTAAGATAGTCGAAGAATTTTTGATAGTCAGTAGAATTAGGGGATAAGTAAACAGCACAGATATATTTAGTCAGAGAATGACAGGAAAGCCGAAGCCAGAGTGTAGAGAATTCAGAAGAATCGAGTTCAGGAACACGAGAGCAAGATAAGTCGTTGCGTATATATACACAACAGCCACCTTTGGCTTTGAAATGAGTATAGAGAAAGTAGGAGGATACAGAAAAGGGTTTGCTGTCAGTTGCCTCAGACAGCTGAGTCTCCGTTAGAAAAGAAGGTGAGGTTTAGAGGAGGAGAGGTGGTGCTCAACAGAGCGAAAGTTAGAGGAAAGGCCACGAATGTTGCAGAAATGAAGAAGAAGAGAGTTAGACAGTGGTTCCAGGCACCTCGAGTTGTCACCGAGAGAGGGGCGGATGGTGGGGGCATTATTGTTCCCCCCCCCTGGGGACTCCGAGGCTTGATGAAGAGACGCCATTTTTGTTGAATTTTGAATAGGAAGTGTAGTGTGTACTGTGCATGTAGTTTGGTGTAGATAGTTAGAGAAATTTGTACTGGAAAGCATGCTGGCCTACTCTCTGTGTAACTGAGACACTGAAAAAGTTCAGCAAAGGGGGATGGTCAGGAACTAGTCCTGAGGGCTGATGAAACGGGAGCTCCAGCACTCCCTGTCATCAGCTTTCCATCCACCTCGGGAGTACTGCCCTGCTCGACTGGTGCTACAGTCTACGCCTCTGTTGTTCGTTTAGAATGGATGTAAAGAGAAGGCTGTATGAGGGTGTTGTGGTTCCGACTGCGTTATACGGGGCTGAAACATGGAATATGGGTGTAGCAGAGAGGAAAAGTTTGAATGTAATGGAGATGAGGTGTCTGAGGAGAATATGTGGAGTGACGCATATGGATCGAGTGCGAAATGATGAAGTGCAAAGGAGAACTGGAGTTGTTCAGGAGATGGCTGGTAGAGTTGAGCAGAGGGTGTTGCGATGGTTTGGGCATATGGAGAAAATGGATAATGAGAGATTGGTGAAAAAGATAACTAGATCTGATGTGAGAGGTGTAAGGCTGAGAGGAAGACTACAAATAGGATGGATGGACAGTGTGAAGAGAGCGCTGGATGCGAGAGGGATGTCTGTTGAGCAAGGAAGAGTGGCTGTGCGTGAGAGAAATAAATGGAGAGAAATTGTGAATGAAAAAGTGATGACGCAGCCCTGAGGGGATATTCTCCCGCATTTGGTCTGATCAGCTAGTCAGGTCAGGTGCGGGTAAGGGGATGGGTCTGTTATGATGTGGCAGGGGTAAATCAGCTCTGCTGTCGGGCCGTGATGCGGATGTCACTGATTGCATTGCGCAGTTGACTTGTGCGGTGTGGTGCAGTGAGGATCTGTCCGTTCTCTCCTTTGGGGCTAAGATGCGAATGAATGTGTTTGAGTGGATGAGTAAATGAGGAGTGTGTCGTCCTGTCTCGGCTACCTCCCTTTCCTTGGGGGAAGCAGCCTAGGTATATAGATAGATAGATAGTGTGTGTGTGTGTGTGTGTGTGTGTGTGTGTGTGTGTGTGCACACGCGCACTTTTGCTGGAGGGTCAGAAGGGCGAGATAGCTAGTGTTCTAATGCGCTTTTTTAATGCCTCTCAAATAAGGAATAACGATTTCTATTCCTAGCACTGCTGGTTAAACTTGGTGAAATCGTGATGCCTCTCTGATCCACTCGTCAGTGTATCACATGTTTTATATGTGTCTAACTGTGGGCATAGGCTTCACAGCCCGTTCCCTGAGGCCCAGCAGTTCCCGTATATACTATACATCTTCACATGCCACCACTTTGGCGCCAGCACCTACCGCCCGTATTGTATAAGTTAGGGTTGTCTCATACAGAGCTGATGTCAAGGAATTAGTGGGGGTATTTTCATGACAGGCCGGCGGGTTTTGCGGTAGATCAGCAAAGTTTACGTTAACGAAATTCAGATCCTTAAACTGTTCTCTGTCCTAGACGGAATTCAGACCTGGGTGCAGCAGAGAACACACACACACACACACACACACACACACACACACACACACACACACACACACACACACACACACATTCTCTCTCTCTCTCTCTCTCTCTCTCTCTCTCTCTCACGCGTCATCACTTGCTTTCACTCTTCCCTACAGCCTCTCACCTGCTGAATCTCCCTTGTCAGCATATACCTCTTCCTCTCACCTCTCTTCGTCTCCTCTTCCCTCTCCTACCCCCCTCTTTCTTTTCACCAAATTTCTCTCTCTCTCTCTCTCTCTCTCTCCTCTCACACACATACGCGCGCACACACACACACACACACACACACACACACACACACACACACACACACACACACACACACACACACACACACACACACACACAAACACACACACACACACACACACACACACACACACACATACACACACACACACACATTTCTCTCTCTCTCTCTCTCTCTCTTCGCCACCACTTCTCACCCCTCACCATTCGCTCGTCAGCACATACATCTTCCCTTCTCTTCCCTCATTCTTCCTCTCCCTTCTTCCTCATCTGCTTCCTTCTTCCTCCCTTCCCTCTCTTCCTCCTCTCCCCTCTTCCCCACGTGCTTTCTCCTTCCTCCCTCTCCCCCCCTCCTCCTTTCCTCTCTTCTTTTTCCCTTTTCCCTACCTGCATCTTTCTTCCTCCTTCTCCCCTCCTCCTCCTTTCCCCTCTTCTTTCTCCCTCTTCCCCTTCTCCTCTCCTCTCCTTTCCTTTTCTCTCCCTTCTTTTCCCCTCTTCCTCTTCCCTCTTCTTCCTCCTCTCCCTTCCTTCCCACTTCCTCCCTCTCCCATCTTCCTCATCTCCCCTCTTCCTCCTTTCCCCTCTTCATCCTCCTCTCTGCCCCTTCCTCTTCCTGCTCCTCTGTGCTTCTTCCTGCTCTTCTCTTCCTTCTCTCCCTCCTTCCCACTTCCTCCCTCTTTCATCTTCCCCTTCCCTCTCCCCACATCTTTCTTCCTTCCACCCATCTCTGTAATCGGTGTCGACCAGAGCAATCTTCCGGGCAGGTTAGAGTACACCATAATTACGAGGCAGATCGATTAATAATACTTTGCACTAGTGTGCTGACACGCAGGGGGGAAGGAGAGAAGAGGAAGGAAGGAAGGAGGAGAAGAGAAGGAAACTGACGGAGGGAAGAAGGGAGAAAAGAAGAGAAAACTGAAGGAGGGAAGGAGGAAGAGAACAGGAAGAAACTGAAGGAGGGAAGGAGGAAGAGAACAGGAAGAAACTGAAGGAGGGAAGGAGGATGTTTCGCGCTGACCCATCTGTGAGTCAGGGCTGAGAACTGAAGAGGAGGAAACTGAAGGAGAGAAACGGAAGAGGGAGATAGACGTAACACTTAGTAAGATGAGAATTAACACATTATAAGCACAACTCCACAGGCATAACACACAGACTGTTGAGAATTGACACATGATAAACACAACTCCACAGACAGAACACACACACCGTTGAGAATTAACAAATATACACAATTCCATAGTCATAACACAGACATAACACACAGAACACTAAGAATTAACACAAGAGTAATATTCAACAGATATTACACACTGACCACTGAGAATTAACACAAGTACAAATCCACAGACATAGCACACAGAACGCTGAAAATTAACACAATCAGCACAATTAATCCACAAAAGTAACACACAGTGGGATGAGAATGATCGCATAATCGGCACAGCTCCAAATTATAACACATAGTAAGTTGAGACTTAACACATGATAAGCACAGTTCCACAGACATAACACATAAACCGTTGAGAATTAACACATGATAAGAGCAACTCCACAGGCATGGCACATAACTGAGAATGAACACATGATAAGCACAACTCCACAGACATAAGGCAGAACGCTGAGAACACAAGCACAGTTACAGACATAATACACAGAATATTTAGTTGTACCACATGATATACACAATTCTAAAGACATAACACACAAAATACTAAGATTTAACACGGGTAAGTACAACTCCTCAGCGCTAAGAATTAACACATGATAAGAACAACACTACTGACAAAACACAGAGAAGGCTGAGAATTAACACGTGATAAACACAGCTCCACAGACATAACACACAGAAGGCTGAAAATTAAAACGGGATAAGCATAACTCCACTGACATAGCAAACAGAACGCCGAAAATTCAAATATGATAATCACAACTACACAGACATAACAAACAGAAGGCTGAGAATTAACACGTGATAAACACAACTCTACATGAATAACACACAGAAGACTGAGAATAAACATGTGATAAGCATAGCACCACAGACACAGCAAACAGAACGTCGAAAATTCAAATATGATAATCACAACTACACAGACATAACAAACAGAAGGCTGAAAATTAACACGAGATAAACATAACCCCACAGACATAACAAACAGAAGGCTGAAAATTAACACGCTTGCGATGGGGATTACTGGCATTATCATCCCAGGTATTCCCAGACAGGCTAACCCAAAGTGATGTAATATTCTTAGAGTGAGTCCTAAAAGTTTAAATGGCGGTATAATTAATCCTTTATTGGCCGGGTTAACTCTTGTGCTTTATTACAGGTATCACGAGATTATTTTAGTCAGGTGAGTCATATGAGCCCGAGTACTGACACAGAATGAGTCAGAGAGAAAATGAGTCAGGTAGAGAATGTGTTAGACAGAGAATGAGGCAGAGAATGTAAAAAATCTAGGAGTGTTAAAATACAGTGCATAAAATGGAAGGTTGAGAGGGCAAAGACATCTAGACCGGTGTTCTTGTCGGGTAAGAAGGCTCCCTAACATTTCTTCCTTAGCGATTTATTTTTGGATATGGCCGGTTAATATCCTTTTGTATGTTACATATGCAGAATATGACAATGCTAGAAGGATTTGTACAAGACAAAATAGGACAGTAAGGTGGTGTTAGCACAAGAAATCGCTTGGGATGAGGTGTTAAGGAGCTTCCATACCCATCGAGAATAGCAGTCCTAGTGATCCTTGTCCCACTATCCACCTATCCATCAGAGTTCACTGAAATTCGATATTAATATCTGAGATTTTGCACACAGATACACAGATAGACAGGCAGACACAGACACACAGACAAACAAAAAGACAGACAGACACAGACAGATATGTATTATAATTACAAATCATAATAGATAGATAGATAAATAGATAGATAGACAGCCCTCTGCGAGCCTGGGAAAAGGAAATGAGGTTGCAGGTTACACTGAGGAAAGCTGACGACAGCGGCCAGTAAGGAGATGATGCAGTTAGCTGTCAGCAGTCCTCTCGTGAACAAAGACCTAGTGACCACACGCACATATACACACATACTCACACACAGGCTTCTTAAAACTTTCCATCCACGAGGAATACACGTGATACGTCTCCTGTTTCACCAGAATTTAGGAAAGAAAGCTTAGAAGGAGACAGACCTCAGAGGAGACAGGTCACGGGGAGAAGGGCTTGGCAATTTTGAGAGAGAGAGACAGATAGCGAGACAGGGAGGTAGCTACCCGGGACTTATACTTCGTTCCGTGTGAGAGACTTGTTAATATTTCCAAGACAAATAAAAATAGTCCCATACTATTCTTTACCTCTCCTGTCACTACATGACAAATGGGAAGCTACTCCAAGATATAAAAACCGCTCGTCCATAAATCTAAAATATATATACAACTCAACCACAAAGGAACCTACGAGTACACAGTCTTTTATGACACAAAGTCATTTATGACAGATAGACAGACAGACACACAGACACGCACACATTGACATACAGACTCACAGACACACACATAGACAGACAGACAGACAGATGGACACAAAAAGAAAGACAGATCAACAGACACGGGGTAAGTACATAACCTCCTCCAATTCGTTGACGGAGGTTAAATATCAAATAGGTGCTGGGACAGTATGGGTATATGGAAGGAGAAATGACCGACTGTGTATACTTCAGTGACCCCTCCCAGGTGGCAGTATGTAGTGGGTTGATGACGTGGCTGGGGCAAGCAGGTGAGGATGGAGGGGGAGGAGGAGGAGGAGGAGAAGAAGAAGGGAGAGGATGGTGGTGGTGATGATGATGAATGATGATGGTGAAGAGGATGGACGAGGATGATGAGAAAGTAAAGGTTAAAATTGTTCATATGTTCACTGAAATACGTAAAATGTAAATTCTTAACACAAAATAAGATGTGTAGGAATCTAAGATGAAAAAGTTCATACAGGAAATACAAAGAAAATACATGTTTATTTCTGTCGGTGCAGGTTATGTCAGTTCGAAGGGGAGAGAAGACCTGTAACAAGAGAATATTTTTGAAGACAATAATCAAGAAAAATTAATTCAGCCAATGAGTATGAACCATGAAGAAATATTTCGCGCTTAAAAAAAAAAGTCGTGGAGGAAAAGTACCTTAAAAATAAAGCCGATAGGTAAACTTGAAAATAAAACAATAAAATTATTGAACAAAAAAGAAAAGAAAGAAGGAAATTTAGAGTTGATAGACACAGACACACCCATATACGGTTCAGTTCCCTCAGATGGATCCATAAGCCAGGCAAAAAAGTTTATGCATAGTAAAAACCTAATGAGCAGAAAAATTAACAGTAGGAAAAGCCATAGCAAGAAAACCCAAGGAAAAACAAGTCAAAAGATATATAGCTGGATGAAAATTGTCACAAACTGTAAGACTATATGGGGAAAGGAAAGCCCCAAATATTAGAAAAAGAAAAAAGAAGGAGAGGAAGGATGAAAACTACAGAAAATCTTGGTACAACAAGACATAACGAACATGGATGAAAACAGAAAAGGTATGAATTCGGGATGCCATGAACAATAGAACATTCGTCGAAAAGTTGTGAAAAAGAAAAATCTTATGAGGAAAACAAAAGAAATGCGGATAAAAAAACTAAAAGTGAAAAAAAAAATAAACAACTTCTTGGAACACGAAGGGTGGGGGTGTACGTGTTGACCTTTGATGTGTTTTGTGGATTTATGTGTACACTACCATGGACACGCACACGAACACAAACATACATAATAATGTATGTATACATTATGTATATATTATCCATATACATACATACACGTGAATCTCTATATATAACTCATTCAGCGTGCACACATTATCTGCATACAAATCAAATGTACACGTTAGGGCACACGCACACTGACATGCGGTCACACATGAATGTACAGTTGCGTTCATGATTCCCTGGACACTTCTGGAGGTATCTGGCATCCTCTTACTACACGACGTAACGATTTGTGTCGTGCCCGCTGATTGGTTACAGAGGCTCAGTTCCATTGGTTACCAATGTGAGAATAAAAAATTACATTCTAAGCATCTCTAGAGCGTATTACGTGATATTGTCAGTACAATGGTAGTGATATCACATGATTCAGTCGTACTGAGTAGATGTATCAGGATTATTTACATACATCTACAGTTGGTTAAACTGTAGTAATATGAGGAACAGCAGCCAATGGCAACCTATGATACATCTAGTTGGATTCGCTTCAGAGAATCGAAACAGAATTCATATTGACCAAATAAAGTTAAAGTATTGTTTCTGCGTAGCTAATTGATGTTTTACATGTGCCTCAATCCTCTGTCGCTGTGTCCTAACACTGTTTGACCTAAGGAATACTGCATCATTTCATACAGTTACTATATAACGGAACCCTGTGTGTGTGTGTGTGTGTGTGTGTGTGTGTGTGTGTGTGTGTGTGTGAACACATATCAGATCGCTGCCAATGGAGAATAGGAAATAATTTTTACAATTATGAATCAAATTATAAAAATGGTAGTGTGACAAGAACCGACGCTTCTCTCCGTGAAGTTCCAACACAAAAACACACACACACACACACACACACACACACACACACACACACACACAGGGTTCCGTTATACAGTAACTGTATGAAATGATGCAGTATTCCTTAGGTCAAACAGTGTTAGGACACAGCGACAGAGGATTGAGGCACATGTAAAACATCAATTAGCTACGCAGAAACAATACTTTAACTTTATTTGGTCAATATGAATTCTGTTTCGATTCTCTGAAGCGAATCCAACTAGATGTATCATAGATTGCCATTGGCTGCTGTTCCTCATATTACTACAGTTTAACCAACTGTAGATGTATGTAAATAATCCTGATACATCTACCCAGTACGACTGAATCATGTGATATCACTACCATTGTACTGACAATATCACGTAATACGCTCTAGAGATGCTTAGAATGTAATTTTTTATTCTCACATTGGTAACCAATGGAACTGGC
Organism: Coenobita brevimanus; assembly: GCF_032717465.1. Taxonomy (NCBI): domain Eukaryota; kingdom Metazoa; phylum Arthropoda; class Malacostraca; order Decapoda; family Coenobitidae; genus Coenobita; species Coenobita brevimanus. The sequence goes on from NC_137002.1 coordinate 16,957,623, forward strand.
CCTCTGTAACCAATCAGCGGGCACGACACAAATCGTTGCCTTCATTCGTAGATTAATACTACGTCGTGTAGAAAGAGGATGCCAGATACCTCCAGATGCGTCCAGGGAATCATGAACGCAACTGCACATACATTAATTTCAGTGTACCGTACTCATACATGCCATGACACACAAGCATGCACTTGTCAAATGCCTTACACACACACACACACACACACACACACACACACACACACACACACACACACACACACACACACACACACACCTTATCAAGTGTGCCTCGCGACTCACTTTCACAGGTCTTTAGACGCACAGGTTAAGGAGAAAGAAACGGTCCCTATCACCTTCGGAAATCGCTTCAGGTCGTCCCCGGCAATATCGCTAATGAAGGAGGTGGAGGAAAGGAAGGGGGAGAAGGAGGATCTGGAGGGGGAGGAGATGGAGGAAGAGGAGCAGGACGAGGAGGAGAAGTGCGTTTTCAAACCTTATGTATTTTTCTTCACACTTGGCCGTACGTATTTCTCTCTCTCTCTCTCTCTCTCTCTCTCTGAAAAGTACAATGGCTTCCTTGATATCTTCTTGGCTTCTAATTTTTATGTTTTTCTCCTCATTACTAGTTTTAGATAAATTTTTCTTTCTTTATTGTGAGTGAGCGAAGCAAGCAAGAACACCAAATTTAGTCACAGTTTGGGCCCCCGACATATGTACCTGAGGAAAAGATTTATCGCATCAACAAAATAGGGGCAGGGGTCGGGAGGAAAACTCTCTAGTACAGTAACGAACTTTTTTGGATATCTCAGTCAATTTTAAAGTTACAAGAAAATTGGATACCAATTTGGAAATTGCAGTTATTTTCGTTTCATACACAACCCGTAATTCCAAATAGTTTTTCCGTAAATCAAGGAAACAATTTTTTATCGGGCAGATTAGCATAACATCTGACTGCGCAAGAAGTAACGGTCTAAGGTTGCGTGAGTACACAGCACTATTTTCCAACAATTGCTGAGAGAGTTGGTTTTAGGAAGTATGAAGGAATATTTTTGGTGTAAAACGATTTTTTATTAGGCAGATTAGCGTAACAACCAGCTGCGCAAGAAGTAACGGTCTAAGGTTGCGTGAGAAGCGCAACAATATTTTCTGACGATTGCTGAGAGAGTTGGTTTTAGGAAGTGTGAGGGAATATCTTTGGATTAATGTAATAAGTTCTTTTTAGTATTTTCAGGTTAGGATACCAGAGGAACATAATGAGCCACATGAGACAATATTCAGTACTGCCTGACTTGCTCGCTCGCTTGCTCGATCACTTTCCACACTTTCAGTGTGGGCGTGTATTACATGTTATTTTGTTTGTATTTTTATTACATTTTCACACCCTGTTCGCACATTATTATCTGACTGTTGCTGCCTGGCACTGGACTTTTGGTTGGTGCTGGAGAGGGATGCTTTCAAGTAGTGGCACTGATATGGCCTGGTAATGGAGCTGCCTGGTTATACAAACGTCTACTACTCACCCTCTCCTCCATTCACCAAAAGTGGGATGGTAAACTGCAGTAAACAGGCAACTCCGGCCTGTAGTCCACAGGGTTCACCTTCAGATGAGCCTAGGATTGCTACTACTACTGTTATCCTACTATTTCTGCCACTGTAGCACCAGTCAAGCAGGGCAGTACTCCCAAGTTGGATGGAAAGCTGATGATAGGGAGTGCTGGAGCTCCCGTTTCATCAGCCCTCGGGACTAGTTCCTGACCTTCCCCCTTTGCTGATCTTTTTCAGTGTTTCAGTAACACAGAGAGTAGGACAGCTTGCTCTCTAATATAAGTTTCTCTAACTATCAACACCAAACTACATGCTCAGTACACAATACACTTCCTTTTCAACATTTTAAAAATGGTGCACTACAACCATGCCTCGGAGACCCCGGGGGGGGGGGGACCATAAATGCCCCCATCATCTGCCCCTCTCCCGGTGACGACTCTTTGAGCTGCCTGGATCCACTGTTTGACTCAATTCTTCATTTCTGCAACATTCGCGGACTTTCCTCTAACTTTCTGTCAAACACCACCTCTCCTCCTCTAAACTTCACCTTCTCTTCTTTACTGAGACTCAGCTGTCTGAGACAACTGACAACAAACCCTTTTCTGTATCCTTCTACATTCTATATATTCATTTCAAAGCCATAGGTGAATGTTGTGCATATGTACGCAACGACCTATCTTGCTCTTGTGTTCCTGAACTTGATTCTTCTGAATTCTCTACTCTCTGACTTCGGCTTTCCTGTCATTCTCTGACTAAATATATCTGTCCTGTTTCCTAATCTCCTAATTCTACTGACTATGAAAAATTCTGACTATCTTACTTCTTCGATAGAACACATTCTATCCATTCCTCTTTTCTCAGAAATCTCCATTCTAGGAGATTTCAATGTTCACCACCACATTTGGCTCTCCCCTCCTTTCACTGATCCACCTGGTGAACAAGCCTACATCTTTTCTATCCTTAATGACCTAGAGCAGCATGTACAGCACCCTACCCATATCCTTGACCACCTTGGAAAGAGCTCCAACATACTTGACCTCTTCCTAACAACTAATCCTTCTGCTTACACTGTTAATCTTCTCTCTCCGTTGGGCTCCTCTGATCATAACCTTATTACCTTAACCTGTCCTATCACTCTGGTACAGCCTGTGGACCCTCCAAAGAAATGTCATCTGCGGCATTTTGGGGCTGCAGATTCGGAGGCCCTCAGGCAGTACATCTTTGATTTTCCATGGAATGATTATTCCCTTCATGGCCAGGAGCCATTTGAGTTTGCCTTGCGCATTATGGAAGTCATTCTCTCGGGCATGGAAGCATACATTCCTTTCTCATACCCTTTGACTAATACATGAAACCCTTGGTTTAATCACACTTGTCCTAATGCCGTCTGGAACAAGGAGAGGGCCTATAAAAGATACTGGAACCAACCCACCCCTGAATCACATCTTTTTTATGTTTCTGCCCAGAATCGTGCTAATTCTGTTCTTCGCACTGCTGAGAATAACTTCATCTGTACTAAATGCTCTCACCTCTCCAACTCGAATTCTTCCCTCTCTTTGTGACACCTTGTCATAAACCTTTCTAACAACTTTACCTCATCATCCTCCCCTCCTCTTTTCTACCCTGATGGCTCTGTTGCTATTCCTTCTACTGATAAACCAGATCTCTTCACTCAGAATTTCTCCTCCAATTCAGATTCCGGTGCTGATCTTCCATAACTTCTCCCCTCTGACTTCCTCATGGCTGACATTTAAATTTCTTCAGCTGTTATATTTTCTGCCATCACTGGCCTCAACACTAACAAGGCATATGGCCCTGATGAAGGCATATGGGCCTGATGAAGACCCTCCTGTTATCCTCAAGAACTGTACTTCTGTGCTTACACCCTGCCTAGGTAAACTCTTTCTCCTTTGTCTTTCAACTTGTACCTTTCTTTCTTGCTGGAAGTTTGCTCTCATTCAGCCAATCCCAAAGAAGGGTGACCATTCCCAACCCTCTAACTATCGTCCAATTGCTTTCACATCCTGTGTCTCAAAAGTTTTCGAGTCTATTCTTAACAGAAAAATTTTAAAGGATCTCTCCTATCACAACTTTCTTTCTGATCGTCAGTCTGGGTTCCGTCAGGGATGCTCCACTGGTGATCTTCTCACTTACCTTTCAGACTCCTGGCCATCCTCTTTTCTGGACTTTGGTGAAAGCTTTGCCATTGCACTTGACATCTTGAAGGCTTTCGATCGAGTCTGGCATAAATCTTTAATTTCCACACTGTCCTCTTACAGTTTCTATCCTTTTATCTGTGCTTTCATATATAGCTTCCTTTCTGGTCGTTCTATAGCTGCTGTTGTAGATGCCATCGTTCTTCTCCTAGATCTATCAACAGTGGTATTCCTCAGGGCTCTATCCTATCAACAACTCTCTTCCCTTTATTCATCAATGATCTTCTAAGCTGTACATCTACTCCTATCCACTTGTACGCTGATGATTTTACCCTTCGTCTTTCCATTCGGTTTCCACAACATCCATCTCAGTAGTTACTTCAACAAACAAGGGATGAGGCTATAGCACACCAATGTCTGACTTGGCTCGTATCTCTGACTTGGGTAAATATAATCTGGTTGTTTTTAACCCACCCTGCGCCAGTGCCATTTTAAAACGGTCTAAAATAAAAAACTTCACTGTGACCGCATTTTTCAAGATTTCTGGGTAAAAATTGGCAGGCATGTAAGGTAACTGTTCCTCTACCATCCTCCAGGCTGTCAAGGCCATACACTCACTCGCTCCCCCAGTCACACTCGCCCTGCCTCACTCTGCCTGTGTGCCTCACCCAGTGTAAGTGTAAGTGTAAGTTGTAAATATTTTCTTGTAAGTGTAAGGACTATATAGTGAAGTCAAGTTGTAAATACCTTCTTGTATGTGCCAGGACTGTATGTAATGAAGTCAGGTTGTACCTATCTTCAAGTAAGTGTAAGATAATGCATTCACAGTGAGAAAGACACGCAAATTGTGATAGATGCTAAAGTAAAAAGTAATCAGAAAAGTGTACTGAACATTGTTATACCTTCCCAGCATAAATACCTGAGTATACCTTACATAGAAAACGGCTTTTTCTCACGTACGTAGTGAGCGTGAGAGAGCAGCTGTACCTGTATACGAGTGTGTCGGACTGAATAAAACCCATTTCTGAGCCTCGGTCAGCATTTTAGGCGGCGAAATTCGTTGTTTCCACATCAAAATCTATCATTTTAGCCAAAAAAAAAAAAGGTCGAAAAAATGGCGGGCACTGGGGTGACCCATAGGGATAAAAATAGACAGCACGTGGCTGGTTAATGCATCAGAGACTCAGTTTTTACACTATGAACTGTCAAAATCTTCCACAGGAGTACCCACTAATGTATAATAATATCCAGCTAAATCCTGCATCATCCTTGAACATGCTTGAAGTTTTATTCACACGGGACTTATCTTGGAAAGATCATATTGAATTTCTTGTAAAGCTGCTTCCAAGAGATTAGGCGTGCTAAGCCGACTCCGTGCATTCTTTACCTCTGCACAGTTGTTGACTTTATACATGGGATTTATTTGCCCCAGTTTAGAGTACAACTCTCGTGTATGGCGAGGCTCCCCACACACAGCTCTTCTCAGTAGGGTGGAGTCAAAGCCTATTTGTCTCATCAACTCTCCTCCTCTTACTGGCTCCCTTCAACCTCTGTCTCTTCGCCGCACTGTTGCCTCCTTATCTCTTTTCTATTGCTACTTCAATGGTCACTGCTTCTCTGAAATGTCTGCTTGTATCCCTCCACCTCTACAACGGCCACATAGCAGCCGTCTAGCAACAAACTCTTATCCCTTTTCTGTCCAACTCTCTAATGCAAGAGTTAACCATTGCTCTCAGTCCTTCATTTATGCAACAGGTCAGCTCTGAAACTGTCTCCCTCTGGCTGTACTTCCTACTTCCTATGATCTCCAGTCTTTCAGATGCAGTGTGTCCAGGCATCTCGAAATGATCGGATCTTGAATTTGACTCTATTCTGTTTCTTTTTTTCTTGGAATGTTCTGTGGGCTCATCCTTTGGTTCCTTCTTCCTTGCACAAAAAACACCACCACCACCACCACTACTACTACTACTACCACTACTACTACTACTATTACTACTACTACTACGATTACTACTACTTCTTCTTCTTTTCTTCTTCCAATACTGTTTCGGTGTAGATTCTGCTGAATTCCCCAGTTAGCCGCCGAGACTGATGATGTGCCCATAATCAGGAGCAGGTAGCATGTCAGATGAATCAGAAAAACACGTGAAGGCGTGTTTTTCCCTCTTTATTATGCCATAGAAAGATACAGCTGTGACAAGAGAGAATAACAGAGCTGATCATCTACTTCTGGCAGGAGCTGCAAACTATTTGACTGCCCTTGCTGCCTAGCTTGGGAATTGGCATCGGTCAGCAAATTGAGATGCCATTATCTCTCAGTGTGAGTTACAACTCTACAGTGCACTTCATACATCTCAATAAGGCAGTATTAACAGTATATGTAATATTAATACATACATTTCTCCAAGACTGAGATATATACAGAATTTATACCCTTTCCTCACCCCTCCATTACCCTCCTTGTTTACGTCTAAAGGCACTAGCCTCAGCAAGGTCTGGGCAGCCACTCCCTCCCACACTACACTCAACACTGAGGAGGCATTTGGTTATTTATCTCAACACTACCATTCATACTCATTAAATATGAATAAACACACCCATGTATAACATGCATAGAAATGTGAGAACATAACTCATTGTGGGAGTGATGCCTAGCACCAAAACACTACTGCTACTGCTACTACTACTACTACTACTACTATCATTACTGTTACTACTAGTACTGTTACTTCTACAATAACAAAAACAACAACAACAACAACAACAATTACTGCTACTACTACTACTACTACCAGTGGTGGGCAGCGCAAATGAAGAAGGACCTTGCGGAAGCACAAAGCGCAATCCACAGTTCACTACCTTGTGCAAGTGCAAATGCGCAATCTGACAAATATTTAGCCTGCACAATGTCGCAAAGCGCAAGTGCAAACCATTTGCATATATTTTTGGGAATTACTGAAAAATATTGAGATATTTAAATAAAACAGCATAACTACTTACTTTTATTTATTATTATTTTCAAATATTTGTAATTTGCGCAAGTGTGCAATCTAATATTTAGCTTGTGCAATGTCGCAAAGCACTAGCGCAAATCATTTGCATATATTTGTTGGAATTCCTGTAAAATATATATTGGTATAATGAAATAAATTACTAAATTAGCAACCTGCCCACCGCACGCAGTGACTGAAGTACAGTAGGTCATTGTCTGGGAAAAACAGCCTATATTTACCAAGGCACTGGCAAAGATCATGTGATTACTGTATCATCAACTCTCTCTCTCTCTCTCTCTCCAACAGAGGAGGGAGGGAATGTAGAATAAGAGAGAGAGGAGGGAAGAAATGGAGAATAAGAGAGAGAAGAGGGACGAAGTTTATTCATTATCTCTTCACTCAAAGGGACTCTCCTTTGCCATTCCCGTATTTATTCTCTCTCTCTCTCTCTCTCTCTCTCTCTCTCTCTCTCTCTCTCTCTCTCTCTCTCTCTCTCTCTCTCTCTCTCTCTCTCTCTCAGAATAATGCTCTTTATCGCTCTCTCTCTCTTGTCTTGTCAAGACAATTTATTTAATAATTCATTATAGGTATACAATAGCATATGTAATTCGTTACAAAAAATAAAAAATCATGAAAACAGAGTATTTAAATCAAATATCCACAGTCTTACAAATTATTAGGCTGTGGATACTTGATTTAAATAACATGTCTTAATGGTTTTTGTAAGGAATTGCATATGCTAATCTTAATAAATAATGTATATTTATTATTTACTACTAATAATAATTTTAAAAATATTAAAAACACATTACCTCTGTTGAAGCATATTAAGAAATGCTACTACCCCCTTCCCTCCCGCCACCCCCCACCAACCCACCCTCGCAACCTGCCGCAGCCTCCCCCATCCAATGTCCAGCCATGCAGGAAGCTCCCAAGACCACGTGTCCCCTGGAAGAGCACGTGTCCCTTGGATTATGCAGTGTGAAATCCACAGGGCAGGTGCGCAAGGCAGGTGCGCAAGCGCAAATTTAGTTGTGCAAACGCAACTAAGTTTGCGCTTGCACACCTGCCTTTACATGTGCGCAAGCGCAAAATTGCTCATGGTCTCGTGCGATGCACAATGCACAAACGATATCACCTGACTGCAAGGGTGCGCAATTGCGCTTTGCGCAAGTGTTTGCTCACCTGCCCAGCACTGACTACTAATACTACTACGATTCTTCTTCTGCTGCTACCACGACCACCACTACTACTATACTTCTACTATTAAAGCCACCACCACCACCACCACCACCACCACCACCACCACCACCACCATAACTACTACTACTACTACTGCCATCACTACAACTACTACTACCACTACTTCATTTTCTTCTACTTCTTTTACTACTATTACTACAACAACCGTTTTTTGTTTTTTTCTTTGCATTTTAACTGTACCCCCTTGCTTTGTCTTCTTCCTCTTCGTTTCTTCACTGATGAGAGAGAGAGAGAGAGAGAGAGAGAGAGAGAGAGAGAGAGAGAGAGAGAGAGAGAGAGGGAGAATTGTTCTTACTCGATATAAATACTTCTAGCACATATATATATATATATATATATATATATATATATATATATATATATATATATATATATATATATATATATATATATATATATATATATATATAGATTGTTACGGAACAGAGAAAGATAATGTACACTTTAAGTGAGAATACTAAAAATCACTACTGTCCCGTAAAGTTCCAGGTTCAAAACAAAGAGTTAGGTAAAATTACAAGTTAAAGTTTAATGCACAAACTAACAACAAAACATTCAGGACTCATAAGGATAATGTAATGGCAAAAAACAGGTTAAATATATGGTTAACTGCAATAGCCTCTATTAACACGAAATTAGCAAGAGTAAATTTATCTAAGTCAGCCCTGATAAAATGAAAATACACTGGGTAATGCTCAGTTAATGCAAGATAAATTATTACAGATACAAAATATTATTAATGATGACTGACATAAAGAACCTTACATGAATTACAAAAACTTTACTAGGCCTAAGAATCAACCTTATGCTACACAGTACAAGAAAAAATGCAACAACAGTTATACTCAAATTACACACAGCTGCTAGATGGTTGGAGACTTCCTGAGCACTCACAATAATAATAACTGTACAGGGGAGGACAGAGATGTGAACAAAATGAGGAGTAGATCTAAGTGGCAATGATGCAGAGACTGAGCTCATTATATAGGGGCTGGCGGAGCTTGATACAACTTGTAAGAAGGACGCGCAAATGAAGCCATAGGGGACAAAGAGCTGACAATCCTGCTCTGAACAACAGAAAGGACGACTTACTCTACTATAACGGTAGAAGAGGGGGACTGAGGCAGAACACGCTCGTGATCAAACATGCAGCATACTGTGCGTTAAAATTACACAAAGGATGATGAAATCATAGGCTATGTAACACCTCCCCACAAAGAAAAAGAAATTTTCAAAGGAAATTTCTTATTACTCTAAAACAATCTGTCTAAAGTATGGATAAGCAATCTGCAATAACATTTTCTTTCCCCTTGACATGTTGTATGTCTAATGAATACTCCTGAAGAAGTAGACTCCATCTTGTCAATCTCTGCTTTCTATCTTTAAACTTACTAAGGAATTTCAATGGGTTATGATCGGTATAAATGACTATGGGGTCAAAACCAGAACACAAATAAAATGAAAAATGCTGTAAACCCAAAATCAAGGCCAAAAGCTCTTTCTCAATAGTTGAGTAGTTCTTTTGAAGTGGAGTGAACTTCTTACTGTAATAAGATACAGGATGTTCAATACCCTGATCATCCTCTTGCAGCAAAACAGCCCCAGCTCCTGTATCACTTGTGTCAACAGCCATCTTAAAAGACAACAAAATTTGGAGTAGCGAGCACTAGCTGACTTAATAGGATAGCTTTAAGTTTGTTGAAAGAGGATTCACAGTTATCGATCCAGACAAATTTAACTCCCTTTTTCAGTAGGTCTGTAAGTGGTGATACAAGAATAGAAAAGTTAAGAACAAATCTTCTGTAATAACCTACCATTCCCAAAAATCTCTGTAGCTCTTTCCTACTTTTAGGTCTGGGAAGATCACTTACAACCTGAACCTTAGCTCCTGGTGGTGCAACATGTCCATCACCAATTACATACCCAAGGTACTGAACTTTAGCTTGACCAAACTCACACTTTGATAAATTAGCTACAAGATTAGCCTGAACCAAACGCTGAAGAAATTTACTGACATGGCATAGGTGATCTTTCCAGTTGTCACTGAAGATTAATACATCATCAATATAAACAACACACCCTGCCAAACCCTCTATTACAACATTCATGAGCTTCTGAAATGTGGCTGGTGAATTCTTCATACCATATGGCATTACAGAACATGCAAAAGTCTTTCCTAGTGTTACAAAACATGAGATCTCCCTAGCACGTTCAGTCATAGGTACTTGCCAGTATCCCTTTAACAAATCAAACTTACTTATGTACCTAGCCTTTCCGATCTTGTCTATGCAATCTTCCACGCGAGGGAGAGGGGAAGTGTCTGTTTTGGTTATCTGATTAACACGTCTGTAGTCAATGCAAAGCCGCTGTGACCCACCTGGCTTAGGGACTAGAGTGACAGGAGAACTCCACTCGCTCTGACAGGGCTCAATCATCTTGTGGTCCAACAGGTAGCCAAGCTCCTTCTCGATGAGAGGAACTTTCACTGGGTTCACATGGTAAGGAGGCAATTTAATTGGCTTTGCGTCTCCAACATTGACATCATGCATCAACACAGTAGTTCTTCCTGGAGTGGCACGGAACACTTGCGGGTACTCCTGCAGTAATGCCGAAAACTCCTGCCTTTCCTCGGGAGGTAGATGAGAAAGCTTAGTCTGGAGATCATTCATGATATCAGGATTCTTCCCCAAACTATCACTCAGGCTCATGCTGCATGGGAGAACTTCACTTGCAGACTCGGGTGGAACAGCTACAGTGCAGACTGGGTTATTTTCGTCCCGCCTGTGATATAACTTTAGCATGTTGATGTGACATAGTTGCTTGTTCTTTCTACCATCTGCTGTGGCGATGACATGGTTGACATCATTGAGTTTCTTCTCCACGAAATAAGGACCACTAAACTTGGCTTGAAGAGGTTGCCCATGAACCGGTAGCAGAATCAAAACCTGATCTCCTGGCTGAAAGTGGCGTAACCTGGACTTCTTATCATACCAAGTCTTCATCTTCTCCTGAGCAGCTCGTAAATTCTCTCTCGCCAGCTGTAAAGCAGTGGACAGCCGTTTTTTGAACATCATCACATACTCCAGCAGGTTGACGTCATCTTCCTCCGACAGCCAGCATTCCTTGAGTAACTTAAGGGGACCTCTTACTTCATGGCCAAACAGTAGTTCAAAAGGTGAGAAGCCCAGTGATTCATTTGGAGATTCTCTTGCAGCAAACACAACAAATGGAAGACCTTTATCCCAGTCGTTCTGATGTTCCAAACAGTATTTCTTGAGCATCGATTTGAGTGTTTGATGATATCTCTCCAACGTTCCTTGGGTCTGGGGATGGTAAGCTGAAGATGTGATCTGGGTGATGCCCAACTCTTTCAGAGACTGCTTGAAAACATTTGACATGAAATTACTTCCCCGGTCTGACTGTTCCTCCTTGGGCAGACCAAACTTTGTGAAGAACCCTAGCATTTCCTTAACCACGTTCTTTGCTGAGATATTTCTAAGTGGAATGGCTTCAGGATAACGAGTAGCCATATCAATCAGGGTCAACACATAAGAAAATCCTGAAGAAGTCTTAGGAAGAGGGCCCACAATATCCACCAACACACGGGTGAATGGCGCCTCAAAAGGAGGAATGGGAACTAGAGGTGCAAACTTTTCGGTCTGATTACACTTCCCCACAACTTGACAGGTGTGAAAAGACTTACAATACCAGGAAACATCCCTGAAGATACATGGCCAGTAGAATTGTTTCAAAATGCGTGCCACAGTCTTCCTCACTCCAAGGTGACCTGCCAAACTGGAATCATGAGCCACTCTAATGATATCCTGCCTACAAACACGAGGGATGACAACTTGATGTACAACCTCCCATTCACAGTCGGCTGATGCTGTTGGGGGTCTCCACTTCCTCATAAGTACTCCTGACTTTACATAATAACAAGTAGAAGCACCGGCTGACTCTTCCTCACTGCAAGCAGAGTTAGCTAGACCTTTCAACTCAGGGTCAGCAACCTGCAACTCAACCAACTCTTGACGAGCCAAATTATCAAACTACGGGGTACTGCCTCATCTGGTGAGTGGTCCAAATTAGCAAGAAAAGTGTCAGCTAGGATAACATCATCATCATCATTATCCTCTAAATCACCAGTAACTTTAGACTTAGCCCTAGTGACAGCACATGCAGGGAACACATCAGGGACATCACAATCCTGGGACGCAGCCACTGGCTCACTAGACAACTGAGGAGCTGGACACACTTGACTTCCACCAATATCATTTCCAAGTAAGAAAGTTACACCTGACATTGGGAGTGTCTCAACCAACCCAACCATAACGGAACCATCAACAAAACCAGACTCTAAATTCACTCTGCACAGAGGGACAGAGAAGTAATTATTCCCTACACCTTGTAAGATTACAGTTTCATCAGAGGAATTAACATTAGAGCCTAGAACACTGGTCAGCATAAGGGATTGGCAAGCACCTGTATCACGATATATTTTAACTGATTTCCTGTCATTACTGTCCAGAGGACTGACAAAACCTTCAGACAGGAAATTAGCACATGAACTCTTGAGAGTGTCACCCACGTTACTGCTCGAAAGAGGAGCTCCATCATGAGAATTTAAGTTACCCCTTAAAGCAGGTTCAGTTAACTCAGTTAAAAAATTATGGGAACTCTCAAGAGTGGACACTAGACCAACTGACTGAATATTTAAAGACTCCTTTTTGTTCACATCACGCTGTCTCCTGAAACATTTCTCCGTAGTATGACCAAGCTTACTACAATAAGTACATTTACTTTTCTGAAATCTAGAGGTGGAGCTGGTATTTACTTCCTGAGAAACATCATCTTTATTCTCTTTCCTGTTACCTGTACTCTGAGTAGAGGCAACGTACTTACTCTCAGCTTTCCCTTTTTCTCTAGAAAATCTCTTGTGAGTGAGAACATATTCATCAGCTAAAACTGCAGCATCAGACAAATTATCTATTCTTTTCTCATCAAGATATAGGCTTACATCTTTATTAACACACCTTTTGAAGTCCTCCACCAAAATCATCTGCTTAAATTTGTCAAAATCAGAATCCACATTCTTAGAATTTAACCACTGCTCTAACAGATCTTCTTTGATTTTTGCATACTCAACATGGGATTGCTTATCTTGCTTGTAAGTTGTCCTAAATTTTACTCTATAGGCTTCAGGAACAAGCTCATAGGCCTTAAGAATCAAGCTCTTAACTACATCATAATTATCACATTGATCCTGAGGCAAAGATGCATAAGTTACTTGAGCTTTACCGGTGAGAACAGTTTGAAGGAGTACTGGCCAATACTTTTTGGGCCAATTAAAACCTGTAGCTACCCTCTCAAACAACTGAAAATACTCTGTTAAATCAGATTCATTAAAAGGAGGGACAAGTTTAACATTTTTAGCCACATCAAAATCATCAGAGCTAAATGATCCAGTTCCACCTTGTTTCATGCAGTACTCATGGTCTGCCTGAATCCTGGCAAGTTCAATTTGTGCCTGAGCCTGTACCTGTGCCTCTTGAATACGAGCATTTGCCTGAAATTCGGCTTCTTTAGCACGAGCCTCCTGGAGAGCTAGCTGTAACTTAGCTAATTCAATCTGCGTTTGCTCATTTGGAGGAGTTACATTAAACAAGCTTTCATTAATCATGTCAACAATTTGATCTTTAGAATGATGAGAGTGAACTGCAATTCCCAATTGTTGAGCAACAAGCTTAAGTTCATTCTTTGTTCTGTTTTCTACATCACACACTGTTTGCACATTTGACAAAAAATCTTTGGCTTCATCAAGCGTAGTAATAGTAGACATCATGAATAAATCACTGTCACAAAATATCAAGCAATATCCTTATGATAATATCCTGAATATCCTGATAAGAGGTCGCCAAATTTATGTTACGGAACAGAGAAAGATAATGTACACTTTAAGTGAGAATACTAAGAATTACTACTGTCCCGTAAAGTTCCAGGTTCAAAACAAAGAGTTAGGTAAAATTACAAGTTAAAGTTTAATGCACAAACTAACAACAAAACATTCAGGACTCATAAGGATAATGTAATGGCAAAAAACAGGTTAAATATATGGTTAACTGCAATAGCCTCTATTAACACGAAATTAGCAAGAGTAAATTTATCTAAGTCAGCCCTGATAAAATGAAAATACACTGGGTAATGCTCAGTTAATGGAAGATAAATTATTACAGATACAAAATATTATTAATGATGACTGACATAAAGAACCTTACTAGGCCCAAGAACCAACCTTATGTTACACAGTACAAGAAAAAATGCAACAACAGTTATACTCAAATTACACACAGCTGCTAGATGGTTGGAGACTTCCTGAGCACTCACAATAATAATAACTGTACAGGGGAGGACAGAGATGTGAACAAAATGAGGAGTAGATCTAAGTGGCAATGATGCAGAGACTGAGCTCATTACGAGTATATAGGGGCCGGCAGAGCTTGATACAACTTGTAAGAAGGACGCGCAAATGAAGCCATAGGGGACAAAGAGCTGACAATCCTGCTCTGAACAACAGAAAGGACGACTTACTCTACTATAACGGTAGAAGGGGGGGACTGAGACAGAACACGTTCGTGATCAAACATGCAGCATACTGTGCATTAAAATTACACAAAGGATGATGAAATCATAGGCTATGTAACAATATATATATATATATATATATATATATATATATATATATATATATATATATATATATATATATATATATATATATCATCATCATCAGCCATTACAAATCCACTGCTGAACAAAGGCCTACCCAACCTTCTCCACGAATTCCTTTACTGAGCCAATCTTTGCCACGTTTTCCCAGCAAATATCTCTATCTCATCTCTCCACGTCCTGTCTGGCCTTTTTTCTGCTATGCTTACAGTCTCTTGGTGTCCAGTCAGTCAACCTCTTGCTCCATCGGTTATCTCTTATTCTTGTTACATGGCCTGCCCACCTTCATCTCTATTCTTTTATAACTTATATAATTCTTTGACTTTAGTCTGCTCTTTTGCCGAAGTTGATCTTTTCATGTCTCATAAAGATATTCCCGACATTGACCTTTCCAGTGCTCTTTGAGAACGGATTAATTTATTTTCCATCGCTTTTGTCAGTTTCCAGGCCTCACAACCATACGTCATAGCTGGAATTATACATTCGTTATGTACTTTTTGTTTCATACAAACTGGCAAGCTACTTTTCATAATGTCTCTATGGTTACCGAAAGCTTTCCATCCAATTGTAATGAGTCATTTTATTTCACTATCATTAGCCTTCGTCAGTATTAGTATGTGTCCCAAGTAATTGTACTCCTTGACTTCTTCATGAATTTCTCTGCTTAGTCTGATGACGTTCTTCGGTGTGTGTGGATTAAACATTAGTTTTACTCCGTTTCATCTTTAGCTCTACTTTGAGACTCTCTGTTCAGGTCATTTAGCATTTTTTGCAATGTCTCTGCTGTTTCTGATTTTAGGACAATATCATCTGCAAATCTTAAATGATTTAGCTTTTCTTCATCTATGTTCACTCCTTTGTTTTCCTAGTCTAGCTTTCTGAAAATATTTTTTAGGCATGCTGTAAATAATTTTGGTAAAATTGTATCTCCCTGACGCACGCCCTTCTCAATCGTATTTTCTCTTAGTCCTCATGTGATTTAACTGTAGCAGTTCCCTCTTTATATACGTTTTAGAGCAGTTTTACAATGTTCTCATTCACTCCTTGTTCTCGCAATGAATTTATAATTGTTATGTGCTCCACTGAGTCGAAAACCTTTTCGTAATCAACAAAACCTAAGCACAGTGGTTTATTTTATTATGTAATTTTGTCAATTAGCTTATTCATTGTGTGTAGATGATCAGTAGTCAAATAACCGCTTCCGAATCCTGCCTGTTCACGAGGTTGGTATTCCTCCACATTTGTAGTTATTCTGTTCGTAAGGACTTTAGTGAAGAGTTTGTAAATGACTGATAATAAGCTAATGGTTCGATAGTTACTAAGATCTTTTGAGTTACCTTTTTTTTTTTTTGTAAAGTAAAATTAACTATTGCATTACGCCATGTTTTGGGAAGTTTCTTATTTTTTATACATTGAGTAAATAAGCAAACAAGCCTATTTTGCACTTCTACGCCTGCATCCAACAGCAAATCTGCTACTATTCCATCTTCTCCCAGAGCATTCCCTCTTTTCATATTTTTAAGAGAGATATATACTTCGTCTGGTGTTACCTCAGGTATTTAACTTGTGTCAATTGAAAAGTTAGTTATTGGTACTACGTTCTTTGATGCATACAGTTCTTTGTAAAATTCTTCCTCTCTCTTCAACATCTTATCTCTGCATTTAATAACATTAAGTCCCCGTCCCACACTCCCAGAGGCTCCAACAGCAGTAGTTCAGTACAGGAAGGACGTTGACCAGTGAGTAGTTCTTCCTGTGGTCAGCCTTCAGGTGTACAGTACACAAGATCAGCTGAGGCATTGTAAAACACTGGCTTCTTAAAGTTCACTGTCTTTATCTTCCAAATGGTTACACTTAATCCTTTCCAGTTTCACTTCACTATTCTCACAAGCACTGGAGCTATACACACTTTACTAATTGCAGTTACACTTAATGCTTGACAACACTTCACAGTTATTACACTTAATGCTTGACAACACTGTTTTCTCAATGATATACAAACTTAAATACCACGTCACTGTTTGCCACTGTCTTCACAAGTACCAGAAATATACAGTCTTCACTGACACTGCACTGACACTGCACTACACTCACACTGAACCAAAACCAACTAAAAGTTGTAGTCTCTTATCCATCCTTATATATGCTTGTATTACAGTATACTAGAACGATCTACTTCTCCACAATTCTGGAACTTGCTGGTCTTCCATCAGCCCCTAGCAAAACAACAGTTACCAACTAGGAAACATGAAAACATGCCAGAGTTTTCTTACATTACATAACACTCTAAATCATTTACCATACGAACATAAAATTACATTATTTAAGAAGCAATCAATTAAGTATATAATTATAAAGAAAAAGAGCACAAAAATAAATGTACAACTTACGAAATAAC
Organism: Coenobita brevimanus; assembly: GCF_032717465.1. Lineage (NCBI taxonomy): Eukaryota > Metazoa > Arthropoda > Malacostraca > Decapoda > Coenobitidae > Coenobita > Coenobita brevimanus. Next base: position 16,974,698 of record NC_137002.1, read on the forward strand.
TACGCTCACAAACAGCAGGCAAACTGGTAACTGATTCATACCGGAACTAGCTACCGTAAACATCAGGAAACGTCGAGAAAAATCTCGGCCACCTAACTTGAAAATCTCTCTTCTTAACACTACCCCCTTCCTAGTTTTTGTCGTCCTGACAAAACTACACAGTATGTGCAAACATAAACCTTAATCCTAATGAAACATCTTACTATATACAAAATAATACTTCAACTTATCAGGTCTTCTTCTACGCTGCTTCTGACAATGTCCTTGGTCCTTCACACAGTCCACTCCTCCAGGAAGATCTTGGTCCTCTTCTTGATACGCTTCTTCTCTTGGGGAACTGTCACCATCCTCTTGCACTTCAGCTCATTGGTCCTCCTCAATATCCTCAGCTGCGGGTGAGCACAGTTCTTCGGAGACATCCCAGCTGTACTGTCCTGGCCCATGGTACTGCCACAGATGGTTCACGTGTACCACCTTTTGGCGAGATTTCCTGCCTCCCCAAATCTGATATGTTACATCTGATAGGTGGTCCAACACAGTGTAAGGCCCATCCCATTGGCTTTGCAGCTTTGATGACTGTCCCTTCTTTCACCGAGGATTGTATAACCAAACTTGGTCACCATCCTTGAAGCTCACCTCACTTGCCTTGGCATCATAGTTGCACTTCATCACTTCTGAAAACTTGAGGGCTCCTTGCACTTGATAAAGTACGTCAACCAACTTTTCCTGAAGCTGTTTCGTATAGCCGGTGGTGTCTGTGCGCAGCTCATCACCAGGTGGTCTTCCCATTAACAAGTCGACAGGTAAATGTAACTCGTGGCCCAACATTAGTTCTTCAGGAGTGTAACCAGTAGACTCATGGGATGCAGACTGATATGCCATCAGCAATGCAGGTAATTTCTGGTCCCGTTCGGTTTGTCCATCAATGCAGTACTTGGCCAGTTCTTGTCCCAGGGTCCAGTTGAATTTCTCCACCATCCCATCTGACTGTGGCCTTATGGGGGTCATCCTGGTCTTCTTGATCCCCAGTAACTTGCAGCACTCACGAAACACAGCAGACTCAAAGTTTCTACCCTGGTCTGGATGTAGATCTTGTGGCATCCCAAAACGAAAGAAAAACTGATCCACCGACACCTGAGCAACAGTCGCAGCCTCTTGATCAGGGTTAGCATAGTCTCCTGGCCACTTTGTGAAATGGTCCATGCAACACATATATACCGGTTTCCTCTCTCAGTGAGTGGCAAAGGTCCAGCAATGTCCATCAATGTCCATTGGTGCACCCACTTGGTACAGCTGGAGAGGGGTGCAACCACGTTTCTTGGGTCCCTCCTTGGAACAGCACACTTCACAGGCCCGATACCACTCTTCAACATCTTGACGCATGCCAATCCAGTACAACCTGTGTCGTAGCCGGCTTAGAGTTTCCTTCAATCCCAGGTGCCCACTAGTGATCTGGTTATGGGACCCATCCAAGATCTTGGACCTCATCTTCTTCGGAACCACCAGCCAATACTTGCTGGGGCCATCGGCTGTCTCCCACTGACACTCCGGTAGTCTGTTGTTCAAACGAAGATCCCATTGACTCCAGAAGCTCTTGATTGCAGGGCTTAACCTGTAAATTTCTTCCCAAGGTGGTCGCACTGTACTCTGCTGCAGCCACTCTAGCACTGGCTGTAAATCTGCATCCTCTGTCTGCATCCTCTCCTCTATTGACATCTGGCCCAGAATTTCCATTGCGGCATCCTTAAGGCTAGTAGCAAACTGCATTGCCCTCTGCCTAGTATCCCAACCATTCTGATCTGCAAGTAACTCAAACTGTGCACGGTAAGCTTCCCAAGATACTCTCCCATAAAATTCCTGAGTTTTCTTTTTAATTGGACCCCCATTATAGCCATGCACTTCTCTGGTTTAGGACCTAAAAACTGGGGCATCATAATTAAGTCCGGGACTTAAATCTCCTACATTCTGCTTATTCAACCCTGTGATGCTATCTTTAGATGCTTGGGATCCATCAAGATTCACCATACACTGTCCATTCTTTTCATATGTTCTCTGTACACTAACCTGAGGCTCAGCAGTGCAATATTTCTCTACAACCTCCATTTTCTCACTAATTCTCATGGTCAACTACATGCTTCAACTGGTTATCTACATGCTGTCTGCATTCTGCCACTATTTATCTCACTAATCTTTAGCTAGTTGTCTACATGCTGTCTGCACTCTGTCACTATTCCCTCACTAATCTTCATCTGGTTGTCTACATGCTGTTTGCACTCCATCACATTGGTGCTTACCTCATACTTTGGCTGCTCTAACTTGGCATCTACTTCCTCCTTAAGCTGTTGCTGTTCTTCCTTCATTTCCCCCGTGAATGCATCTAGCTGTCCTTGCATCCTTGGTTGTACTTCCCTTTGTTACTCCTGTAATGCCTCCTGAAGCTGTTCATATCGATGTTTCTGTTCTTTGTTCTGTGCCTACAATTGTTCTTTGATTTCTTTCCTGACCTCTTTCTGTTCTTCACTTTGGGCCTGTAATTGTGCTTGGAGTTTTTCCTGCCCTTCATTCTGTGCCAATAAATGTGCTTTTTGTTCTTCACTCTGTGCCTGTATTAGCTTCACGATTGTCGTCAGGGAAATTTCCTCCTCCTGCCCAACTTGAGCCCTTGTCTTCACACCTTCTGCTTCCATGTCGAAGGTTAGACTCACTGCAGCACTGAAATTATCCCACTCCTGACACCAGTGTTGCCTCCCCATCCCACACTGCCACAGGCTCCAACAGCAGTAGTTCAGTACAGGAAGGTCTTTGCCGAGTGAGTTGTTCTTCCTATTGTCAGCCTTCAGGTGTACAGTACACAAGATCAGCTGAGGCGTTGTAAATAAACACCGGCTTCTTGAAGTTCACTTTCTTTATTTTCCAAATGGTTGCACTTAATGCTTTCCAACTTCACTTCACTATTCTAGCACTGGAGCTATACACACTTTACTAATTGCAATCACACTTAATGCTTGACAACACTTCACAGTTATTACACTTAATGCTTGACAACACTTCACTGTTTTCTCAAGTACCAATGATATACAAACTTTAATAACACATCACTGTTTGCCATTTTCTTCACAAGTACCAAAAATATACAGTCTTCACTGACACTGCACTACACTCAAATTGAACCAAAACCGAGTGAACTGTTCTAGTCTCTTATCCATCCTTATAGAAGCTTGCATTGTACTAGAATGATCTACTTCTCCACAATTCTGGAACCTGCTGGTCTTGCATCAGCCCCTAGCAACAACAGTTACCAACTAGGAAACATCAAAATATGCCAGAGTTTTCTTACATTACATAACACTCTAAATCATTTACCATAAAACTTAAATTACATGATTTAACAAGCAATCACTTAAATAAAAAATTTAAAGAAAAAGAGCTCAAAAATTAATATACAACTGACGAAAAAAATACACTTACAAACAGTAGGCAAACTGGCCACTGACTTGTACCAGAACTAGCTACCGTAAACATCAGAAAATGTCAAGAAAAATCTTGGCTACCTAATTGATAAATCTCGCTTCTTAACAATAACTTCATCAATTTTGCCTTTAAGTGATGAAATTTGTTGCTTTCCTAGTGCTATTTTACTTCAGACCTGTTTCAGACTTTTTCCATTTTTGATGGTTTCTTTAATCTGATCCATGTTTCTCTTTCTTTTTTCTTCTCTGTCTTTTGTTGATAAGCTTATTTAATTTCTCTTGCTCTGTTTCATCTTTCTTTGTGTTTACTTTCATTTCCTTTTTTTTTTTTTTTTTCAAAAGCTCTAGTGTCTTTTCTTAATGCTTCTTGGCTTTGGCTGTATTAAGCTTTCCTACTACATACGCAGATTCTCTTAGCATTTTTGTTAGTCTGTCATTCGGTTGATCAGTGTCACATTCAGCATTACTTAAAGCCTGAAATCTGTTCTTTATTTTCAACTGAAAGGCTGCTTTGTATTCGTTTACTTTTATTGGGTATACCTTTCTATCTTTAATCATCTTCATTCATTCACTTTTGAAATTGAATCTGGCTCTGCAACCCACCATTCTATGGTAACTTCCAATATTTACTTCGTTGATAGTTGTGACATTTGTTATCGTGTTATTCTTATCTGCTATAATGATGTCGATTTCATTTTTTGTTTCTCCATTTGGGCATCTCCAGGTCCACTTTCTTGCTGTTCTTTTGTGACGGACTGGATTCTATTCGGGCTCCGACAGACTCTCAAAAAATATTTGCCAAAAATCAGCTATTAGTCCTAGAATATTAAAATTATATATGCTTATGCCACATATCTTCAGCTTTCTCCTGGAATGTTTGTTGAGCCTTCGTCCGTTACCGTAGGACTTGTGGAGACCTCTGAAGTTGGGTAAAGAAGTCTCCACTTTACACGTCCCGACAACCCGTAATATGATTACCACAGCCAGATATAAACACTATAAACACTGAAGAGAGAACCTGTATTTTATACACAGGAAAAATCATCAGAGAAATTACCAATATGCCGGGAATCGAACCCGAGACTCTCAGGTGAGAGCCAGGCAGCATACCACTACACCACGACCAGGTAAAAGTTAACTCACGTTGTCACAATCTTGTAACCAACGGCCCTCCGCCCCCACTGTGGGCATCAAGAGGATGAGTTAACCCCCTGGCACTCGGGCAAGTAGATGCTTTTAATCTATCCCAAACACTGACTTGTCGTAAGTGTTTGGGATAGATTAAAAGCATCTACTTGCCCGAGTGCCAGGGGGTTAACTCATCCTCTTCATGCCCACAGTGGGGGCGGAGGGCCGTTGGTTACAAGATTGTGACAACGTGAGTTAACTTTTACCTGGTCGTGGTGTAGTGGTATGCTGCCTGGCTCTCACCTGAGAGTCTCGGGTTCGATTCCCGGCATATTGGTAATTTCTCTGACTATAAACACTACTCTATGATTTTCAAGTAGTTTGGGATCCATACTCCAAAAAAAAAAACACTGTGAAAGCAATGGAAATTACGAGCGCGTCTGATCGTCGCACTTCCGCTAGTTCGCTCTTGGTACGGTACTCTGTCATTTATTATTCATAAAACTCCTCACACTTTATATTTCTATTACTATATCACACTTATATATATCTGGAGTCTTTCTCCATAAGTTTCCTTCAGTAGTATTAGTTTATTGTCACTGTAGTCATTCAATTTTTCATTCAGTATAATACGTAGAGAGCCATGGATTCACTTTCACTTTTATAACATAAATTATTTGTACTCATATTCTTATATTACTAATTACTTACATTACTATTTACATTTTCTAATCTATTTTCAATATTTACCGTTCTATTTTACTTACACTATGTTATCCACTGTCACTTTCAGTAAGATAAAACTATAATACACTTTTCAGTCATATGTACTGAACATCCATTGCATTCACTTGCTATTTACACATTATTTACACATTATTTACACACTATTTACACATTATTTACACATTATTTCCAAATAATTCTGCTTCCACACTTGCACTGTTAGAACTGCTTCTGGCTGTGGTAATCGAAGAAGCAGGTAACACAGAGGGGAACCTGGCACTCAGCGCACTGCCAAGAGGTGCGTTTGTGCTCAGGTGTGCGGCGGGTGGTATGTGCACACACCTGACACCTGCGAATCGCAGCCTTCCTTTTCCCTGTGGCAGGCATAAGCTCAAGTCTGTGCCGATCCATATGCGCCCTCTACTCAAGTCGGTCGGGAAGTGTTACTGGATGGTGCCTTGGAGTTGCTGCTGTCACCCTACCATATCTTTCCAGCAGCTGCTGGACACAAGTCCTGGCGAACAACCTCTGGGAGAAGGACTTGGGTGGCTTGACCTTCATCTTGTACAGGATGAAGGCGTTCAGCATCATCATATCTATGAGATGCAGAAAAACTTTCCTGTACCACCTAGTATTCTTCCTGAGGCAGTCGATCTCACCAGTCATCATGTCGGACTTGTCCACCAGCCGCATGTTGATATTGTAGTCCAACACAGCATCAGGTTTCATCACAGGTTCGCCTGTCCTACGGTCGACCTTCCCACTGTCTGTCATCTCCCCCTTATGTACGGTGGTGAGCATGTGCACGACCCTCTTGTCATGCCACCGTATTACCAGCATCTTCTCAGACTTGCGTAGGTGCACGTCTCCTCGCTGCGAGGTTCCTGCCTCTGTGAATTTGGGGAAGTGGGCACGATTACTTTTGACAGTGCCGCAGGAGCCAATGCCGTGCTCAGAAAGGTATTTGGCAAGTTTCGGTGCTGCATAGTTGTTGTCTGTATACAGCACATGATTCCCACCAAAATACTTTTCTAGGAGCACTTTCACTACACAGCCTGAGAAGCCAAGGGGTGTGTTTTATCCAGATCGACAGTGCTGGCTGAATAAATGACGAAGTCAAGGATGTACCCAGTCTTACAGTCGCACAGTACAAAGAACTTAATTCCAAAGTGATGGCATTTGCTTGGAATGTACTGAACAAACCGAAGACGTCCTCTGAACAAAACCAAGGATTCGTCAATGACAACCTTCTGAAAGGGGTAGAAGAATGACATAAACTTATCCTTCATTCTGCTCAAAATCTCCCGGATCTTCCAGAGTGGGTCGGTTTGGGAAGGTACATCGTTGTCGGCAAAGTGTAGGTTTCCCATGATGTTCCGGAAGCGATCTCTGGCCATGTACTTATTGAAGGTGGGTGAGGGTAGTAAGGGGTCCATGGACCAGTATTCTTCCAACTCATGCTTCTTGAAGTGTGGCATGAGAAGCATGAGGGCAAAGAACACATACAGCTCCTGCACTCCCAGCATGGACCACTGTTGCATCTTGGCTGCACCTGTACCACTTGCAGCACGTTGTGATTCATACCTGTTGGTCTCATCACATATGTCCTGCATGACTTCGTCATCTAGGAAGGCCAAAAGGTAGTCCACACACTCAGCATATTCGTCAATAGTGAAGGCAGGCTGAACTCCTGAGGAGCTCTCATCAAATACTAAATTTTCAGGCACAAAATCGGACCCTTCCATCCACGCGAAGGCGTCCAGGATTCCCTGTCGTGGCGGTGTAGGCGGGTGGTGGTGGTGGTGGTGGAGGTTGGCTGTGAGGCAGATTTATCTCGTTCAAGGTCACTCGCACTGACCCTGGGTTGCCGTACAGCACTAGCAGCCCTTACCCTACTACTAACAACACTACTTTTTACAGTCCTTGATTTACCTCTTCCTCTATGGCCTGCCTTCACTGTTGATGCTGGTGGTGACTCCGACGACGAAGACTCCAGAGATAACTCAGCCAACGATGAGGAAGAAATGAGTGAAGTGGGGCTTGGGGAATGGGGAGGTGAATGCACTCGGGACTCATAGTGGGCTGGGTCACGCCGCCTTTTCACTCGCTTCCCAAATTCCTTGCCTTGCTGCACTAACGGCTCCTTTCCCTTGGAGCTAGAGACTACTTCCGACACTGAAGCACTCGTTGTTGCAGTTTCTGGCACGATAACCTCACCCGGCTCATTACACGATTCACCCGAATTGTCAAAATCACTGTCCATCATCACCATGGACAATTCTGCAAGTTCATGTGCCACTGCAGAGTCACTAAGGTCTTTCCTGCTTCCCTCACTACTTTTCTTAGGGGTAGAGGTCACGGGGCCCTTTGCAATGGGCGCAGAAGCGGCAGGAATGGCAGGGCGCGAGTGTGACATGGTTTCACTACAGCAGAGGACAAGGAACTAAATGCCGTGGCTTATCTGAGAAGGAAGGGTTGACAATGACACTTAGGCTGACTGCTGCTAACATACATGCTAATTTTTTATAGGTAGAAAATCTCGGCAATACATAAAGAAATAGGTAGTTCCAGGTGAATGTAAATGTCACTTAGGCTTCTCCTTTCCTTTCTGATATATATTTTTATTACAGACATCGATTACAAGGCATAATTCAAAGGGGAAATTACCGTGGTAATGTAGCGAATGAATGCATGTGAGGTGTTGTCAGGTGATAATTAGCCAATTCCTGGTGTATAACACTATCACTTACCTGATTTTTTTTTGGTATATATTATTTTGTATAAGTATAGGGCATAGGGCTTATTTCATTCATTCATTCATTGCCAGATGCCATGTATCCCAAACGGGGTGGCCAACGGCTTAGAGTTAATTGTTTTACAGGGAGGGGCACTAACCCTCCACCAACCCCACTTGACACGTAGGGATGCCAACAGCATCTGGTGTTCCCAGGCGGTCACCCATCCAAGTACTAACCAGACCCAACGTTGCTTAACTTCACTGATCGGACAGGAAGCAGTGTAGGGCTTATTTCAATGGATGAAATCTGTGGAAAAATCCGGGGGAAATTTGCGTAGCGCAGCGCGGCGTGGGAGGTGAGAGGACACAGTAATTGAGGGCAGGTAGGGAGGGGAGTCACGAAGGGGGTAAAATCGCTAAAATGTCAACAATGGATGTGAGTACAGATGAGATTTGGAGTGCTGACTAGTGTTAGACATTGGCAGTACTGATAGATGATACAAGCCACCACTTGAGAGCCCGGGATAATTCAAAATAATACACAATCACAAAAGAGGTGCCCCGCGGTATGATCCATTGTGGCTGAGCGTCACGAAAGTGATGCCCCGCGGTTAAGTGGTTAAGCAAAGTTTACCAGCATTTCTCCTCTTTCGTTTCCTTCTCCCACTCCAAGTTTTCCCATACATGTTTCTCCATTTTTTGATTTTCCAACGTTTGCACTGAAGTCTGCCCTGAGTATACTATATGTGGGAATTTCTTCTTCCATAATCTGGGAAATGTCATCATAGAATGTTTCAATTTCTTCATCTGAGCTCTGAGAAGTTGATATATATATATATATATATATATATATATATATATATATATATATATATATATATATATATATGCACGGTGTAACGCGACGTATGACAAAAACTTACACCGATGATCTACCATGTAATTTTGAGTATATTTTGTTCTATAAACATATGCTCTCTGCGACCCCAGTTCAGTGCCCAGCATTCTGCAGTTTTGTGTAAAAGCTTCGTCTCTTGCATGTGCCATTGGGTGAGAGCTTGGCAGGGCGACGGGAGACGAGTATTATTAGCTTATACTGTACTATACATGAAAATCCCATATCCTATCAGTACACACGAGTTTTAAGAAGAAACTTTACGTAGTCTATTGATTCTTTAACATCGTCATGCATTCATGCAATTCTTCTGCACAAATCGACTGTAATTAAGGATTAAATTCGAATTTTATGGCTTGCAAGGGAGTAGGGAGGGAGGGAGAAGAGGCTGGTGTGTTGTTGCCAGTTATGTAATATTTGGTTTGTAGGATGTTGCTACCAGCATTATCATAACACCCACAGCTCATTCAGTGAAAAAACGTTATTCTAAAGGGAGATTAGCCTCACTTTAAGTCAGGAAGAATATTATTATTTATTACAATTTTTCTGCTGCAAGTAAACGTGGCGCCCTTGGGTATCTCCATCTATGTTCCTCTCTGCAGCACTGGCATTACCATCGCAGAACCCGTAACAAAAATACACGATATCTGCATATTCTTCATTGCTGTACATATGTAGCATACTGTTTCATGAACATGTGAAGCTGAACCCGGTGAACAACAAAACGCGGGGAACAGTATTTGAAGTGTGTGCCTCCCCGCCATCCCCGACAAATGTTCCCGTTCAAATGACAGTGGACGCAGGGTTGCCAAGTCCTCATCAATCTCGCTAGTTTAGTCCTGAAAACTTGCTAGAATGTCGTTAGATAATAAACACTGCAAAATATCGCTAGAAAATACGATAAAATATTTAAAATATCACCTAAAAATGGCAAAAATATCCAGAATGTAGCTAGATATGATGTTGCCAGATGTTAGTGCTGCAAGTAGAAGCAAAAAATAGGTCTAGTTGCATAGGCGTTACATTGGCAATCCTGTATCACTGTTCTCACGTCATCATATGAAAAAAATGGTGCCACGTTTACTTGCAGCAGAAAAATTGTAATGAATAATAATATTACTCCTGATTTAAAGTGAGGCTAGTCACTCAGTAAAGTAATGTTCTTTCACTGAATGAGCTGTGGGTGTTATGATAATGCTGGTAGCAACATCCTACAAACCAAATATTACATAACTGGCACCAACACACCAGCCTCTCCTCCCTCCCTCCCTACTCCCTTGCAAGCCATAAAATTCGAATTTAATCCTTAATTACAGTCGAATTGTGCAAAAGAATTGCATCAATGCATGACTTGATGTTAAAGAATCAATAGACTACGTAAAGTTTCTTCTTAAAACTCGTGTGTACTGATAGGATATGGGATTTTCATGTATATTACGGTATAAGCTAATAATACTCGTCTCCCGTCGCCCTGCCAAGCTCTCACTCAATGGCACATGCAAGAGACGAAGCTTTTACACAAAACTGCAGAATGCTGGGCACTGAACTGGGGTCGCAGAGAGCGTATGTTTATATATATATATATATATATATATATATATATATATACTGTATATATATATATTCATCATTCATTCATTGCCAGACGCCATGTATCCCAGACAGGGTGGCCAAGGGCTTAGAGTTAATTGTTTTACAGGGAGGGGCACTAATCCTCCACCAACCCCACTTGACGTAGGGATGCCAACAGCATCTGGTGTTCCCAGGCGGTCACCCATCCAAGTACTAACCAGACCCAACGTTGCTTAACTTCGCTGATTGAACGGGAAGCGGTGTACTCAACGTGGTATGGCCGTTGGCACATATATATATATATATATATACATTTATGTATATATATATTTATGTATATATATATATATATATATATATATATATATATATAATAACCGCAGGAGAAATGAAAGGAGCGACAGTGAGTACTTTCGTATATTGCATCTTCAGAATGATACAGAAATGTCAAGGGTACAGGTCTTTTATGCACACCAGCAGCAGGGAGTGGCACACAGAACAATGGATGACCTGAATTAAAACTAATTGATACCTAGAACAATAGGTACCTGACTTTTTACCTAAGGGATTCACCTGACAACACGGTTAAATATTGCAGCTTAACTCTTGCACACCTGCAGCAGGGAGTGGCACACAGAACAAAGGATGACCTGGATTAAAAATAAGCGATGCATAGAACAATATGTACCTTGATGAGGGTTTTTTTAATTATGTGTGTTTTTATTGTGTTCTCATATTTCAGTACTACTTGTATATTAAGTTTCTTCAGTATGTAAACATCAAGAAAATTTTCATAGAAGGGGAGGACAAGGGTTCTTTGAGTATTCTGGCGATCTGGCTTACTAGTTTTCCCTTCAAGGAATTGTTTCTTGGCTGTACTGTGGCACTGAGTTAGTATACTTGGTGGATATTTTAGCTTCTCTCCAATGCTTTGAATCATATTTAGTTAATCATCTAAACATTCTGAGCTGAAATTCTATATGTGCTCAAGTACATCAATATGAACACAGATCTTTTTATATTAATGTGATGGTTTGAATAATATTGCACATTCGACATTATATTTGTAGGTTTTCTGTATACTTTAGTCTTCAAAACACTTTTGTCTGTGACAACGTTTGCATAAAAAAATGGCAGTTCATTATCCATTTCCACCTCATGAGTAAACTTTATTGATGGAACCAGCGAATATAATTTCAGAAGACATTCATCAATGGGATGACTGTTAGGCCAGAAGCACAGGATATCATCAATGTATCGGAACCAAATTATGTTTTTCTCCTTTACGGAGGTCAGTAAATGTTTCTCAAAATATTCCCTGTAAATATTTGCCAGAACTGGGGAGAGGGGATTACAAATGGTCATACCAAATTTTTGTGTGTAATGACTTAGGAAATGTGCTTGGAGGAATGAAAAAAAGTGTTTAGATGTCATTCGCTTAGAATGGATATAAAATGAAGGCTGCTTGAGGATGTAGTGATACCGACTGCATTATATGGGGCTGAAACATGGAATATGGATGTAGCAGAAAGGAAAAGTTTGAATGTAATGGTGATGAGGTGTCTGAGGAGTATGTGTGGAGTGATTCGTATGGACTGAGTGGGAAATGATGAAGTGCAAAGGAGAGCAGTAGTTATGCGGGAGATGGCTGACTGAGTTGAGCAGAGGGTGTTGCAATGGTCTGGGCATGTGGAGAGAATGGATGAAGTGTGACTGGTGAAAAAGATAACTGGATCAGATGTGAGAGGTTGAGAGTAAGACCATGAATAGGATGGATGGACAGTGTGAAAAGAATGTTAGATGCGAAAGGGATGTCTGTTGAGCAAGGAAGAGCTTCTGAGCATGATAGGAATGATTTTTTTTTTTTTTTTCATTTCCTTTCTTTTTTCGTAAGCTCGAGTATCATTTCTGAATACTTTTTGGCTTTGGTTGTATTTTCCTACTACCTCCTCTGATTTTCTTAGCACTTTTGTTAGTCTGTCATTCAGCTAATCAGTGTCACATTCAGCATTACTTAGAGCCTGAAATCTGTTCCTTATTTCCAACTGAATGACTGCTTTGTTTTCATTTACTTTTATTGGACATATCTTTTTATCGTTACTCATCTTCTTTCTTTCACTTTTGAAATTGAATCTGGCTGTGCAACCCACGATTCTATGGTCACTTCCGATATTTACTTCGTTGATAACTGTGACATCAGTGATCGCGTTATTCTTATCGGCTATAATGAAGTCGATTTCATTCTTTGTTTCTCCATATGGGCTTCTCCAGGTCAACTTTCTCCCTGTTCTTTTGTGAAAGAATGGATTCATTATTCTCACGTTATATAATTCAGCAAAGTTTACTAGCATTTCTCCCTTTCGTTCCTTTCTCCCACTCCAAATTTTCCCATACATGCTTCTCCATTTTTTTTTTTTTTCCAACTTTGCATTGAAGTCTCCCATGAGTATAGTATAGGTCGTCTTTTCTTCTTCCATAATCTGGGAGATGTCATCATAGAATGTTTCAGTTTCTTCATCTGAGCTCTGAGAAGTTGGTGCATAATATTATACTTGTATTACTTTCAGGACATATTCTTTGCAGACTCCATTTACCACCAGTTGCTCGGTCATATACACTGCTGTATTTAACAATGGTGTCTGCAAGATCTCTGTTAATTAGAAATCCTACACCACTAACTCTTTCATTTGCCTTCCTTTGTAGTAAAATGGGTGGTTGCCGTCTTCAAGCTGAATTACTTTTTCTTTTTTTTCTGTGAGTCTCACTCAAACGTACAATATCCCAATTACTGTTTCTCAGTTCAGTCATTAAGTTATCAAGTTTGTAATCTTCTACGAGGCTTCTTACATTGTATGCATAGATCTTCATGGATTTCAGATTGTTTAATATCCCAGTCTCTAACTTGCCAAGACAGTGCCTACTCACTTTCGGTGGCCCACTGCTCGTAAGCACAGGAGGCAGTGCGGTTGGACCTTTAGCAGACGATGATCCAATAGGAACGCCCATCAAATCATTTGCAATAGAACTCATGTTTGGGTGGAAGGATTGTGGCAAATATTCTCACCTCCCTGCCATGTAGATTCTGGTCAGATGTAATTTTTTTTGCCACCTTATTCGTTATACCCGGTGGAGCCCTATATATCTACAGGGGATCCCATAGTTCGTGCCGTCTAAGACGGTACCTTGTATATCTACAAGGTCTTCTCCTATAAGCCACCCAGGGATGCGCCAGGTAGCAGTAGGATCCTGCCCCTGGATATATATATATATATATATATATATATATATATATATATATATATATATATATATATTAATAATTATCTAAAAATGATGACAGTGATGAAGATAAAGGTAATGATGATGATGATGATGATAAAAATTATGAATATGCAGATGAAGATGATGATGAGGATAATAATGAACATGATGATAATGAACAGCGTGGTGGAATGAAGAGGTGAGACAGGCTGTGGCACAAAAGAAGAAAGCATACAATGAATGGATGAGAAATGGGGAGTGGAAGAAATTGAGAGGCGGAAGAGAGAGTTAAATGTAGAAAGAACGAGAGAGGTGAAAAGATTAGTAAGAGTAAGAAGAGAGTGGAGGAGGACTTTGGAAGGAACTTGAGTGTAAAGTGGAGGGACTGTAAGAAAATGTTCTGGAAAGAGAGTGAAAAGAGTAAGACAGGGTGAAAGTGAAGTTAGCAGGGGAGTGAAAGATAAAAATGGTAGATTACTAGTGGAGAAGGGAGAAGAAGTGAGCAGATGGAGAGAAAACTTTAAGGAATTGTTGAACATAGATGATGGAAGCAATGCGAGTATAAGTGGCTGGGGAATGGCTGGGAGAAGGAGAGAGGTGAGAAGACAGGAAGAAATCAGTAAGATAGAAGTTGTGAAAGCAATAAAAAAAGTTAAATTGGGGAAAGCCCCAGGAATTGATGGAGTGTGTGGTGAAATGCTGAAGCATGGGGGAGAGATAGTAGTAGAATGGATGTGGAAAATGTGCAGATTGGCCTGGGAGGAAGGTAGAGTCCTGGAGGATTGGAAGTCAGGTATAATTATTCCCTTGTACAAAGGTAAAGGGGAAAAAGAAGTGTGTGGTAATCATAGGGGCATCTGTCTTCTTAGTATAATAGGAAAAGTGTATGGTAGGATACTTACTGACTGAGTTAGAGAAAGAACAGAGGAATTAGTTGGAGAAGAACAGGGAGGCTTTAGGAAGGGAAGAGGTTGTGTAGATCAGATATTCATTCTTAGATCTTTAGTGGAAAAGTTTCTAGAGAAGGGAAAGAAGTTGTATGCAGCTTTCATGGATTTGGAGAAAGCATATGAATGGGTGGATAGACATGGATTGTGGAAACTATTAAGAATATATGGAGTAGATGGGAAGTTGTTGAATGCTGTGAAGAGTATGTATGATGGTACTAAGGCTGCAGTGCATGTGGATGGTGAACTGAGTGAATTTTTCTCTTTGAAGGTTGGGTTGAAACAGGAATGTGTCATGTCTCCATGGTTGTTCAATCTGTACATGGATGGGGTAATAAAAAATGAGGTACAAGGTAGGGTAGTGGATGTTGGAGTGGCCCTGGTGAGAGAGGGGAGTGTTTGGAAACTCTCTGTACTGTTGTTTGCAGATGATACTGTGTTGTTGAGTGAAGACGAAGGAGAGCCGGAAGGTTTGGTGGATGAGTTTGGGAGAGTGTGTAAGAAACGGAATCTAAAGGTAAATGTAGGGAAGAGTAAAGTGATGGTCTTTGAGAGATGTGAAGTCAGGTATTTCACTTGTGTCAACTGAAAAGTTAGTTATTGGTACTACGTTCTTTGATGCATACAGTTCTTTGTAAAATTCTTCCTCTCTCTTCAACATCTTATCTCTGCATTTAATAACATTAAGTCCCCGTCCCACACTCCCAGAGGCTCCAACAGCAGTAGTTCAGTACAGGAAGGACGTTGACCAGTGAGTAGTTCTTCCTGTGGTCAGCCTTCAGGTGTACAGTACACAAGATCAGCTGAGGCATTGTAAAACACTGGCTTCTTAAAGTTCACTGTCTTTATCTTCCAAATGGTTACACTTAATCCTTTCCAGTTTCACTTCACTATTCTCACAAGCACTGGAGCTATACACACTTTACTAATTGCAGTTACACTTAATGCTTGACAACACTTCACAGTTATTACACTTAATGCTTGACAACACTGTTTTCTCAATGATATACAAACTTAAATACCACGTCACTGTTTGCCACTGTCTTCACAAGTACCAGAAATATACAGTCTTCACTGACACTGCACTGACACTGCACTACACTCACACTGAACCAAAACCAACTAAAAGTTGTAGTCTCTTATCCATCCTTATATATGCTTGTATTACAGTATACTAGAACGATCTACTTCTCCACAATTCTGGAACTTGCTGGTCTTCCATCAGCCCCTAGCAAAACAACAGTTACCAACTAGGAAACATGAAAACATGCCAGAGTTTTCTTACATTACATAACACTCTAAATCATTTACCATACGAACATAAAATTACATTATTTAAGAAGCAATCAATTAAGTATATAATTATAAAGAAAAAGAGCACAAAAATAAATGTACAACTTACGAAATAACTACGCTCACAAACAGCAGGCAAACTGGTAACTGATTCATACCGGAACTAGCTACCGTAAACATCAGGAAACGTCGAGAAAAATCTCGGCCACCTAACTTGAAAATCTCTCTTCTTAACACTACCACCTCCCTAGTTTTTGTCGTCCTGACAAAACTACACAGTATGTGCAAACATAAACCTTAATCCTAATGAAACATCTTACTATACACAAAATAATACTTCAACTTATCAGGTCTTCTTCTACGCTGCTTCTGACAATGTCCTTGGTCCTTCACACAGTCCACTCCTCCAGGAATATCTTGGTCCTCTTCTTGATACGCTTCTTCTCTTGGGGAACTGTCACCATCCTCTTGCACTTCAGCTCATTGGTCCTCCTCAATATCCTCAGCTGCGGGTGAGCACAGTTCTTCGGAGACATCCCAGCTGTACTGTCCTGGCCCATGGTACTGCCACAGATGGTTCACGTGTACCACCTTTTGGCGAGATTTCCTGCCTCCCCAAATCTGATATGTTACATCTGATAGGTGGTCCAACACAGTGTAAGGCCCATCCCATTGGCTTTGCAGCTTTGATGACTGTCCCTTCTTTCACCGAGGATTGTATAACCAAACTTGGTCACCATCCTTGAAGCTCACCTCACTTGCCTTGGCATCATAGTTGCACTTCATCACTTCTGAAAACTTGAGGGCTCCTTGCACTTGATAAAGTACGTCAACCAACTTTTCCTGAAGCTGTTTCGTATAGCCGGTGGTGTCTGTGCGCAGCTCATCACCAGGTGGTCTTCCCATTAACAAGTCGACAGGTAAATGTAACTCGTGGCCCAACATTAGTTCTTCAGGAGTGTAACCAGTAGACTCATGGGATGCAGACTGATATGCCATCAGCAATGCAGGTAATTTCTGGTCCCGTTCGGTTTGTCCATCAATGCAGTACTTGGCCAGTTCTTGTCCCAGGGTCCAGTTGAATTTCTCCACCATCCCATCTGACTGTGGCCTTATGGGGGTCATCCTGGTCTTCTTGATCCCCAGTAACTTGCAGCACTCACGAAACACAGCAGACTCAAAGTTTCTACCCTGGTCTGGATGTAGATCTTGTGGCATCCCAAAACGAAAGAAAAACTGATCCACCGACACCTGAGCAACAGTCGCAGCCTCTTGATCAGGGTTAGCATAGTCTCCTGGCCACTTTGTGAAATGGTCCATGCAACACATATATACCGGTTTCCTCTCTCAGTGAGTGGCAAAGGTCCAGCAATGTCCATCAATGTCCATTGGTGCACCCACTTGGTACAGCTGGAGAGGGGTGCAACCACGTTTCTTGGGTCCCTCCTTGGAACAGCACACTTCACAGGCCCGATACCACTCTTCAACATCTTGACGCATGCCAATCCAGTACAACCTGTGTCGTAGCCGGCTTAGAGTTTCCTTCAATCCCAGGTGCCCACTAGTGATCTGGTTATGGGACCCATCCAAGATCTTGGACCTCATCTTCTTCGGAACCACCAGCCAATACTTGCTGGGGCCATCGGCTGTCTCCCACTGACACTCCGGTAGTCTGTTGTTCAAACGAAGATCCCATTGACTCCAGAAGCTCTTGATTGCAGGGCTTAACCTGTAAATTTCTTCCCAAGGTGGTCGCACTGTACTCTGCTGCAGCCACTCTAGCACTGGCTGTAAATCTGCATCCTCTGTCTGCATCCTCTCCTCTATTGACATCTGGCCCAGAATTTCCATTGCGGCATCCTTAAGGCTAGTAGCAAACTGCATTGCCCTCTGCCTAGTATCCCAACCATTCTGATCTGCAAGTAACTCAAACTGTGCACGGTAAGCTTCCCAAGATACTCTCCCATAAAATTCCTGAGTTTTCTTTTTAATTGGACCCCCATTATAGCCATGCACTTCTCTGGTTTAGGACCTAAAAACTGGGGCATCATAATTAAGTCCAGGACTTAAATCTCCTACATTCTGCTTATTCAACCCTGTGATGCTATCTTTAGATGCTTGGGATCCATCAAGATTCACCATACACTGTCCATTCTTTTCATATGTTCTCTGTACACTAACCTGAGGCTCAGCAGTGCAATATTTCTACAACCTCCATTTTCTCACTAATTCTCATGGTCAACTACATGCTTCAACTGGTTATCTACATGCTGTCTGCATTCTGCCACTATTTATCTCACTAATCTTTAGCTAGTTGTCTACATGCTGTCTGCACTCTGTCACTATTCCCTCACTAATCTTCATCTGGTTGTCTACATGCTGTTTGCACTCCATCACATTGGTGCTTACCTCATACTTTGGCTGCTCTAACTTGGCATCTACTTCCTCCTTAAGCTGTTGCTGTTCTTCCTTCATTTCCCCCGTGAATGCATCTAGCTGTCCTTGCATCCTTGGTTGTACTTCCCTTTGTTACTCCTGTAATGCCTCCTGAAGCTGTTCATATCGATGTTTCTGTTCTTTGTTCTGTGCCTACAATTGTTCTTTGATTTCTTTCCTGACCTCTTTCTGTTCTTCACTTTGGGCCTGTAATTGTGCTTGGAGTTTTTCCTGCCCTTCATTCTGTGCCAATAAATGTGCTTTTTGTTCTTCACTCTGTGCCTGTATTAGCTTCACGATTGTCGTCAGGGAAATTTCCTCCTCCTGCCCAACTTGAGCCCTTGTCTTCACACCTTCTGCTTCCATGTCGAAGGTTAGACTCACTGCAGCACTGAAATTATCCCACTCCTGACACCAGTGTTGCCTCCCCATCCCACACTGCCACAGGCTCCAACAGCAGTAGTTCAGTACAGGAAGGTCTTTGCCGAGTGAGTTGTTCTTCCTATTGTCAGCCTTCAGGTGTACAGTACACAAGATCAGCTGAGGCGTTGTAAATAAACACCGGCTTCTTGAAGTTCACTTTCTTTATTTTCCAAATGGTTGCACTTAATGCTTTCCAACTTCACTTCACTATTCTAGCACTGGAGCTATACACACTTTACTAATTGCAATCACACTTAATGCTTGACAACACTTCACAGTTATTACACTTAATGCTTGACAACACTTCACTGTTTTCTCAAGTACCAATGATATACAAACTTTAATAACACATCACTGTTTGCCATTTTCTTCACAAGTACCAAAAATATACAGTCTTCACTGACACTGCACTACACTCAAATTGAACCAAAACCGAGTGAACTGTTCTAGTCTCTTATCCATCCTTATAGAAGCTTGCATTGTACTAGAATGATCTACTTCTCCACAATTCTGGAACCTGCTGGTCTTGCATCAGCCCCTAGCAACAACAGTTACCAACTAGGAAACATCAAAATATGCCAGAGTTTTCTTACATTACATAACACTCTAAATCATTTACCATAAAACTTAAATTACATGATTTAACAAGCAATCACTTAAATAAAAAAAATTTAAAGAAAAAGAGCTCAAAAATTAATATACAACTGACGAAAAAAATACACTTACAAACAGTAGGCAAACTGGCCACTGACTTGTACCAGAACTAGCTACCGTAAACATCAGAAAATGTCAAGAAAAATCTTGGCTACCTAACTGATAAATCTCGCTTCTTAACAATAACTTCATCAATTTTGCCTTTAAGTGATGTAATTTGTTGCTTTCCTAGTGCCATTTTACTTCAGACCTGTTTCAGACTTTTTCCATTTTTGATGGTTTCTTTAATCTGATCCATGTTTCTCTTTCTTTTTTCTTCTCTGTCTTTTGTTGATAAGCTTATTTAATTTCTCTTGCTCTGTTTCATCTTTCTTTGTGTTTACTTTCATTTCCTTTTTTTTTTTTTTTTTTCAAAAGCTCTAGTGTCTTTTCTTAATGCTTCTTGGCTTTGGCTGTATTAAGCTTTCCTACTACATACGCAGATTCTCTTAGCATTTTTGTTAGTCTGTCATTCGGTTGATCAGTGTCACATTCAGCATTACTTAAAGCCTGAAATCTGTTCTTTATTTTCAACTGAAAGGCTGCTTTGTATTCGTTTACTTTTATTGGGTATACCTTTCTATCTTTAATCATCTTCATTCATTCACTTTTGAAATTGAATCTGGCTCTGCAACCCACCATTCTATGGTAACTTCCAATATTTACTTCGTTGATAGTTGTGACATTTGTTATCGTGTTATTCTTATCTGCTATAATGATGTCGATTTCATTTTTTGTTTCTCCATTTGGGCATCTCCAGGTCCACTTTCTTGCTGTTCTTTTGTGACGGACTGGATTCTATTCGGGCTCCGACAGACTCTCAAAAATATTTGCCAAAAATCAGCTATTAGTCCTAGAATATTAAAATTATATATGCTTATGCCACATATCTTCAGCTTTCTCCTGGAATGTTTGTTGAGCCTTCGTCCGTTACCGTAGGACTTGTGGAGACCTCTGAAGTTGGGTAAAGAAGTCTCCACTTTACACGTCCCGACAACCCGTAATATGATTACCACAGCCAGATATAAACACTATAAACACTGAAGAGAGAACCTGTATTTTATACACAGGAAAAATCATCAGAGAAATTACCAATATGCCGGGAATCGAACCCGAGACTCTCAGGTGAGAGCCAGGCAGCATACCACTACACCACGACCAGGTAAAAGTTAACTCACGTTGTCACAATCTTGTAACCAACGGCCCTCCGCCCCCACTGTGGGCATCAAGAGGATGAGTTAACCCCCTGGCACTCGGGCAAGTAGATGCTTTTAATCTATCCCAAACACTGACTTGCCGTAAGTGTTTGGGATAGATTAAAAGCATCTACTTGCCCGAGTGCCAGGGGGTTAACTCATCCTCTTCATGCCCACAGTGGGGGCGGAGGGCCGTTGGTTACAAGATTGTGACAACGTGAGTTAACTTTTACCTGGTCGTGGTGTAGTGGTATGCTGCCTGGCTCTCACCTGAGAGTCTCGGGTTCGATTCCCGGCATATTGGTAATTTCTCTGACTATAAACACTACTCTATGATTTTCAAGTAGTTTGGGATCCATACTCCAAAAAAAAAAACACTGTGAAAGCAATGGAAATTACGAGCGCGTCTGATCGTCGCACTTCCGCTAGTTCGCTCTTGGTACGGTACTCTGTCATTTATTATTCATAAAACTCCTCACACTTTATATTTCTATTACTATATCACACTTATATATATCTGGAGTCTTTCTCCATAAGTTTCCTTCAGTAGTATTAGTTTATTGTCACTGTAGTCATTCAATTTTTCATTCAGTATAATACGTAGAGAGCCATGGATTCACTTTCACTTTTATAACATAAATTATTGTACCCATATTCTTATATTACTAATTACTTACATTACTATTTACATTTTCTAATCTATTTTCAATATTTACCGTTCTATTTTACTTACACTATGTTATCCACTGTCACTTTCAGTAAGATAAAACTATAATACACTTTTCAGTCATATGTACTGAACATCCATTGCATTCACTTGCTATTTACACATTATTTACACATTATTTACACACTATTTACACATTATTTACACATTATTTCCAAATAATTCTGCTTCCACACTTGCACTGTTAGAACTGCTTCTGGCTGTGGTAATCGAAGAAGCAGGTAACACAGAGGGGAACCTGGCACTCAGCGCACTGCCAAGAGGTGCGTTTGTGCTCAGGTGTGCGGCGGGTGGTATGTGCACACACCTGACACCTGCGAATCGCAGCCTTCCTTTTCCCTGTGGCAGGCATAAGCTCAAGTCTGTGCCGATCCATATGCGCCCTCTACTCAAGTCGGTCGGGAAGTGTTACTGGATGGTGCCTTGGAGTTGCTGCTGTCACCCTACCATATCTTTCCAGCAGCTGCTGGACACAAGTCCTGGCGAACAACCTCTGGGAGAAGGACTTGGGTGGCTTGACCTTCATCTTGTACAGGATGAAGGCGTTCAGCATCATCATATCTATGAGATGCAGAAAAACTTTCCTGTACCACCTAGTATTCTTCCTGAGGCAGTCGATCTCACCAGTCATCATGTCGGACTTGTCCACCAGCCGCATGTTGATATTGTAGTCCAACACAGCATCAGGTTTCATCACAGGTTCGCCTGTCCTACGGTCGACCTTCCCACTGTCTGTCATCTCCCCCTTATGTACGGTGGTGAGCATGTGCACGACCCTCTTGTCATGCCACCGTATTACCAGCATCTTCTCAGACTTGCGTAGGTGCACGTCTCCTCGCTGCGAGGTTCCTGCCTCTGTGAATTTGGGGAAGTGGGCACGATTACTTTTGACAGTGCCGCAGGAGCCAATGCCGTGCTCAGAAAGGTATTTGGCAAGTTTCGGTGCTGCATAGTTGTTGTCTGTATACAGCACATGATTCCCACCAAAATACTTTTCTAGGAGCACTTTCACTACACAGCCTGAGAAGCCAAGGGGGTGTGTTTTATCCAGATCGACAGTGCTGGCTGAATAAATGACGAAGTCAAGGATGTACCCAGTCTTACAGTCGCACAGTACAAAGAACTTAATTCCAAAGTGATGGCATTTGCTTGGAATGTACTGAACAAACCGAAGACGTCCTCTGAACAAAACCAAGGATTCGTCAATGACAACCTTCTGAAAGGGGTAGAAGAATGACATAAACTTATCCTTCATTCTGCTCAAAATCTCCCGGATCTTCCAGAGTGGGTCGGTTTGGGAAGGTACATCGTTGTCGGCAAAGTGTAGGTTTCCCATGATGTTCCGGAAGCGATCTCTGGCCATGTACTTATTGAAGGTGGGTGAGGGTAGTAAGGGGTCCATGGACCAGTATTCTTCCAACTCATGCTTCTTGAAGTGTGGCATGAGAAGCATGAGGGCAAAGAACACATACAGCTCCTGCACTCCCAGCATGGACCACTGTTGCATCTTGGCTGCACCTGTACCACTTGCAGCACGTTGTGATTCATACCTGTTGGTCTCATCACATATGTCCTGCATGACTTCGTCATCTAGGAAGGCCAAAAGGTAGTCCACACACTCAGCATATTCGTCAATAGTGAAGGCAGGCTGAACTCCTGAGGAGCTCTCATCAAATACTAAATTTTCAGGCACAAAATCGGACCCTTCCATCCACGCGAAGGCGTCCAGGATTCCCTGTCGTGGCGGTGTAGGCGGGTGGTGGTGGTGGTGGTGGAGGTTGGCTGTGAGGCAGATTTATCTCGTTCAAGGTCACTCGCACTGACCCTGGGTTGCTGTACAGCACTAGCAGCCCTTACCCTACTACTAACAACACTACTTTTCACAGTCCTTGATTTACCTCTTCCTCTATGGCCTGCCTTCACTGTTGATGCTGGTGGTGACTCCGACGACGAAGACTCCGGAGATAACTCAGCCGACGACGAGGAAGAAATGAGTGAAGTGGGGCTTGGGGAATGGGGAGGTGAATGCACTCGGGACTCATGGTGGGCTGGGTCACGCCGCCTTTTCACTCGCTTCCCAAATTCCTTGCCTTGCTGCACTAACGGCTCCTTTCCCTTGGAGCTAGAGACTACTTCCGACACTGAAGCACTCATTGTTGCAGTTTCTGGCACGATAACCTCAGCCGGCTCATTATGCGATTCACCCGAATTGTCAAAATCACTGTCCATCATCACCATGGACAATTCTGCAAGTTCATGTGCCACTGCAGAGTCACTAAGGTCTTTCCTGCTTCCCTCACTACTTTTCTTAGGGGTAGAGGTCACGGGGCCCTTTGCAATGGGCGCAGAAGCGGCAGGAATGGCAGGGCGCGAGTGTGACATGGTTTCACTACAGCAGAGGACAAGGAACTAAATGCCGTGGCTTATCTGAGAAGGGAAGGGTTGACAATGACACTTAGGCTGACTGCTGCTAACATACATGCTAATTTTTTATAGGTAGAAAATCTCGGCAATACATAAAGAAATAGGTAGTTCCAGGTGAATGTAAATGTCACTTAGGCTTCTCCTTTCCTTTCTGATATATATTTTTATTACAGACATCGATTACAAGGCATAATTCAAAGGGGAAATTACCGTGGTAATGTAGCGAATGAATGCATGTGAGGTGTTGTCAGGTGATATTTAGCCAATTCCTGGTGTATAACACTATCACTTACCTGATTTTTTTGTGGTATATATTATTTTGTATAAGTATAGGGCATAGGGCTTATTTCATTCATTCATTCATTGCCAGACGCCATGTATCCCAAACGGGGTGGCCAACGGCTTAGAATTAATTGTCTTACAGGGAGGGGCACTAACCCTCCACCAACCCCACTTGACACGTAGGGATGCCAACGGCATCTGGTGTTCTCAGGCAGTCACCCATCCAAGTACTAACCAGACCCAACGTTGCTTAACTTCGCTGATCGGACGGGAAGCAGTGTAGGGCTTATTTCAATGGATGAAATCTGTGGAAAAATCCGGGGGAAATTTGCGTAGCGCAGAGCGGCGTGGGAGGTGAGAGGACACGGTAATGGAGGGCAGGTAGGGAGGGGAGTCACGAAGGGGGTATAATCGCTAAAATGTCAACAATGGATGGGAGTACAGATGAGATTTGGAGTGCTGACTAGTGTTGGACATTGGCAGTACTGATAGATGATACAAGCCACCACTTGAGAGCCCGAGATAATTCAAAATAACACAGAATCACAAAAATGATGCCCCGCGGTATGATCCATTGTGGCTGAGCGTCACGAAAACGACACCCTGCGGTTAAGTGGTTAAGCAAAGTTTACCAGCATTTCTCCTCTTTCGTTTCCTTCTCCCACTCCAAGTTTTCCCATACATGTTTCTCCATTTTTTGATTTTCCAACGTTTGCACTGAAGTCTGCCCTGAGTATACTATATGTGGGAATTTCTCCTTCCATAATATGGGAAATGTCATCATAGAATGTTTCAATTTCTTCATCTGAGCTCTGAGAAGTTGATATATATATATATATATATATATATATATATGCACGGTGTAACGCGACGTATGACAAAAACTTACACCGATGATCTACCATGTAATTTTGAGTATATTTTGTTCTATAAACATATGCTCTCTGCGACCCCAGTTCAGTGCCCAGCATTCTGCAGTTTTGTGTAAAAGCTTCGTCTCTTGCATGTGCCATTGGGTGAGAGCTTGGCAGGGCGACGGGAGACGAGTATTATTAGCTTATACTGTACTATACATGAAAATCCCATATCCTATCAGTACACACGAGTTTTAAGAAGAAACTTTACGTAGTCTATTGATTCTTTAACATCGTCATGCATTCATGCAATTCTTCTGCACAAATCGACTGTAATTAAGGATTAAATTCGAATTTTATGGCTTGCAAGGGAGTAGGGAGGGAGGGAGAAGAGGCTGGTGTGTTGTTGCCAGTTATGTAATATTTGGTTTGTAGGATGTTGCTACCAGCATTATCATAACACCCACAGCTCATTCAGTGAAAAAACGTTATTCTAAAGGGAGATTAGCCTCACTTTAAGTCAGGAAGAATATTATTTATCACAATTTTTCTGCTGCAAGTAAACGTGGCGCCCTTGGGTATCTCCACCTGTGTTCCTCTCTGCAGCACTGGCATTACCATCGCAGAACCCGTAAAAAAAAATACACGATATCTGCATATTCTTCATTGCTGTACATATGTAGCATACTGTTTCATGAACATGTGAAGCTGAACCCGGTGAACAACAAAACGCGGGGAACAGTATTTGAAGTGTGTGCCTCCCCGCCATCCCCGACAAATGTTCCCGTTCAAATGACAGTGGACGCAGGGTTGCCAAGTCCTCATCAATCTCGCTAGTTTAGTCCTGAAAACTTGCTAGAATGTCGTTAGATAATAAACACTGCAAAATATCGCTAGAAAATACGATAAAATATTTAAAATATCACCTAAAAATGGCAAAAATATCCAGAATGTAGCTAGATATGATGTTGCCAGATGTTAGTGCTGCAAGTAGAAGCAAAAAATAGGTCTAGTTGCATAGGCGTTACATTGGCAATCCTGTATCACTGTTCTCACGTCATCATATGAAAAAAATGGTGCCACGTTTACTTGCAGCAGAAAAATTGTAATGAATAATAATATTACTCCTGATTTAAAGTGAGGCTAGTCACTCAGTAAAGTAATGTTCTTTCACTGAATGAGCTGTGGGTGTTATGATAATGCTGGTAGCAACATCCTACAAACCAAATATTACATAACTGGCACCAACACACCAGCCTCTCCTCCCTCCCTCCCTACTCCCTTGCAAGCCATAAAATTCGAATTTAATCCTTAATTACAGTCGAATTGTGCAAAAGAATTGCATCAATGCATGACTTGATGTTAAAGAATCAATAGACTACGTAAAGTTTCTTCTTAAAACTCGTGTGTACTGATAGGATATGGGATTTTCATGTATATTACGGTATAAGCTAATAATACTCGTCTCCCGTCGCCCTGCCAAGCTCTCACTCAATGGCACATGCAAGAGACGAAGCTTTTACACAAAACTGCAGAATGCTGGGCACTGAACTGGGGTCGCAGAGAGCGTATGTTTATATATATATATATATATATATATATATACTGTATATATATATATTCATCATTCATTCATTGCCAGACGCCATGTATCCCAGACAGGGTGGCCAAGGGCTTAGAGTTAATTGTTTTACAGGGAGGGGCACTAATCCTCCACCAACCCCACTTGACGTAGGGATGCCAACAGCATCTGGTGTTCCCAGGCGGTCACCCATCCAAGTACTAACCAGACCCAACGTTGCTTAACTTCGCTGATTGAACGGGAAGCGGTGTACTCAACGTGGTATGGCCGTTGGCACATATATATATATATATATATACATTTATGTATATATATATTTATGTATATATATATATATATATATATATAATAACCGCAGGAGAAATGAAAGGAGCGACAGTGAGTACTTTCGTATATTGCATCTTCAGAATGATACAGAAATGTCAAGGGTACAGGTCTTTTATGCACACCAGCAGCAGGGAGTGGCACACAGAACAATGGATGACCTGAATTAAAACTAATTGATACCTAGAACAATAGGTACCTGACTTTTTACCTAAGGGATTCACCTGACAACACGGTTAAATATTGCAGCTTAACTCTTGCACACCTGCAGCAGGGAGTGGCACACAGAACAAAGGATGACCTGGATTAAAAATAAGCGATGCATAGAACAATATGTACCTTGATGAGGGTTTTTTTAATTATGTGTGTTTTTATTGTGTTCTCATATTTCAGTACTACTTGTATATTAAGTTTCTTCAGTATGTAAACATCAAGAAAATTTTCATAGAAGGGGAGGACAAGGGTTCTTTGAGTATTCTGGCGATCTGGCTTACTAGTTTTCCCTTCAAGGAATTGTTTCTTGGCTGTACTGTGGCACTGAGTTAGTATACTTGGTGGATATTTTAGCTTCTCTCCAATGCTTTGAATCATATTTAGTTAATCATCTAAACATTCTGAGCTGAAATTCTATATGTGCTCAAGTACATCAATATGAACACAGATCTTTTTATATTAATGTGATGGTTTGAATAATATTGCACATTCGACATTATATTTGTAGGTTTTCTGTATACTTTAGTCTTCAAAACACTTTTGTCTGTGACAACGTTTGCATAAAAAAATGGCAGTTCATTATCCATTTCCACCTCATGAGTAAACTTTATTGATGGAACCAGCAAATATAATTTCAGAAGACATTCATCAATGGGATGACTGTTAGGCCAGAAGCACAGGATATCATCAATGTATCGGAGCCAAATTATGTTTTTCTCCTTTACGGAGGTCAGTAAATGTTTCTCAAAATATTCCATGTAAATATTTGCCAGAACTGGGGAGAGGGGATTGCACATGGTCATACCAAATTTTTGTGTGTAATGACTTAGGAAATGTGCTTGGAGGAATGAAAAAAAGTGTTTAGATGTCATTCGCTTAGAATGGATATAAAATGAAGGCTGCTTGAGGATGTAGTGATACCGACTGCATTATATGGGGCTGAAACATGGAATATGGATGTAGCAGAAAGTAAAGTTTGAATGTAATGGAGATGAGGTGTCTGAGGAGTATGTGTGGAGTGATTCGTATGGACTGAGTGGGAAATGATGAAGTGCAAAGGAGAGCAGTAGTTATGAGGGAGATGGCTGACTGAGTTGAGCAGAGGGTGTTGCAATGGTCTGGGCATGTGGAGAGAATGGATGAAGAGTGACTGGTGAAAAAGATAACTGGATCAGATGTGAGAGGTTGAGAGTAAGACCATGAATAGGATGGATGGACAGTGTGAAAAGAATGTTAGATGCGAAAGGGATGTCTGTTGAGCAAGGAAGAGCTTCTGAGCATGATAGGGATGATTTTTTTTTTTTAATTTCATTTCCTTTCTTTTTTCGTAAGCTCGAGTATCATTTCTGAATACTTTTTGGCTTTGGTTGTGTTTTCCTACTACCTCCTCTGATTCTCTTAGCACTTTTGTTAGTCTGTCATTCAGCTAATCAGTGTCACATTCAGCATTACTTAGAGCCTGAAATCTGTTCCTTATTTCCAACTGAATGGCTGCTTTGTTTTCGTTTACTTTTATTGGACATATCTTTTTATCGTTACTCATCTTCTTTCTTTCACTTTTGAAATTGAATCTGGCTGTGCAACCCACGATTCTATGGTCACTTCCGATATTTACTTCGTTGATAACTGTGACATTAGTGATCGCGTTATTCTTATCTGCCATAATGAAGTCGATTTCATTCTTTGTTTCTCCATATGGGCTTCTCCAGGTCAACTTTCTCCCTGTTCTTTTGTGAAAGAATGGATTCATTATTCTCAAGTTATATAATTCAGCAACGTTTACTAGCATTTCTCCCCTTTCGTTCCTTTCTCCCACTCCAAATTTTCCCAAACATGCTTCTCCATTTTTTTTTTTCCAACTTTGCATTGAAGTCTCCCATGAGTATAGTATAGGTCGTCTTTTCTTCTTCCATAATCTGGGAGATGTCATCATAGAATGTTTCAATTTCTTCATCTGGGCTCTGAGAAGTTGGTGCATAATATTATACTTGTATTACTTTCAGGACATATTTTTTGCACACTCCATTTACCACCAGTTGCTCGGTCATATACACTGCTGTATTTAACAATGGTGTCTGCAAGATCTCTGTTAATTAGAAATCCTACACCACTAACTCTTTCATTTGCCTTCCTTTGTAGTAAAATGGGTGGTTGCCGTCTTCAACCTGAATTACTTTTTCTTTTTTTTCTGTGAGTCTCACTCAAACGTACAATATCCCAATTACTGTTTCTCAGTTCAGTCATTAAGTTATCAAGTTTGTAATCTTCTACGAGGCTTCTTACATTGTATGCATAGATCTTCATGGATTTCAGATTGTTTAATATCCCAGTCTCTAACTTGCCAACACAGTGCCTACTCACTTTCGGTGGCCCACTGCTCATAAGCACAGGAGGCAGTGCGGTTGGACCTTTAGCAGACGATGATCCAATAGGAACGCCCATCAGATCATTTGCAATAGAACTCATGTTTGGGTGGAAGGATTGTGGCAAATATTCTCACCTCCCTTCCATGTAGTTTCTGGTCAGATATAATTTTTTTTGCCACCTTATTCGTTATACTCGGTGGAGCCCTACATATCTACAGGGGATCCCATAGTCCGTGCCGTCTAAGACGGTACCTTGTATATCTACAAGGTCTTCTCCTATAAGCCACCCGGGGATGCGCCAGGTAGCAGTGGGATCCTGCCCCTGGATATATATATATATATATATATATATATATATATATATATATATATATATATATAAATAATTATCTAAAAATGATGACAGTGATGAAGATAAAGGTAATGATGATGATGATGATGATAAAAATTATGAATATGCAGATGAAGATGATGATGAGGATAATAATGAACATGATGATAATGAACAGCGTGGTGGAATGAAGAGGTGAGACAGGCTGTGGCACAAAAGAAGAAAGCATACAATGAATGGATGAGAAATGGGGGAGTGGAAGAAATTGAGAGGCGGAAGAGAGAGTTAAATGTAGAAAGAACGAGAGAGGTGAAAAGATTAGTAAGAGTAAGAAGAGAGTGGAGGAGGACTTTGGAAGGAACTTGAGTGTAAAGTGGAGGGACTGTAAGAAAATGTTCTGGAAAGAGAGTGAAAAGAGTAAGACAGGGTGAAAGTGAAGTTAGCAGGGGAGTGAAAGATAAAAATGGTAGATTACTAGTGGAGAAGGGAGAAGAAGTGAGCAGATGGAGAGAAAACTTTAAGGAATTGTTGAACATAGATGATGGAAGCAATGCGAGTATAAGTGGCTGGGGAATGGCTGGGAGAAGGAGAGAGGTGAGAAGACAGGAAGAAATCAGTAAGATAGAAGTTGTGAAAGCAATAAAAAAAGTTAAATTGGGGAAAGCCCCAGGAATTGATGGAGTGTGTGGTGAAATGCTGAAGCATGGGGGAGAGATAGTAGTAGAATGGATGTGGAAAATGTGCAGATTGGCCTGGGAGGAAGGTAGAGTCCTGGAGGATTGGAAGTCAGGTATAATTATTCCCTTGTACAAAGGTAAAGGGGAAAAAGAAGTGTGTGGTAATCATAGGGGCATCTGTCTTCTTAGTATAATAGGAAAAGTGTATGGTAGGATACTTACTGACTGAGTTAGAGAAAGAACAGAGGAATTAGTTGGAGAAGAACAGGGAGGCTTTAGGAAGGGAAGAGGTTGTGTAGATCAGATATTCATTCTTAGATCTTTAGTGGAAAAGTTTCTAGAGAAGGGAAAGAAGTTGTATGCAGCTTTCATGGATTTGGAGAAAGCATATGAATGGGTGGATAGACATGGATTGTGGAAACTATTAAGAATATATGGAGTAGATGGGAAGTTGTTGAATGCTGTGAAGAGTATGTATGATGGTACTAAGGCTGCAGTGCATGTGGATGGTGAACTGAGTGAATTTTTCTCTTTGAAGGTTGGGTTGAAACAGGAATGTGTCATGTCTCCATGGTTGTTCAATCTGTACATGGATGGGGTAATAAAAAATGAGGTACAAGGTAGGGTAGTGGATGTTGGAGTGGCCCTGGTGAGAGAGGGGAGTGTTTGGAAACTCTCTGTACTGTTGTTTGCAGATGATACTGTGTTGTTGAGTGAAGACGAAGGAGAGCCGGAAGGTTTGGTGGATGAGTTTGGGAGAGTGTGTAAGAAACGGAATCTAAAGGTAAATGTAGGGAAGAGTAAAGTGATGGTCTTTGAGAGATGTGAAGTCAGTGAATGTACAGCGAGGCTGGATGGTGAGGAACTGGAAAATGTAAGTACGTTTAAGTACTTGGGTAGTGTGATGAGTAAGGATGGAGGGTTGGAGGGTGAAGTTCTTGAAAGGGTACAACACGGAAGAAAGGTTGCTTGTTCCTTGAAAGCAGTGATAGGAAGCAGGGAAGTGAAAATGTTACTACATGACAGTATTGTGATACCAACGCTAACGTATGGAAGTGAAGCTTGGACGTTGCTGGAAGTACACAAGTCAAGAGTGAAAGCTGTGGAAATGAGTTATTTAAGAGAAGGTTGTGGAGTCACATGGAGAGACAGGCTGACAAATGAGGATATAAAGGAGCGTTGTGGTGTGGATGTGGATGTGATAGGAAGCGTTAGGAATAATACACTGAGGTGGTTTGGTCATGTGGAGAGGATGGAGGGTGAAAGACTGATGAAGAGAGTGTATGTGAGTGAGGTGGAGGGGGGAAGAGGGAGGGGGAGGCCGAGGATGAGATGGAGGGATGGGGTGGAGAGGTATATGAGAGAGGGGTGTGTGAGTTGAGAGCGGGGAAGTGAAATGGAGGGGGACAGGGCGACATAAAGGCGATTTGTTTGTGGCTACCCCGAACGGGATTGAGGCTTCTGGGAATAGAGAGATAGATAGATGATAATGATGATGATTAACATGAGGATTTTGATGATGGTAATGATGGATATAAAAATGAAGATAAAGATGATAATGATGCTAGAAATGCAGCGATAACATTAATTTCTCATGTCACTCTGCCACGGTCATAACAATATTCCCATACATTTAAATCTTAATCCGCCCGTCTCATCAACTACCTCACCTTCCATTATTTATTCTAAACATTTCTTCCTGTTTTGTCCATCCATTGCTCTATTATAAAATGTACTGTTCTAGTGTGTCTTTATATCACGAGGTGGTGTTGGGGCTGGTGTGGGTGGCGCCGGTATGATGGGGTCAGGTGGTGTTAGGGCTGGTGTGGGTGGCGCCGGTGTGGTGGGGTCAGGTGGTGTTAGGGCTGGTGTGGGTGGTGTCTGTGTTGTAGGGTCAGGTGGTGTTAAGGCTGGTGTGGGTGACGCCGGTGTGGTGGGGTCAGGTGGTGTTAGGGCTGGTAGGAGTGGCGACGGTGTGGTAGGGTCAAGTGGTGTTAGGGCTGGTGTGGGTGACGCCAGTGTGGTGGGGTCAGGTAGTAAAACATGTTAATGTTGAAGGTCTTCAGCCACAGCCGGTAGATAAGGTAGCCCAAGACGGTTGCCAGGCCAGTGTGGCTTATTATCATCTTGGCCACTGTCTTTGGCAATATCTTCTCGGAGTTGATGGCAAGAGCGGTGGCGTTCCATATCAGCACCGATGGTTCTGTAATATTAATAGATTTATAAATACCTTCTGGTGGCGTTCCATATCAGCACCCATGGTTCTGTAAAATTAATAGATTTATAAATACCTTCTGGTGGCGTTCCATGTCAGCACCGATGGTTCTGTAGTATAAACAGATTTATAAATACCTTCTGATGGCATTTCATATCAGCACCGATGGTTTTGTAATATTAATAGATATATAAATTAATTCTAGTACCATTATTTCGTCATTCTTGCAGCACGGCTTCTCTTATATTCTGAAGGTACACCTCCGGACACTGTCCATCCTATTCGTGGTCTTCCTCTCAGCCTTACACCTCTCACATCAGATCTAGTTATCTTTTTCACCAATCGCTCATTATCCATTCTCTCCATATGCCCAAACCATCGCAACACCCTCTGCTCAACTCTACCAGCCATCTCCCGAACAACTCCAGTTCTCCTTCGCACTTCATCATTTCGCACCCGATCCATACGCGTCACTCCACACATACTCCTCAGACACCTCATCTCCATTACATTCAAACTTTTCCTCTCTGCTACACCCATAGTCCATGTTTCAGCCCCATATAACGCATTCGGTACCACAACACCCTCATACAGCCTTCTCTTTACATCCATTCTAAGCGAACGACATTTAAACACTTTTTTCATTCCTCCCAGCACCTTTCCTACTTCATTTATTCTAAACTTCACTTCTGCATCTATTCTTCCATCCACAGCAACATGTGACCCTAGATATTTAAAACAATCTACCTCCTCAAGCAACTCACCATTCAAAACTATATTCATCTCCCTACCATCTATGAACCTTGTACACTTCATCACTTTACTCTTATTCTCATTTACTTTCAATTTCCTCCTTTCACACACCCTTCCAAACTCCTCTACCAACTGTCTCAATCTCTCCTCTGAATCAGTCACCAGTGCAGTATCATCTACAAACAGCAGCTGCTTCAGATTCCACTCTCCACCATCAACATTCACCAGACTCAGACCTCCACCTAAAACTCTTGCATTCACCTCCCTTACAACACCATCCATGTAAATATTAAACAACCAAGGCGACATCACACATCCCTGTTGCAGCCCCACTCTCACGGGAAACCAGTCACTCATAGCATTTCCCACTCTTACACACGCTCTACTATTTACATAAAAACTTTAAAAACTTTTCACCCCTTTTAGTAACCTGCCATCAAGTCCATACAATCTTAAAACAGTCCACAAAGCCTTCCTATCAATTCTATCATACGCTTTCTCTAAATCCATAAATGTCCAAAACACATCCTTGCCTTTCGCTAAATTCTTTTCACACACTTGTCTCACAGCAAACACCTGATCAACGCATCCCCTCCCTCTCCTAAAACCACACTGCTCATCACCAATCACTCCCTCTGTACCCTCTCTAACTCTCATAATTAACACTCTACCATACACCTTACCTACAGCACTCAACAGACTTATACCCCTAAAGCTAGTACATTCATACTTATCACCCTTGCCTTTATACAACGGGACCACACAAGCACTTGCCCAGTCAATTGGCACCATACCTTTCTCAAAGCACACATTCACCAGTCTTACTAACCAGTCAACAATAGTCACTCCACCACCCTTCAGGCATTGCACAGCACACCCATCCATACCTGCAGCTTTCCTTGTTTTCATCTCCTTTACAGTGTGAAGAGAGCACTGGATGCGAGAGGGATGTCTGTTGAACAAGGTAGAGTGGCTGTGCGTGACAGAAATAAATGGAGAGAAATTGTGAATGAATAAGTGATGACGCAGCCCTGAGGGGATGTTCTCCCGCATTTGGTCTGATTAGCTAGTCAGGTCAGGTGCGGGTAAGGGGATGGGTCTGTTATGATGTGGCAGGGGTAAATCAGTTCTGCTGTCGGGCCCTGCTGCGGATGTCACTGATTGCATTGCGCAGTTGACCCTTGTGCGGTGTGGTGCGGTGAGGATCTGTCCGTTCTCCCCTTTGGGGCTAAGATGCGAATGAATGTGTTTGAATGGATGAGTAAATGGGGAGTGTGTCGTCCTGTCTCGGCTACCTCTCTTTCCTTGGGGGAAGCAGCCTAGGTATATGGATGGATGGACACCTCTGGACAAAACACACACACACACACACACACACACACACACACACACACACACACACACACACACACAAACCCAGGCACTGGCTCATTTCCACCTGACGGGTTGAACTGTGGGGAGGGGGTAGTGATGGCCGGGAGAGGGTAAGGGAAACGATCAGGAGGTAGTTGTAGCCGGGACGGGGAGAGGGAGGGAGGAGGGGTATGGGGAACAGTGGAGGGGCTTGTGGGGGTAAAGGGATAA
Source organism: Coenobita brevimanus (assembly GCF_032717465.1). Lineage (NCBI taxonomy): Eukaryota > Metazoa > Arthropoda > Malacostraca > Decapoda > Coenobitidae > Coenobita > Coenobita brevimanus. The sequence goes on from NC_137002.1 coordinate 17,009,807, forward strand.
GGAAGATGTTAGGGGAGGGGGGAGGGAGGGGAGTATGGGGTACAGTGGAGGGACTGGTGGGGGCAAAGGTCATAAGGAAGATGGTCGGGGAGAGGGGAGGGAGGGATGAGGGGTATGGGGTACAGTGGAGGGACAGGTGGGGGCAGAGGGTATAAGGGAGATGGTAGGGGAGGGGGGATTAAGGTAGTGGGTATAGGAAGGGTGGGGATTGGGAGTTGACGGCCACTGCATAGAAGGTGATATATACATTTGCAAGTGTCATAAATAAAGGGATATCAATGTATATTAAATTTTTCAGGCTAGGTGTTCAGGAAGTGGTACATGGAACGAACCGGCAGTAACACACGTGAACACACAGGAAGGGATTTGTACCCTGCCTGAGGCTATGCAATGTGGCTATGCTGGTACCTGTAACTCTAGGTAGGTATGGCCAAATATCACAGGGAATTGAACACACCGCGTTGTTCACGGCTTGTTTGGACGATTTAATGGCATAGAATATCAGCCGTAAGATTTGATAGTGGTGGAGCACTATTGCACACAGTACTACTGCACACACCACTATTGCACACACCACTAATGCACACAGTACTATTGCACACACCACTATTGCACACAATAATATTGCACACAATACAATTGCACACACCACTATTGCACACAGTACTATTGCACACCACTATTGCACACAGTACTATTGCACACACCACTGTTGCACACACCACTATTGCACACAACACTATTGCACACACCACTATTGCACACACCACCTTTGCACACAATACTATTGCACACAGTCTTACAGTAACTTTGTATCTTCTTGTAGTGTGTTTTGTAGATCAGTTGTACATATATTAGACTCGTGGACGAGCGGTTGTTATACGTGAGTAGTTCTGTAAGTAGGTAATCTTCGTTCCCTTTTGTCATGCAATGACAGGAGAGGTAAAGATGAGTATGGGACTATTTTTATTTGTCTTGGAAATATTAACAAAGTCTCTCACACACGAGTGAAGTATAAAGTAGAGTCCCGCGAGCTACCTCCTGTCTCGCTCTCTCTCTCTCTCTCTGTCTTCCACCCTCTCGCCCATGTTGCTAGCCTCCTTCTCCCTACTACCTGTCGGTTCTGTGGCCTGTCTCCTTCTGAGCTCTGAATCCTACATTCTCGTGTAACAGGGGTCGTGTCACGTGTGCTCTATTGTCGTGGAAGCTTCTAGAATACTGTATGTCTGTATGTATGTACTGCTTCCGGTGCATGATCAACATTCCTTCACTTATAGAGTTGTAAGCTAATATCCCGTTCCCACACCTTGTCTGGTGCACTATCTCTCTATCTGTCCATCTATCCATCATGCTTTCTGTTATGATTATTATTTATAATATGGAGTCCTGACATTGCTCGATCACGCCGCTGGCGGTCCTCCGACAGCAATCATCATTGACATATGCCAATCTATTAATATACAATGGTCTTTTTCTTCACTCTTAATACATAATATTGATTATATTATTGTGCAGGTATAATATTCATGGTAATATTGTAATGATTCAGTAATATTACATTTTAAACAAGTTGTATACATAATTGAATATGGTTAATTTGGTTATTGTATTACATTTTGTAAAATGTGTATGTATAACAGACATACGCATATAATTGTGCAATAGTAATATTGTTAGGTCATTACATTACATATTGAGTTATCCCTTTAGTAATGTCAAATATTTCACCTAACTTGTGTGATGATTCTGGTAATACAGGATTGTAGTAACATTGTATGAATTGTTACATAATACTGTAGTAACATTGTGGTAATGCATAACTGTAACATTGTATGAATTGTTAGATTATATTGTGGTAACATTGTGGTAATGCATAATTGTAACATTGTATGAATTGTTACATAATATTGTGGTAACATTGTGGTAATGCATAACTGTAACATTGTATGAATTGTTACATAATATTGTGGTAACATTGTGGTAATGCATAACTGTAACATTGTATGAGTTGTTACATATCGTTTGTAGTTACATAATTGTAGCAAGTGTAATATAATGCAATCGGTTGTCGTTACATAATTGTTTCATATCGTTTGTAGTTACATAATAGTAGCAAGTGTAATATAATGCAATCGTTTGTCGTTATATTACTGTTACATATCGTTTGTAGTTACATAATTGTAGCAAGTGTGACATAATGCAATCGTTTGTCATTACATAATCGTTACATATTGTTTGTAGTTACATAATTGTAGCAAGTGTAACATAATGCAATCGTTTGTCGTTACATAATTGTTACATATTGTTTGTAGTTACATAGTTGTAATAATTGCAGTCCTGTCATCGAATCTGGTCATGCTGCGGTCGATGATACTGATGATGTGCCATCCCACTGGCTCGTGGAGACAACAATTTTCTTTTAGTTTTACATATAGAAGGAGTTTATGTGGTATTTTGGCATTTGTAATAACACTTACGCTTATTTTCATTTGTTTGTTATGTGATCTTACTCTATTTCTTTTTCTTTTTTTTGTATGTATTGATTTTCTATAGTTTGTTTTTCTTAGTTTGTCTAAGCTTTTTCGGTGTTGTCCGAGGTTGCATAATTGCTGGCTCATTCCCTTGGGACCCTTTTTTAAGGTTTAATTTACATTGCACAGATATTACTGAAAATGATATTATATAGCCCCATATTTTGTTATTTTATTTAAAAATATATATACACTGTATACAGTATTAACTATATACACTGACGTGTTGTTCACTTGCACCTATCGTGGGCAATAAATGTTTTTTTTTTTTATGCGAGGAAGAAGGAACCAAAGGCCATGAGCCAGCAACAACAGTTCCCTCCAAGAGAAAAACAAAATACAAGAGAGAGCCAAATTCAAGATCCATTCATTTCGAGATGCCTGGACACAATGCATTTGAAAGAATGGAGATCATAGGCAGCAGGAAATACAGACAAAGGGAGACAGTTCCAGAGTTGACCTGTTGCATAAAAGAAGGACTGGGAGTAACGGTTAACTCTTGCATTAGAGAGTTGGACAGAAAAGGGATGAGAGTTTGCTGTTAGATGGGTGCTACGTGCCCACCGTAGAGGTGGAGGAATGCAAGCAGACAGTTCAGAGGAGCAGTGACCATTAAAGTAGCGATAGAAAAGAGATAAAGATGTAACACTGCGGTGAAGAGACAGAGGTTGAAGGGAGTCAGTAAGAGGAGGAGAGTTAATGAGACAAAAAGCCTTTGACTCCACCATGTTGAGAAGAGCTGTATGTGGGGAGCCTCCTCACACATGAGAGCTGTACTCCACACAGGGGCGGATAAAACCCCTGTATAGAGTCAACAATTGTGCAGGGGTAAAGAAAGAATGGAGTCGGCTTAGCACACCCAATCTCTTGGAAGCAGATTTTACAAGACATGCAATATGATCTTTCCAAGATAAGCCCCGAGTAAATGAAACCCCAAGCATGTTCAAGGATGATACAGGATTAAGCTGAATATTATTAAACATTAGTGGGTATCCCTGTGGATGATTTTGACGGGTTGATAGGTGTAAGAACTGAGTTTTAGATGCATTAAAAACAACAAGATTATTCTTACCCCAGTCAGAGATACGAGCCAAATCAGACATTAGGTGTGACATAGCCTCATCCCTTGTTTGTTGAAGTAACTGCTGAGATGGGCGTTGCAGGAACCGAATGGAAAGGTGAAGGGTGGAGTCATCAGCGTATGAGTGGACAGGGTTAGATGTACAGCTTAGGTCATTGATGAATAAAAGGAAGAGAGTTGGTGATAGGACAGAGCCCTGAGGAACAGCACTGTTGATAGATCTAGGAGAAGAACGATGGCCGTCTACGACAGCAGCTATAGAACGACCAGAAAGGAAACTAGCGATGAAGGCTCAGATAGAAGGATATAAACAGTAAGAGGGCAGTTTGGAAATTAAAGATTTATGCCAGACTCGATCGAAAGCCTTTGAGATGTCAAGTGCAATGGCAAAGCTTTCACCAAAGTCCCGAAAGGAGGATGACCAGGAGTTTGAAAAGTAGGTGAGATGATCGCCAGTGGAGCATCCCTGACGGAACCCATACTGACGATCAGAAAGAAGGTTGTGATAGGAAAGATGCCTTAAAATTTTTCTATTGATAATTGACTTGAAAACTTTTGAATTACAGGATGTTAAAGCAATTGGACGATAGTTGGAGGGTTGGAGGGTTGGGACTGGCATGATGAGAGCAAATTTCCAGCAAGAAGGAAAGGTACAAGCTGACAGACAAAGGCAAAAGAGTTTGCCTAGGCAGGATGTAAGCACAGAAGCACAGTTCTTGAGACCAACAGGAGGGACTCCATCAGGCCCATATGCCTTGTTAGTATTGAGGCCAGTGATGGCAGAAAATACATCAGCTGAAGAAATTTTAATGTCAGCCATGAGGAAGTCAGAGGCGGGAAGTGATGGAGGAACAGCACCGGAATCGTCTAAGGTGGAATTGGAGGAGAAAGTCTGTGCGAATCTTTGTCTTCACGATTGTGTGGAAGATGTTCATTCTTGCTAACGTCATTTGTGGTGGCCATTTTTTTTTCCTTGTAACTTAATTTGTTTCCACTAGGTAGCTTTAATTAATAAATGTTTAATATAGTTCTTTTAATCGCTCACTGAGTAATTGTGATTCTTTATTACTTTGTAGATGTTATAATGTATAGTTGTATGTATGAAGTACGTATTTTATGTAGGTAAAAATAGTAACACTCGTTGGTAGTAAATAAATGCTATTATAAATGAATGAATATATACAGTGCAGAATATTTATTATTGGTGCAAGTATTTAATGACTGAATTATGAAGATAATTGAATTATGTATATGAATGTAAGTTGTAACTATACAGCACGTTTTATATGTACAGTATGTGGACAATGTGTTGTCTATCACTGTGTATTGTATAAATGAAGTAACTTTGTAACTCACTAATTTTTACCGTGGTGGGAATGGTGTTAGTGGTGGTGCTGGTGGTGAGTTGATTGCCATGGCGTCATCTCAGCAAACACGTATGGTGACGTCAACTTCCCACACTTGTTGCTGTGGCGAGTAAATGAGTAGCAACGAGTAACTTGAGTGAAGATGAATGAGTAAGATGAATTGTGAATATGGGCTTGGTATTTGCTTTGTCGTCTTGACCTTCTCGCACTTCTGCATCAGCATTGGAGGTTGGGTGGAGGTAGGAGAGAGAGGAAGGTGAGGTCAGGTGGGTGTGAGTTGAGTCGTGTCTCGCTCTTCGTTTGTTTGTTTTGTTTTTCTTTCTTGATGTATTCTCGGTCCTTTTTTCTTGTGATTTACTCGTTGTGGGATGAAGAATGTCGCTACTTGTAGGCGCGTGTAGAAGATTATACAGATGACTAGTAGAGTTGTTACTTGTAGCTGATCGTAGATTGTTGTAGTTTGTTGGTTCGTCATAGAAATTGCAAGATTGTTTGTATCAATATTATGTTAAACTACTGGCAAGGCGTCCTGTGACATCAACTCTACATCAACGTGATGATCGGGCAGACGGAGGGGGGTTAGAGAGAATACTGTCAGGAGCTGGTTGTAAGTTGTTGGTTGTAAGAGGTATTGTTTGTTTTCAATTTTGATAATGTAGAATCAGCTGTACACTCATAGGCTCGTAGGCCTGTAGACTCGTAGGCTCGTAGCTTGAAGACTCGTAGGCTTGTAGGCTTGTAGCCTTGTAGACTCGTAGACTCGTAGGCTTGTAGACTCGTAGACTCGTAGGCTCGTAGGCTCGTTCGTTACTGCCACCATTTAATGTTAAAGCTTTGTAGCCAACATTTTTATATATGTAACTCTTAATTCTTGTAATAGATGAGTCTTGAGTTAATTGAAGAGCAGGAGAAGTTAAAGATGAATACAGGGAGTTGATCTTGATTCATTATCTTCAGAGAAAGTCTAAGTTGAGCAGCGTATTTATTATAAAGATACTTAATATACTAAGTAAGTCTAGTTGGACTCCTCTTCTTATTCACTTTCTCCACTGCTGCCACAATATCTTACAGTAACTTTGTATCTTCCTGAAGTGTGTTTTGTAGATCAGTTATATGTATATTAGACTCGTGGACGAGCGGTTGTTATACGTGAGTAGTTTTGTAAGTAGGTAATCTTCGTTCCCTTTTGTCATGCAATGACAGGAGAGGTAAAGATGAGCATGGGACTATTTTTATTTATCTTGGAAATATTAACAAAGTCTTTCACACACGAGTGAAGTATAGTCTCGTGAGCTACTTCTTGTCTCGCTCTCTCTCTCTCTCTCTCGCCCATGTTGCTAGCCTCCTTCTCCTTACTACCTGTCGGTTCTATGGCCTGTCTCATTCTGAGCTCTGAATCCTACATTCTCGTGTAACAGGGGTCGTGTCACGTGTGCTCTACTGTCGTGGAAGCTTCTAGAATACTGCATGTCTGTGTGTATGACCGCTTCCGGTGCACGATCAACATTCCTTCGCTTAAAGAGTTGCAAGCTAATATCCCGTTCTCACACCTTGTCTGGTGCTCTGTCTATCTATCAGTCTATCTATCCATCAAGCTTTATGTTACGATTTGTGGGTATAGGAAGGGTGGGGATTAGGAGTTGACACCCACTGCATAGAAGGTGATATAAACATTTGCAAGTGTCATGAATAAATTGATAACAATGTATATTAAATTTCTCAGGCTAGATGTTCAGGAAGTGGCACATGGAACGAACCGGCAGTACCACACGTGAACACACAGGAAGGGATTTGTACTCTGCCTGAGGCTGTACAATGTGGCTATGCTGATACCTGTAACTCTAGGTAAGTATGGCCAATTATCACAGGGAATTGAACACACCGCGTTGTTCACGGCTTGTTTGGACGATTTAATGGCATAGAGTATCAGCCGTAAGATTTGATAGTGGTGGAGCACTATTGCACACAGTACTACTGCACACACCACTATTGCACACACAACTATTGCACACACAACTATTGCACACACCACTAATGCACACAGTACTATTGCACACACCACTATTGCACACAGTACTATTGCACATACCACTAATGCACACAGTACTATTGCACACACCACTAATGCACACAATAATATTGCACACAATACTATTGCAGACACCATTATTACACGCAGTACTATTGCACACATCACTATTGAACACAATACTATTGCACACACCACTATTGCACGCACCACTATTGCACGCACCACTATTGCACACACCACTATTGCACACACCACAATTACACATACCACTATTGCACACACCAATATTGCACACACCTCTATTGCTCATACCACTATTACACACACCACTATTGCGCACAATACTATTGCACACACCACTATTGCACACACCACTATTGCACACACCACTACTGCACACACCGCTATTGCACACGGTATATTGCACACACCACTATTGTACACACCAGTATTTTGCACACAATACTATTGCACACACCACTATTGTACACAGCACTATTGTACACACCACTATTGCACAGACCACTATTGCACACCAGTATTGCACACACCATTATTGCACACGTCAATATTACACACAGCACTATTGCACACAACACTATTGCACACAGTACTATTGCATGCACTACTACTGCACACACCACTATTGCACACAATAATATTGCACAAAATACTATTGCACACACCACTATTACACACACCACCATTGCACACAGCACTATTGCAGACATTACTATTGCACACAGTACCATTGCACACACCACTATTGCACACACCACTATTGCACACAGCACTGTTGCACACAGCACTGTTACACACACCACTGTAACACACACCACTACTGCAAACACCTCTATTGCACACAGTACTATTGCACACAGTACTATTGCACACAGTACTATTGCACACAGTACTATTGCACTCAGTACCATTGCACACAGTACCATTGCACACAGTACCATTGCACACACCACTACTGCACATAGCGCTGTTGCACATAGCACTATTACACACACCACTATAGCACACAGTACTATTGCACATACTACTATTGCACACACCACTATTGCACACACCACTACCGCACACACTACTATTGCACACACCACTATTGCACACACCACTATAGCACACACCACTATAGCACACAGCACTATTGTTCACATCACTATTGCACACATCACTATTGGACACACCACTACTGCACACACCACTATTGCACACACCTCTATAGCACACACCACTATTGCACTCACTACTATTGCACACCAGTATTGCACACGCCACTACTGCACACACCTCTATTGCGCACACCACTATTGCACACAGCACTCTTGCACACAGTACCATTGCACACACCATCATTACACACACCACCATTGCACAGACCTTTATTTCATACCACTATTGCGCACACCACTATTGCACATAACACTATTGCACACACCACTATTGCACACACCACTACTGTACACAGCACTCTTGCACACAGCACCATTGCACACACCATCATTGCACAGCATTATTACACACACCACCATTGCACACAGCACTATTGCAGACATTACTATTGCACACAGTACCATTGCACACACCACTATTGCTAACACCTCTATTGCACACACCACTGTTGAACACAGCACTATTGCACACACCACTGTTGCACACACCACTGTTGCACACACCATTATTGCACACATCACTTTTGCACACACCACTATTGCACACACCACTATTGCACACACCACTACTGCTCACAGCACTATTTCACACAGTACTATTGCACACACCACTATTGCACACACCACTATTGTACAGTACACACCAGTATTTTGCACACAATACTATTGTATACACCACTCTTGCACACAGTACTATTGCACACACCACTATTGCACACAGCACTATTATACACACCACAATTGCACAGACCACTATTGCACACAAGTATTGCACACAGCACTATTGCACACATACCACTATAGCACACAGTACTATTACACACGTCAATATTGCACACAGCACTATTGCACACACCACTATTGCACACACACCACTATAGCACACAGTACTATTGCACACAGTACTCTTGCACACACCACTGTTGCTCACACCACTATTTCACACACTTCTATAGCACACAGTACTATTGCACTCACCAATATTGCACACACCACTATTGCACACACCACTACTGACCCACCACTACTGCACACACCACTGTTGCACACACCACTATTGCACACAGCATTATTGCACACACCACTATAGCACACACCACTATAGCACACACCACTATTGCACACACCGCTGTTGTACACACCACTATGGCACAGACCACTATTGCACAGTCCATTATTGCACAGACCACTATTGCACACACCACTATTGCACACGCCACTATTGCACACACCACTATTGCACACACCACTATTGCACACACCACTATTGCACACACCACTATTGCATACTCATCACTATAGCACACAGTACTATTGCACAGAGTACTCTTTCACACACAATTATTGCTCACACCACTATTTCACACACCACTAGTGCACACACCACTATTAGACACACCACTATTGCACACACCACTATTGCACACACCACTATTGCACACACCACTATTGCACACCACTATTGCACACACGACTATTGCACACACCACTATTGCACTCACCACTATTGCACACCACTATTGCACACTCCACCATTGTACACACCACTATTGCACACACCACTATTGCACACACCTTTATTTCATACCACTATTGCACACGGCACTATTGCACACACCACTATTGCACACACCACTATTGCATACAGCACCATTGCACACACCACCATTGCACACAGCATTATTGCACACACCACCATTGCTCACAGCACTATTGCAGACATTACTATTGCACACAGTACCATTGCACACACCACTATTGCACACACCACTACTGCACACACCTCTATTGCACACACCGCTATTGCACACAGTACTATTGCACACACACCACTATAGCACACAGTACTATTGCACATAGTACTCTTGCACACACCACTATTGCTCACACCACTATTACACACACCAGTATTGCACACACCACTATAGCACACTGTACTATTGCACACACCACTATAGCACACTGTACTATTGCACACACCACTATTGCACACACCACTATTGCACACACCACTACTGCAAACACCACTATTGCACACACCACTATTGCACACACCACTATAGCACACACCACTATAGCACACACCAGCACACAGTACTATTGCATACACCACTAGCACTATTGCACACACCACTACTGCACACACCACTATTGCACACACCTCTATAGCACACACCTCTATAGCACACACCTCTATTGCACACCAGTATTGCACACGCCACCATTGTACACACCACTATTGCACACACCTTTATTGCATACCACTATTGCACACGCCACTATTGCACACACCATTATTGCATACACCACTATTGCACACACCACTATTGCACACACCACTATTGCACACAGCACTCTTGCACACAGCACCATTGCACACACCATCATTGCACACAGCATTATTGCACACGCCACTATTGCACACACCTTTATTTCATACCACTATTGCACACGGCACTATTGCACACACCACCATTGCACAGACCTTTATTTCATACCACTATTGCACACACCACTATTGCACACACCACTATTGCACACACCACTATTGCACACACCACTATTGCACACAGCACTCTTGCACACAGCACCATTGCACACACCATCATTGCACACAGCATTATTGCACACACCACCATTGCACACAGCACTATTGCAGACATTACTATTGCACACAGTACCATTGCACACACCACTATTGCACACACCACTACTGCACACAGCACTGTTGCACACAACACTATTGCACGCACCACTATTGCACACACCACTATTGCACACAGCACTTTTGCACACAGCATTATTGCACACACCACTATTGCACACACCATTACTGCACACAGCACTATTGCACACAGCACTATTTCACACAGTACTATTGCACACACCACTATTGCACTCAGCACTATTTCACACACCACTGTTGTACACAGCGCTGACCTACCCACCGCTGCCATTGATTTTCTCCACTCACAGGCCCCTCTCTACCTATCTAGCTACTTATCTATCTAGCTTTGTAGCCTTCTGTCTTTTTATCTGTCTATTTTTCTGTCTTCCTATGTCTCTATCTTTCTGGTCATCTGTCTGTCTATCTGTCTGGCCTTCTGCCTGTCTATCTATCTGACCATCTGTCGGTCTATCTATCTTTCTAACCTTCTGTTTCTTCATCTATCTTCCTTTCAAGCCTTCAGTCTGTCTATCTATCTATCTTTCTACCCTTCTGTCTATTTATCTTTCTATCCCTCTGTCTATTTATCTATCTCTCCAGCCCTCTGTCTGTCCATCTATGTACCTTTCAAGCCCGTCTGTCTGTCTATCTTTTTTCCTTCTTTCTATTTATCTATCTTTCTATCCTTCTGTCTATTTATCTATCTTTCTAGACTTATTTCTGTCTGTTTTCCTGTCTGTCTTTCTAGCCTTCTGTCTGTCTATCAATCTTTCTAACTTTCTGTCTATTTATCTATCTTTCTGTCCTTCTGTCTTCTTATCTATCTTTCTAAACTTCTTTCTGTCTGTCTACCTGTCTATCTTTCTAGCCTTCTGTCTGCCCATCTAACTATCTTTCAAGCCCTCTGTCTGTCTATCCATCTATCTTTCTAGACTTCCTTCTGTCTGTCTATCTGTTTATCTTTCTAGTCATCTGTCTATTTATCTCTCTAACCTTCTGTCTTTCTATTTATCTTTCTATTCTTCTGTCTAAGTATCTACCTTCTATTCTATTTTCTATTTATCTTTCTGTAGCCTTCTTTCTGTCTGTCTACCTATCTCTCTTTCTAGCCTTCTGTCTGTCTATCTTTCTATCCTTCAGTCTATATCTCTCTTTCTGGTCTTTCGTCTGTCTATCTATCTTTCTAGCCGTCTGTCTGTCCATCTATCTATCTTTCAAGCCTTCTGTCTGTCTGTCCACCTATCCTTCTAGCCTTCCTTCTGTCTTTCTATCTGTTTCTACTTCTAGTCGTCTGTCTATTTATCTTTCTACCCTTCTGTGTGTCTATCAATCTTTCTATCCTTCTGTCTGTTTATCTATTATTCTATCCTCCTGTCTATTTATCTACAGTATCTTTCTAGCCTTTGTTCTGTCTGTCTACCTGTCTATCTTTTTAGAATTCTGTCTGTCTATCCATCTTTCTTTCCTTCTGTCTATTTATCTATCTTTCTATCCTTCTGTCTATTTATCTATCTTTCTATCCTTCTGTCTATTTATCTATCTTTCTAGCCCTCTGTCTGTCCATCTGTCTGTCTTTCTAGCCTTCTGTCTATCTATCTATCTTTCTGTCCTTCTGTCTGTTTATCTATCTGTCTATCCTCCTGTCTGTTTATCTCTCTTTGAAGCCTCTGTCTGTCTGTCTATCTATCTATCTTTCTAGACTTCCGTCTGTCTATCTATGATAGCTATTTTTATAGCCTGTCTAATTGTCTCGCCCTCTGTCTGTCTATTTGGCTCGCCCTCTGTCTGTCTATCTTTCTAGCCTTCTGTCTATCTATCTAGCTGATCTGTCTATTTTTCTAGCATTCTGTCTATCTCTCTTTCTAGCCCCCTGTCTGTCTATTAATCTTTCAAGCCTTCTGGCTATATATCTTTATAGCCTTCTGTTTATCTATCTGTCTAGCCTTCTGTCTGTCTATCCATCTATCATTCTAGTCTTCTGTCTGTCTGTCTAACCTTCTGTCTATCTGATTACCTATCTATCCATCTATTTGTCTGTCTGTCCATCCATCCATCCATCTTTTTCACCCTGTATCTGTAAATCTATTTACCGGTGTCTGTTTACAAAAAGATAAGGTGATATATAGAGAGGGAGATAGATAGACTGCTGGACAGATGAATGGTTAGTCAAGGTAATTCAGTAATAATACCGGGTAACTACTGAATACCTGAGTAACACATGAGAGGATGGAACTTCTTAGCACAAAAAAAGTCAGATAAATCTTTAGCATTGCATAAAGACGGTACAGTAAAGGTGGGTATGAAGAATAACAAGAAAAATAATAGAACACAATTTTTTCTGCATTTCCTCAACAGACTCCTGAGTCTAACCTTCCTTGCAGAAGGAACTGAAGGACCCACAGTCTTGTTCACCCATACAGTATGCACCCAGCCACAGTTCTGGGAAGTCTTCCAGATCTTGACTGCAGTTATGCTGATGTACGACATTCGTTTGTCCATAAGTTTTTTCACTCAGAACAATCCATTTTGGGCCCACCTGCAACATCAAAATAGGCTACTCGTGAATATAGACAAATGGCAAACACTTCAAAAATGTGGTCTGTCAACGAATGTGGTTGAGTTAATGCCTTTCTAGTAAATGACAGCCATTCCGAGGGACTGCCAAATTTTTACCGAGTGCCAATCTTCAGTACGACCCACAACAGTCAGTTTGACATGGATGCCTCAGTTGTACTGCTTGGTAAACAAACAAGAACTGCACAAGTATCACTGGCACTAAAGTCAATCTCAAGTTCTTACATTTGCAAGTTGAATCATTGCACCACCAGCTTCTCGCAAAATTGTCAGCTTCCAGGAGCTTATAAAATGCTCCAAACTGCACACTGGGGGGTGAATTAGGCTGATTACTGACAATCAGAGTGATACTGACAGTGAGAATACAATATAATACAATACTTCAACTGTGCTGTATAAATACAGGAGATAAGGTCTTGTGACTAGAGTACCAGCCTAGAGATAGAAAAATGAAATGCAAAAAAAAAAAAAAAATGAATTTAAAAGATATTAGCCAGAGAGACACAAAATGTTACTGTAATAAAGAGCAAACAGACGACCAAAGAATGGGATGCAACGAAACTAAGAGAGCTAGAAAGCAACCCATACATTAAAAACAAACAGGAGTGACTATATACCGTGTTTATAGGCCAAAAAGTGCCATGTATTATATTACTCTTTGCCAGCATTGACGCCACATTGCTTTCCACTTTACCCTAACCATTGTCATTAACCCTTTACCACGATAAAATAGAAGTTCATGAATAAGTAGAACAAATGTTTAGCAGTTGAACACTTCTCCCTTCACAAACATAACAACTTTTCCCAACCATTACCCCTACCCCACCACTACCTTACCCCCTCCCCAACCATTACCCCTACCCCACCACTACCTTACCCCCTCCCCAACCATTACCCCTACCCCACCACTACCTTACCACCTCCCCAACAATTACCCCTACCCCACCATTACTTTACCCCCTCCCCAACCATTACCCCTACCCCACCAATACCACCCCACCACTACCATACCCGCTTCCCAACAATTACCCCTACCCCACCAATACCTTACCCCCTCCCCAACCATTACCCCTACCCCACCACTACCATACCCCCTCCCAAACCATTACCCCTACCCCACCACTACCTTTCCCCCAACCCAACCAATACCCCAACACACCACTGCCATACCCCCTCCCCAACCATTACCCCTATCCCACCACTACCTTACCGCCTCCCCAACCATTACCCCTACCCCATCACTACCTTACCCGCTCCCCAACCATTACCCCTATCCCACCACTACTTTACCACCAACCCAACCATTACCCCTACCCCACCATTACCTTACCACCTCCTCCCCAACCATTACCCCAACCCCACCACCATCTTACCCTCACCCAAACCTCCCCACCACCTTACCCTCATCCAACCCACCATTTATTCCTCACCCTCTTCACCAGCATAAACCTACACCCCCACCCTATCCCCACCACCGCTTTCCCCCCCTCACCAATGCTTACTCTCTCCCAACCACTAATTTACCCCCTACACAACCACTCCCTACCTCTCCCCCGTCCAATCTTCATCACCAACACCTAAACCTCCATCCTCCACCGCCACCACCTAAACGTTCTCTTCAACCTCCTTTCCCCACCCTGGCTGTATCCCCACCATCCTGTTGTACCTGATCCTCCTTCTCTCCACCACATTCCCCAACCCTTACTGACCTGGACAGTGAGGGAGCGAGTGAGTGAGGAATGGAGGGTGGTCCAGGGGTCAGCTACACGGGTGTGCGTCTGGCCGCGCTTCTCACACCCGATATACACAAGATCATCAGTAGCATTAATGGAAGGTTTGTGGAGTATGTCAAATCTGGCTGCCGTGTAGTTACTCTCTTGGTCAAGGAAACTAATGGCAAGGAACCAGGATTCATTGTGTGAGGGTGGGTAGTGTACCAGCTGGGCCTGATGTGTGGTGTGCCTGCCCTCCTGGCCAGGCTGGAGTGTCAGGGATATATACTTGGGTTCCTTTGGCACATGGGTCATCTGGCAACCTGGGGTAAACAACAGAGGTTACCACTACATTGCTAACTCCACTACTATTAACACCCTTATTTTGTTAACACCAGTATTACTGACCAAGGTACTATGTTAATACTAGTACTATTAACATAATACTGTTGGCATAAGTATTAGCAACACCACGACTAAGCTGACACCACTGCCACTAACACCACTACTTGGTTTACACAGATATTAGTAATACCAAAAGTGTTACCAATACCACCACATTTCTCACTTCAGCTGTGTTAACACCACTACTGTTAATGCCACTACTCTCTTTACATTAATGAATAACACTACTTCTTTGTTATTATCAGCGATTATGTTTTTGCCAGTGTGTGTGTGTGTGTGTGTGTGTGTGTGTGTGTGTGTGTGTGTGTGTGTGTGTGTGTGTGTCTGTGTGTGTGTGTGTGTGTGTGTTTTACCATTGTGTGTCTATCTGTTACCATTATATCTCATGAACAGCTTGAGTTATCAACATGAAACCTTCAGGGTATCAACATGTGGCCAAAATCTTGGACGAGTTCGAAAAAAATGGGCACTCGGGGTCAAGGTCAATGTCACCAAAATGGCTGCCAAAGGTCAACTAGTTTCTATGGATTGGCCTTTTGTGAAATGCGATGACTGAATTCCGTAGGGTTTTGCAAACTTTCTTCACATTTGGTTTGTAAGTAGACTGTAACTTGGCCAGGAACACATTCCGGCGGGCGATTAGCATTCGGCACCCGAATGCTTTTCTTTCATTATATTACTGTGTTAACACATTATTATTATTATTATTATTATTATTATTATTATTGCTCACTCTCATCCTAAATGTCAGGACCACCTACGCTCCTCATGAGGCAAGGATGAATTGGATGATAGATAGATGGATGAGTGGATCATCATCAACATTATTATTACTATTATTATTATTATTATTATTATTATTATTATTATTATTATTATTATTATTATTGTGTCAGGAAAGGAGATTGTGCATTTGTAACTCATATTTCAAACACAAAGATGCAGATACATTAAATATACATGGTATAGAGGGAATGGGGATCGTGTTGAAAGGAGCCTAATTGATTACGTGTTCGTAGAGAGGTCGATGCTGGGAATGGTTGCTGATACGAGGGCCGTGAGAGGATGATGTGAGGTCTATCAGATCATAATATTATGATTGTGGTATGCAAGATCACGCTGAGAGATATGAGATGGACCAGGAGAGATAGGAACTGTCAGGGAGAAAGACTGAAAGTCGAGAAGTTGAGGATCAAAGAAATGGCAGATAATTGCAGGACCAAAGTAGAGGAGTTAAAGTCAGTGAATTGGAATGAAATGGATCTGGACAGCCTGTGGAATGCATATAGGGATTACTTGGTTAGGAATGCTTAAGTGGTGTGTGGTGTGGCAAGAGTAACAACAATGAAGAAAGGTACGGCATGGTGGGATGAAGAGGTTAAGAGAATAGTGGAGGAAAAGAGGAAGAAGTGGTTACAGGACAGGGGTTCAACTGAAAGAAGAACTGAATATATTGTGACCAAGAAGCACATAAAGAGACTAGTGAAGAGGAAAAAGAGGGAGATAAATGATGATCTAGGAAGAGAAATGAATGAAAACTACTTTGAAAAGAGGAAGTTATTCTGGAAAGAGGTGCAGAAATGTAGAAGTGAAAGCGGAAAGAAATGTGATGTAGGTGGTAGACTATTAACTCATGGGGATGAAGTAAGGACCAGATGGAAAGAATATTTTGAAAGCCAGATGAATGGGAATAGAGAGAGCAGAGCAGCTGTAAACATGTATGGTTTGGGGTGTGTGCAAAGAAGGAATGCAGTCCCAGGAGACGTGACACATGCACAGGTGAAGAGCTCTGTGAAGCGGCTGAAAAAAGGGAAAGCACCTGGGGTTGATGAATTGTATGCAGAGATGATTAAATATAGTGGAGAGAGCAGAATGAAGTGCTCGTTGGGGATATGTAAGAAGGCATGGATGTGTGAAACTGCACGCAAAATGAAAAAAGGCTGTGATTGTACCCCTGTACAAAAATAAAGGTGAGCAAAGTGAGTGCAAGAATTATCGTGGCATACATTTATTAAGTGTGGTAGGGAAGGTATACGGAAGAATTATTATACAGAAAGTAAGAGAGATATCAGAAGTCCTAGTGCTTGATGAACAGGGTGGCTTTAGGAGTGGCAGAGGATGTGTGGATCAAATATTTGCAGTGAGACACATAATGGAGAAGGCTTGTGAGAAGAACTATAAGGTGTTAATGGCATTCATGGGTTTGGAAAAAGCATACGACAAAGTAGACAGAGAGTGATTGTGGAAAGTTTTGCGCATGTACGGTGTAGATGGTAAGCTACTAGGTACCGTCAAGAGTGTTTATGATGGTAGTGAAGTATGTGAAAGGGTTAATGCGCATCTAAGTGAATGATTCACGATCGGCGTGGGCGTGGACAAAGTTGTGTGATGTTCCCATGGTTGTTCAATAAATAAATAAGTAATATATATATATATATATATATATATATATATATATATATATATATATATATATATATATATATATATATATATATATATATATATATATATATATATATATATATATATATATATAATCTCTCATCAGCCATTTGTGTGTCCACTGCAGGACCGGCCTATCCCGACCGAAGTGGGGACGATACAGCCAATGTATCTCTACCAAGTGGCTTAGGCTGTCTATAGAGATTGTATGTAGGGTGAGAAGTGCTTGTAAGTGTAACTGTAGTGTTGGAATGGCATTGGATGTGTGTGTAGTCTGTGAACCAAGATTAATCGGCCCACGCAAGCCAACTGGATGCAAGCATACTTTATAGTATACGAGACTGGTTCAACCACAGCACCCCATGTGTCCGCCAATGCGGTACGTGGCCTGAAGAACGCTCCCAAAATTTATTTCCCTGGTGGGGCTAGAACCCTCGTTCTTCAGTGTACGAAAACGCACACTTTACCACATAGGCTCCACATATATATATATATATATATATATATATATATATATATATATATATATATATATATATATATATATATATATGTATATATATATATATATATATATATATATATATATATATATATATATATATATATATATATATATATATATATATATATATATATATACTGTAGGTGGGGTGATGAAAGAAGTAAAAACACGAGTAATGGAGAGAGGGATGGGGTTGGTAATGAATGGTGAGGGAAAGAGTATCTCAAATTTGCTGTATGCCGATTATGCAGTACTATTTGCAAATACTGGACTAGAGCTTGGTACAATAGTGCAGAGTTTTGCTGATGTCTGTAAGCGTCGTGCCTTGAGAGTAAATGTAGAGAAAAGTAAAGTGATGGTTATTAACAGAGGAGGTGACTCCCAGTGCGATGTTACAGTGAATGGAGAGAGACTGGAATTGGTGAGAGAGTTCAAATACCTGGGTACAGTGACAGACAAGAGAGGAAAATGTGCAAAA
>NC_137002.1:17033785-17088785 GCF_032717465.1 Coenobita brevimanus
TGGGAAGGAGAAGGCTGGGCTGTTAACAGGGAAGGGCAAGTTTATTAGGAGAGGGCCAAGGTTAGCGTAAGAGGACGGAAGGTTAGATACAAAGAAGGGCTGAGTCAGAGGCATCTAAGGGCTGAGTCAGGTGAGGGAGGAGGGCTGCCGTAAGGGTTAGATGAGACCTACTATAGCATGAAAGGGAAAAAGAGAGCAGAGTTAGTGCATGTGGAGGAGGGAACGGTGCGGTTATGATAACAAGAAGGAGAGAATGAGGTTAAAAGTAAGGGATGAGTTAGAAGGGTTATCAGCAAATGGAGGGAGGTGAGAAGGGGGTTAGAAGTAAGGAAGGAGTAGATGGCTAGGGGTAGGAGTAAGAGGGGAAGATGGTTAGGGTGAAAGAAGGGGCTTAGTAGAAAGGGCAGAAGAAATCTGGACACAGGGACGTGGCAGGAGCGTGCGATGTTAGGAACACAAGAAGCAGGAGGGTCAGAGCAGGTGAAAGGGTAAGTTAAGAGCATAGATTATGAGAAGGTTAGAAGTTGAGGGGAAGGGAATGTTGGAAGTAGACGAGAGAACGGAGGCGAAAACTAGAAAGGAGGAGAAGGTAAGAATAGAGGGGATGAGCTTTTGGGGAGACAGGGTCAGTTAAGAAGACAGGGAAACGTTTGTTACCAGCAGGAGAAGGGTGGATGTTAGATGTTGGCGTAAGAAGGATGTTAGAAGCAGGGTTTGGGAGAAGCTTATTTCACATACGAAGAGTGAAAGAAGGAAGAAGTGGCTTTCTAAATGTATATTTGGTTACAAGAAAAGAATGGCGTGTTTAAGTTATATTAGTGTACAGGGTACCAAAATTAGTAAGAGTATTATGGCAGAACATAATTTAAAAGTTCTTGGTTGTGCCAGTTAAAATAATATTCATGAAAGTGGTTCACCTACCGTACACACGCACATTTAGTATGTGAAGAACCATTCTCAAGTGTAGTGTTTGATCTATGGCATTTGATGGCACATAGAGAGAGAAAAAAAAATGTGTGCAGGTTTACTAAAACTCTCTCTCTCTCTCTCTCTCTCTCTATCATCATCATCATCATTATTATCACCATCCCTGTCATTATCATCAGCAGTAACATTGCTCTCTCTCTCTCTCTCTCTCTCTCTCTCTCTCTCTCTATCCTGACGTAATTGGCTAAAATTGGCGCTTTTCCATAGTTCTCGACTACAAGCTTTTATGAAAGGCTATCACTAGTATGTGTGGGTGTAGGTGACAAATGGTATGAAGCTTGTAAGTGTGGGTGTTTATGCCTGTGGGGTGGAGTGTAAGTGTGGGTGTTTATGCCTGTGGGGTGGAGTGTAAGTGTGGGTGTTTATGCCTGTGGGGTGGAGTGTAAGTGTGGGTGTTTATGCCTGTGGGGAGTGTAAGTGTCGGTGTTTATGTCTTTAGGGTGGAGTGTAAGTGTGGGTGTTTATGCCTGTGGGATGGAATGTAAGTGTGGGTGTTTATGCCTGTGGGATGGAATGTAAGTGTGGGTGTTTATGCCTGTGGGGTGGAGTGTAAGTGTGGGTGTTTATGCCTGTGGGGTGGAGTGTTAGTGTGGGTGTTTATGCCTGTGGGGTGGAGTGTAAGTGTGGGTGTTTATGCCTGTGGGGTGGAGTGTAAGTGTGGGTGTTTATGCCTGTGGGATGGAGTGTAAGTGTGGGTGTTTATGCCTGTGGGGTGGAGTGTTAGTGTGGGTGTTTATGCCTGTGGGATGGAGTGTAAGTGTGGGTGTTTATGCCTGTGGGGTGGAGTCAGGAGTCTGGGGCTTAAATGGTCGATGAATAAGAGTGTGGCATCACCTTTGCTTACCTTATCTTTTTATCACTGAGTTTTTTGCACTCTGAATCCTGTTCCATACTAGATGGGAGCAGAGGTCTGGATGATGTTGATGATGGCAGCAGAGATAGATAGACTAATAGATAAAGAGAGGGAGAGGGAGGAAGGATGGTGTTTTCGTGTGACAGTATGTGGTATCAGTAGGGAGAGAGAGAGAGAGAGAGAGAGAGAGAGAGAGAGAGAGAGAGAGAGAGAGAGAAGGGGGGTTTCGTGTGTCAATTTGTGGCCAGAGTACAGTGTATATGCTTAGAATACAACACAATCCCTGGCGGTGGTGTTGTGGGGAGTGGTGAGGTATGTGGTAATACTCACGTGTCATGCAGTACGCCATAGACCCACAGGAACAACCAGGAACACATGTCACCACCAGGGCCAGATCAGGGAACTCCAAGGAGAGGGCTGGGCACTTGCCTGGCTCCGTCTCTGTGATCTGGTCCCCGTTGGTCACACTGATCTTCATCTGTTCTCGCTCCAGCTGCAACAAGAATCAAATATCATGTATTAGTGGCATGTCGCACTTGACCCCTTTGGATATATCACATTTTCTTGCAACCTTCACCAGATATTATTTAGTATGGGAAAGCCTTTTCCACCTCGAGGGATTTGGTGCATCCTTCATTATACTCTTCAGTATAAGGTACATATATTGAGTTAAGTACAATGGTGTGAAGGCAGCAAGAAGAAAATGCAGGGCTACATCCTGGGACTGAAGGCATTAAACAACTGTGAGACATCACTGGATATTGTGGCAACATCTTATTATCTCACACTCCAATGTTTTCATGAGTAATGATCTGCTGAAATTTATGTCAGAATTATTACATTTGTATAAGTGTTAATTGTCACACACACACACACACACACACACACACACACACACACACACACACACACACACACACACACACTGTTCATGAATTTGATTCTTCTGTATTCTCCACTCTCTGGTTTCGGCCTTCTTGGCATTCTCTGACTAAATATATCTGCGTTGTTTACTTATCTCCTAATTCTAGTATGAAAAATTCGTTGACTATCTTACTTCTACTATGGAATATGGAACACATTCTATACATTTCTCCTTCCTCTGAAATCGTCATTCAAGGAGATTTCGATGTTCATCACCACCTTTGGCTCTCCTCTCCTTTCACTGATCCACCTGGTGAACAAGCCTACATCTTTTCTATTCATAATGACCTAGAGCAGCTTGTACAGCACCTTACCCGTATCCCTGACCGCCTTGGACAGAACGCCAAGATACTTGACCTCTTCCGTACACCTAATCTTTCTGCTTACACTCTTAATCACTCCTCTCCGTTGGTCTTCTCCAATCACAACCTTAATATCTTAACCTATCCTATCGCTCCAGTGTGGCCTGTGGACCCTCCAAAGAAATGTCGTTTGTGGCACTTTAGAGCTGAAGATTGGGAGGCCCTCAGGCAGTACTTCTTTGATTTTCCATGGAATGATTATTGCTTCCACGGCCGGAAGCCATTTGAGTGTGCCTTGCTCATATCGGATGTTATCTTCTCGGACATGGAAGCATACATTCTCTTCTCACATCCTTTGACTAATGCAAGAAAGCCTTGGTTTAATCATGCTTGTTCTAATGCTGTCCTCAACAAGAAGAGGGCCTATTAAACGTACCAGAGCCAACCCACCCCTGAATCACATCTTGTTTATATTTCTGTACGGAATCGTCCCAAGTCTGTTCTTCGCTCTGCTAAAAATAGTTTCATCCGTACTAAATGCTTTCAACTCTCTAACTCAAAATCTTCCCGCTCCTTCTGGCACCTTGCCAAAAACCTTTCTAACAACTTTACCTCATCATCCTTCCCTCCTCTTTTCTACCCTGATGGCTCTGCAGCTATTTCTTCTAATGATAAAGCAGATCTCTTCACACAGACTTTCTCCTCCAATTCCACCTTAGACGATTTCGGTGCTGTTCCTCCCTCATTTCCTCCCTCAGACTTCCTCATGGCTGACATTAAAATTTCTTCATCTGATGTATTTCTGCCATCACTGGCTTCAGTACTAACAAGGCATATGGGCCTGGTGGGGATCCTCGTGTTGTCCTCAAGAACTGTGCTTCAGTGCTTACACCCTGCCTAGGTAAAGTCTTTCGCCTTTGTCTGTCAACTTGTACTTTTCCTTCTTTGCTGGAAGTTTGCTCTCATTCACCGTGTCCCAAAGAAAGGTGACCAAACCCAGCCCTCTAACTATCGTCCAGTTGCTTTAACATCCTGTGTCTCAAAAGTTTTCGAGTAAATTCTTAACAGAAAAATTTTAAAGCATCTTTCCTATCACAACCTACTTTATGATCGTCACTATGGGTTCTGTCAGGGACGCTCCACTGACGATCTTCTCACCTACCTTTCAGACTCTTGGTCATTCTCCTTTCGGAACTTTGGCGAAATCTTTGCCATTGCACTTGACATCTCAAAGGCTTTCGATCGAGTCTGGCATAAATCTTAAATTTCCAAACTGTCCTCTTACGGTTTCTATCCTTCTATCTGTGCCTTCTTCTACAGTTTTCTTTCTGGTCGTTCTATAGCCGCTGGTGTACACGGCCATCGTTCTTCTCCTACATCTATCAAAAGTGGTGTTCCTCAGGGCTCTGTCCTATCACCAACTCTCTTCCTTCTATTCATCAATGACCTTCTACTGTAAGCTGTACATCTAACCCTATCCACTTGTACGCTGATGATTCCACCCTTCACCTTCCAATTCGGTTCCTGCAACGTCCATCTCAGCAGTTACTTCAACAAACAAGGGATGAGGCTATGGCACACCTAATGTCTGACTTGGTTCATATCTCTGACTGGGGTAAAAATAATCTTGTTGTTTTGAATGTACCAAAAACTTAGTTTTTACACCTATCAACCTGACACAGTCATCCACAGGAGTACCCACTAATGGTTAATAATATCCAGCTCAGTCCTGCATCATCCTTGAGCATGCTTGGGGTTTCATTCATTAGGGACTATTCTCAAAAAGATCATATTGCATCTCTTGTAAAATCTGCTTCCAAGAGATTGGATGTGCTAAGCCGACTCTGTACCATCTTTACCCCTGCACAGTTGTTGACTTTACACACGGGTTTTATTCACCCATGTTTAGAGTACAACTCTCATGTGTGGGGAGGCTCCCCACATGCAGCTCTTCTCAATAGGGTGGAGTCAAAGGCTTTTCATCTCATCAGCTCTCCTCCTCTTACTGGCTTTCTTTAACTTCTGTCTCTTCGCCTCACTGTTGCATCTTTATCTCTTTTCTATCTCTACTTCAATGGTCACTGCTCCTCTGAACTCTCTGCTTGCATCCCTCCACCTCTACGACGGGTGCGTAGCTCCAATCTAGCAACAAACTCTCATAGCTTTTCTGTCCAACTCTCTAATGCAAGAGTTAACTGTTACCCCCAGTCCTTGATTTATGCAACAGGTCAGCTCTGGAACTGTCTCCCTCTGTCTGTATTTCATACTTCCTATGATCTCTAGTCTTTCTAACGCAGTGTGTCCAGGCATCTTGAATTGAACGGATCTTGATTTTGGCTCCCTTTTGTATTGTTTTTGTTTTTTCTTGGAAGGAAAGGTTTGCGGGCTCCTCGCCTTTGGTTCTTTCTTGCATAAACACACACACACACACACACACACACACACACACACACACACACACACACACACACACACACACACACACACACACACACTAGAGTGCCTTCATTAGGAATGATGTGCTGGACTTTATGTCAGAATTATTACATCTAAACCAGTCTTAATTATTACACACACACACACACACACACACACACACAGACTCGAGTACCTTCAACAGTAATGATCTGCTGGACTTTACATCAGAACTATTACATTTAGACCAGTGTTAATTGTTACACACACACACACACACACACACACACACACACACACACACACACAGCCACCTGTGAACCCATAACACCCCAACTAACCTGAATTCTGATTCTGCGAGTCACCACCTGTGTAGTGTTGTCAGGCTTGGTAGGGTTCGTGGTGGTTGCAGGGTTGACGGTGGTTGCAGGGTTGACGGTGGTTGAAGGGTTGGTGCTGGTTGCAGGGTTGGTGGTAGTTGAAGGGTTGACGGTGGTTGCACGGTTGGTGGTGGTTGCAGGGATGGTGGTGGTTGTAGGGTTGGTGGAGGTTGCAGGGTTGGTGGTGGTTGCAGGGATGGTGGTGGTTGTAGGGTCGGTGGAGGTTGCAGGGTTAGTGGTGGTTGCAGGGATGATGGTAGTTGCGGGGATGGTGGTGGTTGCAGGGGTGGAGGGGACCGTGTTCATGGTGAGAGTCAGCGTTGAGTTTTCACCACTCTTATCATAACACCAGAACTCGGCTGTGTCCACCTCAGCAGACTCGTCAGCACTCAAGGCTACAGCAAGAAGAGCCTCGAGTGATCTATTTGATAAAGTTCTGACTTCGAACACTAGCCTGCAGGTGGCATTTGTTACTGACTGGTGAAGCTCAAACTCGGCTTCAAGCATCTCCTCCTTGTCTTTTTTCCTGAGTGCCAGTGGGTGAGTGTTGGGATGTGTTGGCACCATGACTTTGTGGCATTCTGAAAGGAAGATCAGGAAAAGTGATAATAACTTGTCAGGGGTAGTTTTCCTTGGCTAAAGAAAATATGTGGCGTTAGCCAAAATAACCGTTTAGATGCACCAGTAGCAGTGAAAGGCTGACTACGGACAGTTATTTTAGACATTGACTTTTACAGTGTCACTGAGATCAACAAAAATGGGTGATGTTATGCAGAATGAAATAGCTAAATCCACCCACCAAAGTGAAGATGTTTATAACGACTGATAATCCAATACATATCAATGTTAAAGGCGTCTCTTAATCTATCCCTTACCACATTTACACACCACTACCCTAACCCCTTCTCAACCTCCCTCTCACACGTCCCTTTCACCCCTTTCCCCTAAACCCCCTTTCGTACTCATCCCTCTCACCCCACCCTTTCAACCCAGGCCCAAGCCTTCCTGTCACCACCTGCCTTTCTCTCCCTCCCATCTCCATCCCTCCTCACCTCATCCTGTTTTCCCTTATTCCTCTCACTTTTCCCTCCCTCTCCATCTCCTTCTCACAGTTCATTCCAGAAGCCTCTGTGTACCCTCTTTTAAATCTCCTTCCTGTGTCTTCTCCCTTGCCTTCACTTTTCCTTCCCTTACCCTCCCTTCCACTGCCCCCCCCCCTCCCCGATTCCCATTCTCTCTTCCACTCCTCATTCCTTAATGCCCACTAACTCCTTCCTCCCTGTTATCCAGGGATGTAAGGACAACATTCCCTTCCCTTACCCTCCTCCTCCTCCCACCCTCACATCCTTCCCTTTCTTTCCACCTCCTCCCTCCTCACACCCTCCCTTCCCTCACCCTTCCTCTCCACCCTCCCATCCCTCAAACTCTTTTCACTCCACCCTTCCTACACCCTTTGTACACCCTTCCTCCACCCTGTCTCTCAGCCCCTATGCCTTTGTTTTGACTCACACGACTAATCTTTTTTTTAGGAGGGATGGCAGCTGTAGTGTTGTCTGGTTCAGAGCTGGGGTCTGCAGATGGCTTGGTGGAGGGGCTAGGCATTGGGACTGGGGAGGGACTGGCGGAAGGGCTAGGAAAGAGGTTAGGATTGGGCTTAGTAGAAGGGCTAGGCTTTGGGATTGGTGTAGGATTATGTGAGTGCTTTGGTAAGGAGTTTGGAGAGAGGTTAGAGACAGGATTGGGAGAGATGTTAGGAGAGTGATCAGAAGAGCTTGGAAAAGTGTTGTGAGTGCATCAGGAGAATGTTTAGGAGAAGGATTGAGAGGATGGGAGGAAAGATTAAGAAAAGGGTTAGAGGAAGCATGAGAAGAATGTTCAGCTGAGTCAGGAGAGAGGTTAGGGGAAGGGTTAAGAGAGGGGTCAGAAGGCGTAGCAATGTGGTAAGGGGAGGGGTCCGAGAGGTCATAAGGTATAGCAGTGTGATAAGGGGAGGGATCCGAGAGGTCAGAAGGTCCATTAGGTGTGCTGGGGCGGCCAGTGGTCTCAGAAACTTCATTAACATCTATACTTCATGGCAATGACAATAAGGCAGGGAGGTGTAGTTATAATAATAATAATAATGCAGTAACTTACGTATTGCTGCGATGCGGTGTAACTGCATGGTGTGGCACAGCAACATCAGGCACCACCACACCGCTACCAAACCACCATCACCAGACGTCATCACTGCAACATATGGATTCACCTCAGCAACAATGGCTCACTCACTCACTCATTCAACACATTCACTCAATAACTCATCACTCATTTACCGACTCACCACACTGACTGACTGACTCACAACTCATTCACTGACCCACCACTGTGACCGACTAACTCAGCACTCTTTCACTGCCTCGTGACATGCACTCGCCAACTTACCAGATTGACTGGGTAACTGACCACATTGACTGACCCTACACACTCACACACTGACTCACCCATCATTCACCACACTGATGCACCACACTCA
The DNA here is from genome assembly GCF_032717465.1 of Coenobita brevimanus. Lineage (NCBI taxonomy): Eukaryota > Metazoa > Arthropoda > Malacostraca > Decapoda > Coenobitidae > Coenobita > Coenobita brevimanus. The sequence goes on from NC_137002.1 coordinate 17,042,159, forward strand.
CTGACTGACCCACCACACTCACTCCCTGACTCACCCATCATTTACCACACTGATGTACCACACTTGCTGACTGACCCACCGCACTCACACACTGACTCACCCATCATTTACCACACTGATGTACCACACTCACTGACTGACCCACCACACACACACTGACTCACCTATCATTCACCACACTAATGTACCACACTCACTGACTGACCCACCACACTCACACACTGACTCACCCATCATTTACCACACTGATGTACCACACTCACTGACTGACCCACCACACACACACACTGACTCACCCATCATTCACCACACTGATGTACCACACTCACTCACTGACCCACCACACACACACACTGACTCACCCATCATTCACCACACTGATGTACCACACTCACTCACTGACCCACCACACTCACACTGACTCACCCATCATTCACCACACTGATGTACCACACTCACTGACTGACCCCAAACATCCTGTGTGTCACAACATTCAAAAACTCACCACACTACTTTACTGAGTCACCATGTCCATTCATTGACTTAGCATACTTACTGGCTCACCACTAAGTCACTGGCTGAACACGCTATTTTACTGAGTCTCCACACCCATTCAGTGGAGGCGTTGGGTTTTATCGCTACAGATTAAAGGCCCAAAATAGACCGACATCCTGCTTACCCAGATATCTGACTTATTGGCGGCTGGCTTGTGCTGTGGCCTAGCTAATGCACTGGCAGTACACTGAACTGGTAAACTAAACAAATGGTTAACCAATGTACTGGTAAACTCATGTACTAGTAAATTAATACTTTGGTGAACCACAACACCAGTGAAATGGTCATCTTGTGAACTGGACAACTAGTGAATGGTTTAACTTGGAACCTTAAGAATGAGTAAACTAATGACCTGGACAACAAATGAAATATTAAAGTGGGAGACTGGTAAAAGCATAAACTAATGAACTAGTGACATAGTAAACTAATGAACTCTTCTATCTACCTATTGCTAGACACCTTAATCCTGTAAGGGGTGGCCACAAACAAATCGTCTCCATGCCGCCCTGTCCCCTGCCATTTCACTGCCCTGCTCCCAGCTCACGGCCCCCTCTCTCATATACCTCTCCACTCCATCTCTCCATCTCATCCTTGGCCTCCCCCTCCCTCTCCCCCCTCAACCTCACTCACATACACACTCCTCGTCAGTCTCTCGTTCTCTATCCTCTCCACACGGCCAAAGCACCTCAGTGTGTTTCTCCTAAAGCTTCCTATCACATCCACATCCACACCACAAAGTTCCTCCACTTCCTCATTTGTCAGTCTGTCTCTCTATGTGACTCCACATGCTCCTTTCTAATAACTCATTTCCACAGTCCACTGCTCTCACGAACAAGAATGAACTCATACATTAGTAAAATAGTACACTAGTAAACTAGATAATTAATAAACTGGTAAACTACATAACTGATGAACTGGGGCAGAAGGAAAAGGTGTAACTAATTAACTGCTTTGTTAACGACGTAAGGAACACTGAAAATAATGAACTGGTCCACTAATGAAATGGTAAAGTAGGCAATGGATGTACTATACCCTTTTTATTCAAACGTGGCCTAAAACTGCCGTCCCTTCATCTTCATTATTGGTTATAGCAAGAGATTAACAGAACAATATGATGCTAGTCATGAAGAAGTGCTACGGAGAGGATGTAGAGCCATAATATTCTCTTCTTCTGCGTGGAATAAGCTGCAAAAAGAGGAGAATCTGTGCCAAGGTAAGATAAAGGGAGTATAGTGAAGCAGGAAAATAAAGTGTTAAATAAATAGAAGGACATGTTGTGGTAGGGTGTTAGGCAGGAGAGACGTTACTGGGTCAAGAGACAGTCTGAAAACGCAGGTTAATAAACTGGTATGTAGGATGATATCCAAGCAGGTTCACATACTCTGGGTAAGGCATACTCTTTGTTGTGTATCAAAACATGTATCGGATACGAGGGAAAAACTCACATTTTATAATCTCCCAACGATTATTTTTTGCTGAAAAAATAAAAAAAGTTTGTACCAAACATAAATTGCTGTTGGTCTGGTGGGAGATATTAAGAATATGGAAGATTTTATGAGAAAACTGAAAGGATGTCGTTGCCGTTGTTGTTCCTTTCTGTTGATCTATGTGGCCGAGCAGAACCATCGACCACAAGCAAGCAGCCGCCTTCCTGCGATAGACAGCGCCTCTCCAGGACAGAAACACGGTTCTTAACGCCAACGCTGATGCACTGGTCCACTCTTGCTCTCTGTGTTAAATCAACTTTATTTTTAACACCACAGTAAGGGCTAATTATTCCCATACATTCTGGGAAGGTGTTGGGAGCAGCACTCACCTAAGGCGTGAAATGTCCTGATCTACAAAAAGGTGTTGTCTAGATGACTGTATCACTGCGGTGATGGATGTCACACTCTGGTGTCTCTTCCTGCCTCTCCCTTCCCCCTCATGTTGTAACCCCCCACTCCCCACTCCCTCACCCTGCCCCATCCCTTCCTCCCTCACTAAGCCTCCTCCCTGCCCCCTCATCCTGCCGCATCCCTTCCTCCTTCACTAAGCCTCCTCCCTGCCCCCTCACCCTGCCGCATCCCTTCCTCCCTCACTAAGCCTCCTCCCTGCCCCCTCATCCTGCCGCATCCCTTCCTCCCTCACTAAGCCTCCTCCCTGCCTCCTCACCCTTCCCCATCCCTTCCTCCCTCACTAAGCCTCCTCCATGCCCCCTCACCCTGCCCCACCCCTTCCTCCCTCACTAAGCCTCCTCCCTGCCCCCTCACCCTGCCCCATCCCTTCCTCCCTCACTAAGCCTCCTCCCTGCCCCCTCATCCTGCCCCATCCCTTCCTCCCTCACTAAGCCTCCTCCCTGCCCCCTCACCCTGCCCCATCCCTTCCTCCCTCACTAAGCCTCCTCCCTCCCTCCCATACCCTACAGTACATCCTCCCTTCTTCCTCACCCTGATCCTATTCCTTCATAGTGTTGTCTGTCATCCACCCTCTTTCCAACCATCCTTCTCCTTTTCTCTACTGACTCCATTCCTTTTTCAGTCTGTTCTCTTCCTTCCACCCACACTCTCACATTGCCTTCTTCCATTTCACTTTCATCCAACCTTCCTCCGTCCCTTTGCTGCTCCCTCTCTCCCGTTCTTATCTTCCCCTTTCTTCCTCAGCCACTCACTGTTTCTTCCTCCTTCCCTTCTCTCTCCCCTGCCCCTTTCCTTCATTCTTGATTCCTTCCTTCTTTCCAGTCCCCTCCTCTGTCCTATATCCTCTCTCTCTCTCTCTCTCTCTCCCTAATCTCTACCCTTCTCCCCCCACTGCTGCTGCCCCTCCTCTCATCCCCCTCTCTCTTACCCACTGTGCACTCTCCTCCTCTGTTTCCTGTGTTTCGCCACAGATTACCATGATTTCATTTTATGTTTTTCTTGCACCCTCGCTTATGATGGCACGAGAGAGGGTAGTTTTGCGTAGTTTTGCTCGACGTGTGTGTGAGTGTGTGTGTGTGTATGTGTGTGTGTGTGTGTGTGTGTGTGTGTGTGTGTGTGTGTGTGTGTGTGTGTGTGTGTGTGTGTGTGTGTGTGTGTGTGTGTGTGTAATAGAGAGAGAGAGAGAGAGACAGAGACAGAGACAGAGACAGACAGACAGACAGACAGACAGACAGAGATTGCTTGATCTTGATGGAAGGGTTGAGGGTCATCCTAAGGGCTGCCATATTATTTTGCGAAACAACAGATGAATGTCATGGTCACAACACAACAGTTTTGATCTGATTTAAGCTAAAGTTAGAGGAAGGGTTGAGGGGGAGGTTCAGATGAAGCTATTCAGTTTTAAGAACAAGCATCAAAGGCTAAGGTCACAGGGCAAGGTGAGATGTTAGATCGTACAACTCAAACAGCTTTGATATCGATTTTGACCAAACTGGGTGGAAGTATTGAAATAATGAGATCTGATTTTGTGAAGACTAGGTCAATAGTGCAGGTGGCAGGGTAAGGTGAACTCCAGCCGTTTTGCTGCAGTTTGGACCAAGCCTGGTACACTGGTTGAGGCTCAGGCAACGACAAAGTCTTTCAGGACAGAACAATCGCTTGAACCTCTGGCTCACAGCACAAGGTCGCATCTTTGGCCTCACACTAACTTTACGCTGCAACACTCAGTAACTCATTTAATTTTTTACTCTAGTTCTAGTGGGACATGTGTTCATTTCTTTTTTCGGCGTTGCAAGGTATATGAGAGTAACTGGCATTTAATTTTCCTGTTAATCAGCTTCTCGTTTTTTGGAGAAATTTTGATATAATGTCTTTATTACGTTGATGATTTTGTTATTGTAATCCCGTTACTGTTAGTCCTACCACACTCGCACCCACTTATAAACTTCATTATGCACACAGTGTTCACCACTATGTATATTCAGTCCTTCTGTATAACCATACCATCATCGTATTGTTCTCTCTATTTCCGTACTCTGCATATTATGCATATCAGATTACTGTAGTTTTCACCCTAGCCATTAGCTGCACTACACATTTCTCTCCACAATATATCCCAATTCCACTGATCTTGGTATTTTTAATTTGTTCTCTTTCCATACCAAAATGTCACATGTATACTTACGCATGAGCAGCAAAGCTTTTACATCCAGCACACTGCTGTCTTTGTTTAGTATGAAGGTCTTCACACTATCCGGCAGTCTTTCCCTGGCCATAAGCAAGACAAACTTCTTCTTAATATAGATGAGGGTGCTGCTGTAATGGTTTAACGGTACTCTCGAGCAGACGGGAAATACTTAGGTTTAAGTCTATGACTACCTGTTTCAAGTAGTGTAAATGTCAACTTTTGCGTGTCCGAGATATTGAACAGTGTCATCCAAAACTGCTACAGTTAAATCATCCACTGCATTCACCTCATCATCACACAAAACTTATTCTCACTCTACATAACAACAACAGGGAATTTTACACCAACCATATCAGCTGCTGAGACTAACCTGGATAATTATTCTGGCTAACGCCGGAAGAGTGACAGTGGTTTAGAGGTAACTCACATCGCTACCGACCTGTGTGTGCACTGTTAACTTTATATGATGGAACCATGACAAACATAAATGTGTGAATGTTGGTAGTTTGTCCTTGCATGTGCAAGTATATGTTTGCAGACTTAGGATTATGTTAATAATATACTGTAGGCTGACCTATGAAACTCATAACAACTATGGTCTGGTGTTACTATAGACACCCTGTGGCGATGTGGCCTTGGCCAGCATGAGTAAGGGTGAATTACGGCTGCCTGCCTCCCTCCCTGATGATGTGGTAAAGATAAGTATGTCTGTGATATTACTGACTGTGACTGTGGTAATACTAAGTGGCATTGTTGTAAGAGTAACTGCAACTGTAATGACTGAACTGGGCTAGGTAGACTAAAATGTGGTGTCAAGTGTGGGTAAATCACTGTAGGATATACAGTACTCCTGACATGCAAGGTAAAACACAGTATACAGGATGCTGACAAGTGTGGTAGCACTTTAGCCAAGAGGTGAGCTGGCGACAACACTACAGTAGCCCATTGGCATACTCTGACTGGAGGCTCCTAACAAAAAAGTGAAGAGGTAAGTGCAAACAGGAGTGAGTTACGAGACTGGTGAGATAGTAGGAAAATAAGGAAACTGTGGTAAGACCGTTATACTGATTAGCAGCATTGTGGTAGAACTGTGGTATATGTATATTAGGCAATAGAAATGTAGCTGGTGTGTGGTATTTCTCCGTACTCAAGCGGGGTCTAACAATAAGTGATGTGCTTTAGCTGTGAATAATGACCAATAAATTTCTCTTTCTGACTTGGGAGATGGCGACAGGGATAAGGGGACGAAGGTGAGGATGAGGGAGAGGTGTAAAGGTAAGGATGAGGGAGGGGTAGAAGGGGCAGGAATAGGGAGAGAGTGAGGTTGAAGGTGAGGAAGAGGGAGGAGGTTGAATGTGATAAAAACAGGAGATGGAGAAAGAAGATATTGGTCAGGTACAGAAGAGAGAGCCGATAGAAGTGAGGGAGAGGGACGTGGTATTGTACAAGATAAAAGTTAATGGTGAGAAAGACGGATACAATTGTACACAGTAAAATTACGGCAAGTTAAATTTTACATGCTACTGTTCTTGATACAGAATACTGTACATAATCTTTCTATCTATCTATCTATTGCCAGACGCCTCAATCCCGTTTGGGGTGGCCACAAACAAATCGCCTCCAAGTCGCCCTGTCACCCGCCATTTCACTGCCCTGCTCCCAACTCACACCCCCCTCTCTCATATACCTCTCCACCCCATCCCTCCATCTCATCCTCGGCCTCCCCCTCCCTCTTCCCCCCTCCACCTCACTCACATACACTCTCTTCGTCAGTCTTTCACCCTCCATCCTCTCCACATGGCCAAACCACCTCGGTGTGTTCCTCATAACGCTTCCTATCACATCCACATCCACACCACAACGCTCCTTTATATCCTCATTCGTCAGCCTGTCTCTCTGCGTGACTCCACAGGCTCCTCTTAAATAACTCATTTCCACTGCTCTCACTCTTGACTTGTGTCCTTCCAACAATGTCCAAGCTTCACTTCCGTACGTTAGAGTTGGTATCACAATACTGTCATGTAGTAACCTTTTCACTTCCATGCTCACTTCCCTGTTTCTTATCACTGCTTTCAAAGAACCAGCAACCTTTCTTCCCTGCTGTACCCTTTCAAGCACTTCACCCTCCAAACCTCCATCCTTACTCATCACACTACCCAAGTACTTAAACGTACTCACATTTTCCAATTCCTCACCATCCAACCTCGCTGTACATTCACTAACTTCACCTCTCTCAAAGACCATCACTTTACTCTTCCCTACATTCACCTTTAGGTTCCGTTTCTTACACACTCTCTCAAACTCATCCACCAAGCCTTGCAGCTCCCCTTCGTCTTCACTCAACAACACAGTATCATCTGCAAACAACAGTACAGGGAGTTTCCAAACACTATCCTCTCTCACCAGGGCCACTCCAACATCCACTACCCTACTTGTACCTCTTTTATTACCCCATCCATGTACAGATTGAACAACCATTGAGACATGACACATCCCTGTACATAATAAGTATGTTTATTCTGAGAATAAAAAAGACTAATACATTAATCATGTTCCTTACGCACCCACTTCTGTCCGTCCTATATTTCAAAAATCGTAGCCGCCACTAAAATTGAGAAAAAATCTTTGGCGTTGGAGAAGTATCAGGGAAAAACTATTGTCAATAAAAAGGTAAATAGTTGTCATGTTTGGTAATGATGGTAGGAGACTATCACTATGAACATTTTGATATAGCATTGTACTGCGACTGATGTAGGTGTAATTGTCCTGTGGCAGTCATTGTACTTGTGCTCTGGCTACACCTGTATCTGCCTTGTGGCTCTACCTGTAGTAGTCTTGTGGAGGTTGCAGTTCGCTCTCTCTCTCTCTCTCTCTCTCTTAATAGGGTACGGTGGGGGGAGGTAGGTTAGCCCTGCCACTATGTGCACACTTGAAACTTCCAGCACACAATCTTACCTCTTTAGGTCGGACATTCAACTCCTTCGTGTTTTAATCGCTGACCGACTACTTCACAAATCACGCTTGAAGGAGTACTGGAGTGGTTCATCATCATTTCCACACAGTAAATCTCTTTTTGTGTCTTCCATTCCTCTTTCTTCCTCTCTTGTCATCCCTCAACTTCTATCTTTTCGTCATTCCCCACTCTGATCTACTATACTCCTTTCCCTTTCCATCACTCTCCTCATTCTGTCCGTATTCATGTTATTTGCCTTTCCTCTTTCCGTTACCTCTGTTCTCCTTGCTGTCCCAATCAATTTTTTTTTTCCTTCCTTCCTGCTGCATTTTATTTCTCCTTTCTCCTCTGTCCACTTCTTTTCTCCTTCTTCCTTGGTCTGTCTTTCTGATTCTTCTTCTCTCCATCTACTTTGTCCATCCTCTCCTATGCATCTCCTTTCCACTTCCTCTCTTTCCCATCTTTCTTTCTCCTCCATCTTTTCCTCGTAATCCTCTCCGTAGCTATTCCCCTCCATCGTTTCTCCATATGTTCTGTTGTCCTTTAACTATCACTTTTTCCCTTCTTCCCTCCCATCCTCATTTACCTCTCACTATCAGCTCTCCTTTCATTCTTCATCTCTTCGCTGATTCCTCTCATCTTAGTCCTCCCTGCACTCCTTCTCTTCATCTCTTCTCTCCTCCCTGCGCATTCCGCCTCCCCCCCATTCCTTTGCTTTTCTCCTTCCCTGCCTCTCGCCCCAAACCGCTATGCCACTTGCTGTGGTTTCTCAGTCATACGTGTGTCACTTTTACCCTCACTGTCACTCATATTATGTTGTTCTCCTGTAACTCGTTACCTGTGTCTGTCACTTCAGTTATCTTTACCCACATCCTCTCTCACATTCTCTCCATCCTCTCTACTTTTATCACAATATTTCTAATATCATACCCTGTGAGTTCATTGCTCTCTCTCTCTCTCTCTCTCTCTCTCTCTCTCTCTCTCTCTCTCTCTCTCTCTCTCTCTCTCTCTCTCTCTCTCTCTCTCTCTCGGTGCCTAACTTTGTGGGGTTTGCTTTAGTGGCTCATTGAGGTGTTATCCTGGCCATGTTGTTCATGTTAACCCTATCAGTGCGATGGTGTCACAAAATCTACCCATGGTATCCCCGTACAATTTCATACGGCTTTGAAATAACACTTCGAACTCAAGAGGTTCAATATAAGCTGCCTTAAAGCCTTGACTGCAAGTAGTTCTCTCTAGTTTGCATCAAATCTTATGGCGGTGACAAGAATAAACTAAAATGACGTCAGCCGGATACAAGGTGTGAATATCGTGCTTCAGTGTTGGCCTCATGCTGTATCATCATACTCTCTTACTTACTCTTTGTCTCCCTCTCTCCCATCTCTCTGCTTCTCTTCTTCTCTCACACCTTCCTATTCCTCTCCTTCCATCCCTTGCTTTGTCCGTTTCCTCCTCTTCTCCAACATTACTCATCTCCTCCCTCCCTCCCTCTTGTCACTTTTTGTCTTCTCTACATCCAGTAGCTTTTTTTCTTTCTCCAACACTTACTATTTCGATTTTTTTTCATTGATTTTGTATTAACTTTTCATTTCTGCTGTACTCTCCCCCACTGCGCCCCCTCCTTCATTTCTTCTCTTTCCATCCTCTATTTTTCCCTTTTCTTCACTTTCTTCTTTCATGTTCCTCCTCTTCCTCCCAGTTCCTTTTTCACTCTTCTGTTCATCATTCTTCTGCCTCCCTCTATTCCTACCCCCTGCCTCCCTCTATTCCTACCCCCTGCCTCCCTCTATTCCTACCCCCTGCCTCCCTCCATTCCTACCTTCTGCCTCCCTCCATTCATACCCTCTGTTGTCTTCCATTTCCACTCTCTGCCTCCCTTCATTCCTATCATTTTCCTCCCTTCATTCATTCCTACCCTCTGCCTTCCTGCAGTCCTACCTGTGGTATAAAACTGGGGTTTACTGGGAATGTTTCTTTTCACAAGGGTTGGACTCATTATAACTGTTTCTGAGTTCTTTGTTCGATTTGTTTGGGGTCTTATGCTTCGTGTTCCAAAGCTTATGTTTAAAGTCTTTTAGCATTTTAGGTTCAGATAGATCCTGGTTGTATCAGGGTAAACACCTACCTGTGTTCCTTGCTAAATAAAGCCTTATGAAAGAAGGTACTTTTTAAGTCGACCTTATGACAGTTTACTTAGCAAGAAAATTCTTTTATTCACTGCCGACACCGAGACCAAGTTACTGAAGATGGAGAAGTTGCTACGACCTGAACGTTTTAACGGAACTCCAGATACTACCCCTGCTCAGTGGAAACATTGGTTCTGTACCTTTACTGATTTTCTCGAGTCCGTGAGTGGTGACACTGCGCCAGACAAGCTCAAACTCCTCTTTAACTACATATCCCCTTCAGTCTATACTCATATTGTTGATTGCAAGACCTACACTGAAGCTTTTGAGGTACTGAAGGCTGTTTATGTGAAACCTACAAACGTCATCTTTGCTCTGCATCAGCTCTCTACACGGAAACAGCTACCCAGTGAATCCATTGACCAGTTTCTACAGTCGCTGAAGCTGCTATCCAAGGAATGTGAGTTTAAGGCTGTGACTGCTGATACTTATACCCAGAAAGCCATCCGTGATGCTTTTATCTCTGGTCTCACTTCACCTATGATTCGTCAGCGACTCTTGGAGAAAGAATCTCTAACTCTACATGAAGCTGTGCAGCTTGCTCTAAGTTTGGACTGGGCTCAGAGGAATGCCGAAGTATATGTTACTCCTCAACTCCATGAAAACTACTCAGCTACAATGGACGCCTCGACTTCTCTTAATGAAGTTAATTCGTCCTGTCCCAGCCTAGAAGCTGCTGCATATAAGGGGACAGCTGCTGCCTCCAAACCCTCATGTTTTTTCTGTGGTCGGTCCTGTCACCTTCGAGCTCGATGTCCTGCTCGGACCGTTGTAGGCTATAAATGTGGTAAGAGGGGTCATTTTGCCAGTGTGTGTAAATCTTGATGGGGCAGAGAGGACAGAGTGAAGCGTGAGTCTGTAGCTACCATTTTGGCTACTATACCTACTACTTCTACTCCACATAACGTATCTACTGCACCTACTCCACCCTGTAGCTCTGCAGCAACTATGGACCCGGTTATAGATGATGCTAGTTCCTCCAAACAACCATGTTATGCTAGTGAGTCCGTAGCTACCATTTTGGCTACTATACCTACTGTACTGCTTCTACTCCACCCGAAGGATCGACTGCACCTACTCCACCCTGTGCCTCTTCTGCTGCAACTACGGACCCGGTTAAAGAGGATGCCGCTTCCTTCAAGCAACCATGCTGTTCTACTGTTTCTGTAAGGGTTGATAATGTCAATATGTATGCTCTGATTGATAGTGGTAGTGATTCTAGTTTTATGCAAGCTGAGGTACCTGAACAACTGGGCCTGAATATTACCCCTTCTAGGGCAACCGTAAATATGGCATCTTCATCCCTATCCTCAGATACAGTGGGTCATTGTACTGTTAACCTTAATGTCCTTTGAAATGAGTATTCAAAATTTAAATTGTCTGTCCTTCCTCATCTGTGTGCTAATGTAATTCTAGGAAAAAACTTTATGAAGATGCATAAACCAGTTGAATTTGACCTTCATGGACCTAGACCTAAGATAACTGTTTATAGAGTTGCTTGTATGTCCTTGGATGCTCCTTCCCTGTTCCCTAACTTGACCTCTAATTGTAAGCCTGTCTCAACTCAATCTCGTAGGTTCTCAAAGTCTGATGAGGATTTCATTCGCAAGGAAGTTCAGTCCTTGCTTCGTGAAGGGATAACTGAGAAGAGCCAGTCTCCCTGGAAAGCTCAGGTTTAGTCCGTCTATTTTATGAAGAGCGTTTGGGCATTGTTCCTCTTGGGGAGTCTCCGTCCCACAATGTTGTCATACTTAGTACTGGGCAACTTAATCGGATTAGAAACAAGGCGCTAATGACAACTCTCCCAACACACCACTCTCTCCTCTCTCTCTCTCTCTCTCTCTCTCTCTCTCTCTCTCTCTCTCTGCATATAGAAATTGCATTGTTTATAGATTTATTTATATAAAAAGTATGTACACTTTTATGAATTTTTAGAATTTGAGGAAAAGCCTTCAGACTGACTGACTGTCTGTCTTGTTACGCTCTTATTCATTCCCTTTCTCCATGACCTTTCCCCCTACTCTCTGTTTCTGTCTGTCTGTCTGTCTGTCTGTCTCTCTAACATTATTTTTTATTAGGACTGTGATTTTCTCCTTAAAGTGTGATGTTTAATTGTGGTTTATAACAGCTTTTGATGGAACAATTATAGGTCCTCTGTTTGCCTTCTCTTCTAAAAAATACTTATTTATGTTGTAAATAAATTCTTTTTCTCTATTGTGGAGCACACAGGAGCGAGTAGCAGGAGTAAGAGCATCCATCTCAGGTGGCGGCCAGAGTGGAAATGACCTGGATTAACACGGTCACTCTACCCTTAAAAGAGTGGCAACGTTGGAAAGCAACGTTGCCAAGCGTTGTGGTATTTATAAAAAGTAATTGTTATTAAAAGAAAAAAAGAGGCATTCATAACACTATATAGCCTTATTAAAGAATTGAATATATATATACTGTAAATAAACTTCATTTAGAAGTAGTAAATATCTGACATGAGACAAAGAGGTGTACACGTTTGGCTGTAGGGCAGCCTAGGAAATTCCCAAGAGGGACAATGCCCAAACGCTCTTCATAAAATAGACGGACCATAGGGTTGATCGCCATAAGCGCTGCATGGTAGTTGACTATTCTAGGACTATAAATCGTTTTACACTCCTAAATGCTTTCCCAATTCCTCGCATTAAAGACCTGGTCCATAAAATGGCAAGGTATAGGGTGTTCAGCAAGCTTGATCTTAAAAGTGCTTATTACCAGGTTCCCCTCAGGGATAAGGAGAAAATGTACACTGCTTTTGAGGCTGATGGGCAATTATTTCAGTACACTAGGATCCCATTTGGTCTGACTAATGCGGTGACTGCTTTCCAGCGTGTGATTACTGATATGATTACTGATAATAACCTGGAAATCACTTATGCTTATTTTGATGATGTTAAAATCTGTGGATTTGGGCAAAAGGATCATGATCGTAATCTTGAGCGCTTCATGGAAGTTGCTACTAAGTATAATCTTACTTTGAATGAGGCCAAATGCCAGTACAACTTGACTCATATAAACTACCTAGGATACTGTATATCTAACGGAACTGTACGCCCTGACCCTGAACGTCTCTCTCCTCTGAGGAACTTGCCTGTTCCTTCAGATTCTGCCTCCCTCAAGCGTACTTTGGGTCTCTTCTCATATTATTCACTTTGGATTCCCAATTATTCTAGTCGTATTTTACCTCTCTTAAACTCAAAGTCTTTTCCCTCGGACTCCCATGGAACTCAGTGCTTCAACTCCTTGAAAGACAAGATTTGCAAAGCATCTCTGGATGCTTTTGATGAGACTTTGCCTTTACAGGTCGAGACTGATGCTTCTGCTACTTCTTTGGCTGCTACTCTTTCTCAGCAGGGTCGTCCGGTAGCATTCTTCTCGAGGACCTTGACTAGTTCTGAAAGGCTCCAGTCTGCCATGGAAAGAGAAGCTACTGCTATCACCGAAGCAGTACGTAAGTGGAAATTATTTTTCTAATTGGCAGGAGGTTCACTATTGTGACTGATCAGCAAGCAGTATCTTTCATGTTCAACTTTCGTCACTCGTCCAAAATTAAGAATGACAAGATCTTGCTGTGGCAACTGGAACTCTCTGAATACCTGTATGATATCAAATATCAACCCGGAGTTGAGAATATTCCATGTGATACTCTTTCCCGTGTTTGCAGTGCCACCTCTAATTCTCGCTTTGTTTCCCTAGAAGAGATCCACAGATCACTTTGTCATCCTGGTGTCACTAGACTATACCACTTTGTGAGGGCTAAAAATCTGGCTTACTCAGTAGAGAATGTGAGATGAGTGTTCACAGTGATCTATCTGTTCTGAACTGAAACTTAAGTTTTTCAGACCACCCTCAGCTCATCTCATTCATGCTATGCATCCCTTTGACCGTATCTGTCATGAATCAAATTCGCGACATTCCCCTTTTGTGAGAAGCCACGAACTATTAGTGGAAAACTCACTGTGTATCGCTCAGCTAACCGTTTCTCCCTCCATTTCGGGGTACACTTTTCAAAACATTCGTCACTGTTTTCAAAAGTGACCGATTTAATGCACGTCACTAAGTGCTGTACTGAGCAATACTATTGTTTTCTTTATTGTTCGCCCCTGCTTGCACTTGACCGTTAAAAATGCGGCCTACTGCTTCCCCTTTTGTTCCCACGACTTACTCAGTCGCGTGTTTGTTGTGACGGAGGAAGGTCCTGTGCTCCAGAAGTGTGAGAGGTCGCTAGCACCCAGACTCCACTGAGACAGTTAATCCAGTCCTCCCACCCCCAGGGTGATACATGGCATTCATCGACCGGTATTTCCTTTTTGTATAATCCTAGTTTTAAGAGTTTAGTTAAGGTGTTTTTTCCTAGGCGTAAGTATTTAGCTTCTGTGTGAGTGAGTGAGTGCGTCTCATTGATTTGATTTGAATTGTAACGTTAAATTTAACTTTTTGTAATCAATAAATTTAACAGTTCTTTTTCTTGAGCTTAATGTAAACTCTTTTTTCATTTCTCCAAATTAAGCTTATTTCCCACATAACTCCTAGCTTGCATACACGTTTTGCTATTCATAACTGGTACTTAGACCAGTCTTGTTGTATTAACTTAAAATCCGTTGTGCCATAGGAGTTAAGCATCAGCAAGGACCTGATTATTAGTATTAGTATTAGTTATTTATTGTCAGGGGTGAAGTAACTTTCTCCAGAGGATAACAGTACTAATTCAGCAATTGTGAGTAATTAGTCTCTGCTGTGTACTGTTGAGAAAGTTTATAAATTCTCGTTCTTAGAGAATCGTAGCAAGTCAGCGTAAAGTAATCGTTGCTTGATGTAGCAAGACAATTATTGTCTCTGCTCTTCAATATTATTGAATATTAATATCAAATTAAATAATACTTAAAATTTATTATAAAAACACCGTGATATTATAAAAACCCCGTGACAGTATCTCTATTGATGTTATAGGTCCTAAGCCTTCCTCTACTCGCAACAAATATCTTCTGGTTATGGTAGACGAATAGTCTAGATTTCCTTTTGCATTTCCTTGTCCAGGCATGTCTGCTCAGACTGTAATATCTTGTCTTCTGAAACTGTTTCCTCTGTTTGGTTGTCCTTCCTCTATCCACTCTGATAGGGGACAACAGTTTGTATCCAAGGAAGTTTCTAGTTTTCTCATGGAACAAGGAGTAGCTATGACTCATTCCACCCCCTATCATCATCAAGGTAATGGTCAGTGTGAGAGGGAGAATGGGACTATATGGAGAGCTGTGCATTTGGCTCTAAGACCCCACTGTCTTCCAGAGACTCACTGGGAACTAGTACTAGACAGTGTTCTTGATTCTATCAGGTCTCTTCTTTGCACTGCCACTAATCAAACCCCTCAGGAAATCCTGTAATGGTTACTCTCTACCATCCTGGCTTTCCTGGCTTTCCTTCCCTAGGCCTGTGCTCCTGCACAAGTTTGTCAGCCAGTCTAAGTCTGATCCTCTGGTGGAGCCTGTCCACGTTGTGAATGCCACCCCTCACTATGTCCGGGTCCGCTATCCTGACGGGAGGGAAACTACTGTCTCCACAAGGGACCTGGTACCTTCCCCTAAGGCTCTGGTGCCTTTGAAGACTCTCAACCCCCTGTGCCTGATCAGCCTTCAGAGAACCAACCTACTGCCCAGGGTTCGTCTGACTCTACGCCAAACCTCCAGACATCGCCGGAGAAGGATTATCTCTAAACCCAACAGGCTTCCCTGGTTCCCAACAAACAGCCTACTTCTAGCATGCCAGAACCTGTTCATCATTCTACCAGAAAATAGATAGGTTTACTTACTACTAATTAGATTTGTAGGCCAATTTTTGTATATATAATTGTGTAAATGGATTTAATTACTGAAATGAGTTGTACTAAGTATTTGTTTGGAACTTTATTAGATGGGGTGAATGTGGTATAAAACTGGGGTTTACTGGGAATGCTTCTTTTCAAAAGGGTTGGACTCATTATGACTTTCTAAGTTCTTTGTTCCATTTGTTCGGGGTCTTATGCTTCGTGTTACGAAGCTTATGTTTAAAGTCTTTTAGCCTTTTAGAGTCAGATAGATCCTGGTTGTATCTGGGTAAACACCTACCTGTGTTTCTTGCTAAGTAAAGCCTTATGAAAGAAAGTACTTTTTAAGTTGACCTTATGACACTACCCTCTGCCTTCCTCCATTCATACCTTCTGCCTCCCTCTTCTGTGCCTAACTCATATCTTCCTTTGTCGTTGTCTTCTTTCTTTCCCCTTCCTGATCCCATTCCCGTCCCTGTGCCTCCTGCCTTCTTTTATATCTCTGCCACCCCTCCCCCTCTCCCTCTACTGCCCCCATCATCATCATCATCATCATCATCACGCCACAACACCTCCATCACCAATAAGTACAGGTCTATGTAGACCAGTTTAATGGGACGCATTTACCAGATAACAATCTGGGTGATAATTTCTGTGGCAGAGGAGGGAGAGAGAGAGAGAGAGTGGTGGGGCTACAAGGAAAGTGGCAGAGCTGTGTGTGGCAACAACCGCACACCGCGGTGTGCCGTATCTCGCATCACGGTGCGTATGCGGAATACAACAAGGAAATACTGGTTGCAGTGCGGACGCAGTTCCATTCTATGCAGGTGTTGTATGGGTACTGGTGTATTTCCTCCTCTGCGATACATGTATGGATTTTGTAGAGTCAGTGTGAATGAAAAAGAATGTCACACACACAGAGAATGTGTGTGGAAGGAACACCAGATCCAACTCCCAGCACTGTGTAGGGTTGCCCATAATGTTCTATGTATCATGGCCACCAGCGCACCTAGTGAATGAAATTTTACTCTAGCTGAACATGTAGTGTCAGCCTAGAGGACGAGTTTCTGGCCATCGCGTGTTGATGATATTCAGCAATTCTAGGGTAAATGCTAAGAGTAAAGAGAAGTACAGTAATTCTAGGGTAAATGCTAAGAGTAAAGAGAAGTACAGTAATTCTAGGGTAAATGCTAAGGGTAAAGAGAAATACAGTAATTCTAGGGTGAATGCTAAGGGTAAAGAGAAGTACAGTAATTCTAGAGTAAATGCTAAGGGTAAAGAGAAAGTACAGTAATTCTAGGGTAAATGCTAAGAGTAATGAGAAGTACAGTAATTCTAGAGTAAATGCTAAGGGTAAAGAGAAGTACAGTAATTCTAGGGTGAATGCTAAGGGTAAAGAGAAGTACAGTAATTCTAGGGTAAATGCTAAGGGTAAAGAGAAGTACAGTAATTCTAGAGTAAATGCTAAGGGTAAAGAGAAGTACAGTAATTCTAGGGTAAATGCTAAGGGTAGAGAGTAGTACTGTAAGTCTAGGGTAAATGCTAAGGGTAGAGAGGAGTAAGAAAGCAAGCAACAGAAGCTATAATCAAAATAACTTCATGAAAACCTAAAAAATATTTCATAACCGTATGGTAATAAAATCATTCCAGTCCTTGTCTTGTTTAAGTTCCTCCTGTCTATATCATTTTCAACCTTATAAACATGCAAAATGGTGTTTTGTTTATGGCACTGCTTATATATGCTGTTGATTACTGAATGTCATGCAGTCTAGTATATATGTATATGACTTCAGCGCAAATTGTGGGATTCTATTCCGTGGGTGCAGCGCAGGTGTGGTTCTGTGTACTGTGGGTGCGGTAAGGGTGTGGTTCTATGTATTGCGGATGTGGTGCAGGTGTGGTTCTATGTGTAGCGGGTGCAGTGTAGGTGCGGTGTGGGTGTGGTACTACGTTTTGCGGGTGCATTGCAGGTGTGGATCCAAGACAATTAAAATTGTGCAGTTCAGGTGCAAATGTGGTTCTAACATTGCGGTTGCGGTCCAAGTGCGGATTCAAATACTGGAACCGCACTGAGCTCTGGAGAGTGGCGGGGCCACAGGGTAGGAGGAAGGGAGGGAGGGAGTGATGGTAGAAGAGGAGAAAGAAGTGAAGAAAATGGGAATTGGGAGAGGAGGAGGACATTAAGGTGTCTAGAAAGAAGGTTCAAAGTAATAAGATGGAGTAGTGACTGTCAAGAGGAGTAAACAATGAGTCGGTGAAAGCTGGATCAGTGTTATGAAAAAGCATGAGAGAGAGAGAGAGAGAGAGAGAGAGAGAGAGAGAGAAAGAGACAGAGAGAGAGAGAGAGACACACACACACACACACACACACACACACACACACACACACACACTCAATGACAGAGACTTACTGACTGACTGACTGACTGAGGAAAACATCTCGTAAATAAATGAATATAATAAGTGTGCATTCGAAAAAAAAATGATGTTGGTGAGGCATGGAAGGATGAGAGGGGAGAAATGAAGTACTGCGTGATGATGGTTGGGAGGAACAGTGAGAAGACAGAGCAGAGAGTGGAGAAGGAGAAGAGAAGGAGGACGGGAGAGATGACAGAATGGGATGGGGAGAATGAGAAGAGAGGGAGGAAGTGAGAGGAGCAGAGAGAGTGGAGAAGTGGAAGAGAGCGAGGAGGATACAGATAATATATAGATAAGTAGATAGAAGAATAAGAATGAAATGTATGATAAATAAACACACACACACACACACACACACACACACACACACACACACAATACTCGCAGAAAAAAAAAAAAATCTTATTTCCTCTTTCTCTCCTTATCAGCCGTGTCTGTTGTTTTTGTTGTTATGATTCGTCCAACTATCGAAATAAAATGGACACGGGCTCAGGGTGTAGAGGCCGCTAGAGTTATCTGAAGCGTTATAAGTGGAGCGTCCTCTGCATGACGGCAGATGGACGCAGACGGAGAAGGTGAAAGTAGATAAGCGGTGCTATGTCCAGCGAGGCGGAGGGTATGAGGAGACAGTAGAGAGAAGAGAAGGGACAGCGGAAAGTGCGACAATCTCAGCGGCGGTGTGAGTACATGACACTCGTCTTACGAGACTGTCACGTAGTGTGAGTAGTAGAGAAGCAGTGGAAGGGCAATCTAGGAGATAGTGCAAGAGAGGCCAGTCATCTTGCTGGTGACAGTGAAGGCACGGGTCGGGTTGTTGGCCAGCTGTTTGTGAGAAGCAGGGGTGTCCTAGACAGAGACGTCGGAAACTGACTATAGGGTCGTTAGGGGTGTGGAGGGGGAGGGCAACGAGCGGCTCGTAGTGAGTGGCTCGTGCATACCAAGAGGCTGAACATGAGCCAGCAGTGACTTGGTCTTCATGATCCTTGTGAGTGAACCTTATGATGGAGGTGTGGGCTTTTCTTTCGATTCCAGCAAGGCTGGGCTTTAATGGGAAATCAATGTCGGGTCGAGCAGTGGCACCTTGAGCTGTGGCATCTGCCAATTCATTACTATGGATACCCACATGGCCGGGTATCCAATGGAGAAGCATGACGGTGCCTCTGCGTGCAATGGCATCAGCCACAGCTAAGATGGAGGTCAGCAGGCCTACATTGTCTGTGAAGCATCGTGCATGAAGACCGTGCAGCGACGAGAGCGAGTCTATACGAATTTTAATGCGTTCGTGGTGGTGTTGGCTGGCCTCTCTAAGGGCGCCAAGGATAGCAACGAGCTCCGTCTCTTACACAGAGGACCCGGTAGGGAGCCTTCATGTCTCGGCACGGCCTTCACAGTAAAATGTAGCGCCCACTGATCCATCAGCAGTGACTGACCCATCAGTGTAGTATTCAACTGCCCCTGGGACAAGAAGGGTTGCCATCCTTCTGAGCACATCTTGCTGTAACACTGAGGGGAGGGATGCTCTAGGGGAGGGGCTGAAATGGGCAAGACTTCATATCACGGGAGGCAGCCATGGTGATGGAGGCGAGTAGTCAGGGTGAGGGAGGCCAGGGCCTCCCTGCAAGGCATAAGGTAGGTCAAAGTTATGTAGGACGGTCACAACAGAATGTGCCCAGTCCCTCCTAGCATGATGTTGAATCTAGGATGCATTGCAGCAGAGCAGAGACAGGCATTTGAGGCCTGAATCTGCAAAGCTGTGCAGCAACTGCTGTCGAACAACTCCAGATGCGATGTTTGAGAGAGGGAAAGCCACTCTCCAGCCTTAGATTCTCGGTGTGCATCCACATAGGAACACCTAACATCACACGAAGTGCAGAGTTCTGCAGGACTTCGTGGGGGCGGACCTGCTTCCCTGAAAGTCCCACAAGACACTTTTCACTATGGTCAACAAGTGACCGTATTGTGTGTGTATGTAAGATGTTCTGAGGGTACATGGTGAGGCACCGAGATTCCTGTGATAGAGGGCTTTTAGTGCAGTGATTCTAGGGGCGACCCTCTCTTGTAGGTATTTTACGTGCTTGGAGAAGGTTAGGAGACTGTCAAACCACTCTCCCAACTACTGATGACTGAGAACTAGGCTGAGCTCTTGCCCTCCGAGTGAAAGCAAATGTTCAGGGGGTTGCATCCCAAAGGGCATGCATTTCGTTTTGGTGAGGTTGATCTTGAGGCCCAGTTCACAGCATCTGTCATGTAGGCGGGTCAGAGCAGCTGGTGCCAGATCATAACAATCCCTACGAGAGAAGATAAGAACGAAATCATCGGCATAGCAGAGGAGTGTGATGCCTCTGCCAAAGTCAATCGACAGCAGCTGTTTGACAAGCAGGTTAAACAAGGGGGGACTTAGCATGCCTTCCTGTGGCATCCCGTTGACGTGGGGGTGGGCGGGAGACAGCTGCCCCAGAAAGTGCACATTGGCAGAGGAGCTGGCAAATTAGTTATCCAGCCAAGAGAAGTTCTGCCACAAACGCCGTTGGCTACAAACACCGCGAGTACAGCCTCAGGGACAGGTAGCTCAAAGGCCTTCTCTACATCCAGGAAGACTGCCATACCTAGGCCATTTCTCAGCTCACCAAGAAAAGAGGCAAGGCATTGAACGATGCTTCTGCCAGGAAGGTAAGTGAAGAGCTGCGGGTGCAGCAGGCCTAATTTCCAGGCAAGACGAGAGAGAGAACGTGTTCAGCTGTCTTCATGATACAGCTGAGAAAAGAGAGAGGCCTGATCACAGCTTGATCAAGTGGCTTAGGGATGGGATGGATTATTGCAGTCTTCCATGGTGTAGGGAGTCGTCCCTCCGCCCATGAGTGATTGACAAGTTCTAGAAAGGGAGACCTTTCCCTCTGTCTTGATCGTGCTAGGAGGGAGTGAGTGAGGCCATCTGCTCCTGGGGCCGTGCCCTTCCTGCCTTGGTGGGCCTCGTTCAATTCACCATCGGTAAAAAGGACATCAGCCTCATCAGGATGCATACAGGTGTCGTTGATAGAGGTGCTACATTGGCCCCGGAGATGATCCTGCAGATCTCTGACAGACTGTGGAGGATTTATTGGCGAGATCCTCAAGGCAAAATGAGCAGCGAGGCGATTGGCCTCTCCTGCAGGATCAGGATGAGAGGGGGGTGGAGGGGCCAGCTGCCTGAGATGCGCCTGATTCTCGTCCATGTCTCCTTCAGGGAGGAGTGTGAATCGAGAGTCTGACACCATCACATCCAGGCCTCGTCTTTAAGCCTCCGTGTTTCGCATGAAGCATGGCGTGCTACCGCAGCCAGGTATTTCCTTATGATGATGGAAGGGCATCTCCTATGAGTCTTGTGAGCTGCATTAAGTCAGTGATTCAGCTCACATACTCTCTCGTCATAGAACCAATGGTCTTTGGTGAGAGAAGTGGGAGGCCTGGAGAGGGGAATACTGCCTGCGGCAGTGTGTCTGAGGGTGAGGGCGACATAGTCGGCATGCTCGTCAAGGGATAGCAGGGAAGGGGCATCTCCTATAAGAGTCTCAACAGTCAGCTCATAGTCTCGCCAGTGAGCTCGGCGTGTGTTTCAGCGAGGAGGAGGCAGCGGTGGTGGTGGTAGGGGCACAGCCTGCAGGTGTTAGAGTGGCAAAGTGGTCACTTGTGAGGAACAGATGCAAGGACCATGTCGAGCTGCCAGCGAGAGTCAAGGAGACTATGGTGAGATCCAGTCTCTCATCTCGAACGTGGGTGGGTTCAGCTGGATTGTTAAGCAATGTAACGACCTGTATATCCTCAAGGAGCATGATGAGGTGCCGCCCTGCCTCATTTGAGGGGCTGGGCAAGGAGAGGATGGGATGGTGGCCATTTAGGTTGCTGTCCACATAGGTTAGTTCGGTAGAGGCAAGGGTCAAAATCTCACCTAAGTCAAGAGTGCCATCACGACTCCTGCAGATATTGAAGATGTTAAGTGAGGTGGTGGCAAGGCGCAGGACGACGCCCTGCACTTTAACACTCTCCTCACAGCATACAGGAGGATCATAGTCGGCAGACTGGATGTGGGTAAGACTGGAGGCTGAGGGTTGGGGAGAGGTGGGAAGAACTCCGCTGCTACCAAGGGTGGGGATTGAGGGAGTGTTGATGACTTCCCCTGAGTTCCCCAAAAAAACGTACCTGGGGAGGCGGGGCTGATCTCCTGTTGCTGGCAGCCCCAGGCTACCTGATAACAGTGGCTCTGATCCACTTGTGCAATTCTCGAGGGGCACTGCAGGTGTCATGCGTGATGCCTGCTTGTGCAATTTGGGTAGCAGGCCACGACCATCTCCCCCACCTTGAAATTGGTGAAGCAGACGTCAGTGTTGTGGCTCCTGCTGCACACACTGCATATGACTGGTCTTTTGCATGTGGCCTGGTGGTGGCCATAACGGTGGAACATGAAGGACCACAGGGGCTCCGGGGTGTATGGGCATAGATGGAAACTGCCCCAGTTCCCGAGGTCCAGCTCGGGGATCATAGGGCCGTGGAGGGTTACGACCACATGCCTCATTTCTTCCCTGGTCCTTGTCTAACAACAGACAGCTGACTCCACCTGAGGGTGTCGGAGGAGGAGCTCCAGGAACCAGCCACGTGGGAAGCTCATAACTACCGATTTGGTGGTCTGGATCCCCAGGGTAAATTCAATCAGTTTGTAAGGGGAGGTCATGTCCTGGGAGTAGGTGCGGAGGAGGTTGTATGAGTCCTGCTCGATGGCAGAATGATCGAACTGCCGCCCGGTGCCATGCGGTTGCTGCAACAGAGGCTTGGTAGTGCTGCCTCGATGGCAGCCACCGTTTCATACATGCAGTCTTGTCCCTGTTGAACTGGGATGTGGAAGGCTGGGAAGAACGAAGCAGGTAGAGGATGTCCCGTGATGCTGACTGACAGACGGGGGGGCCTGAGGAGTCAGCCTGGGAGTCCTGTTGCCTAGTGCTGTGGCAGGGGGGGGGGGTTTCCCTGCTTGGCCCATTTGGACCAGCCAGTGACAACTATGAAGCCCTCGTCATCAGCAGCAGCAGGGTTAGCAGCAGAGGAGGTGCTAGGAGTAGGTTCGGGGGGGAGGGGGCAGCAGTAGAGAAGGAGTGAGCTAGAAGAGGAGGAGTGAGCAGCAGAGGAAGGGCTAGGAGGTGCAGGCAAGGAGGAGGATGAGGAGGAAGAGGAGTCATCTCTACCCTCCATTTGCTCGTGAATACGAGCGGTCTTGGAGGGGTGGGAGGCATCAGCAATTGGGGAGGCAGAGGGGGGAGGAGGGACGGTAGGGGTCAGCAATATTGGGAGAATCACCAGAGGAGTCAGGCAGAAGGGTGCCTCCACTGTTTAAGTCCAGGTTGGCGGTTTTCAGTGGAAGGGAAAGGTGCCATAGTCGCAGCCACAGCTGCAGCCGCAGCAGCGGCGGGGCACTCAGGCTTGGTGGAGGGGCCACGGGGCAGGGAGTGGATGGTGGAGGCAACGGTGGGGGGGGTGCTGCTTCACGCAAGCTTTAGGCGCCAGAGAGGCGGCAGGCTGGGGCCGGCTCTGTGGGGCCCTGTGAGGGGGGGCTGGGTTTCAACCCAGGGGGTCTGGAGAACCGTGACGACTTAGCACTATGCATACTGCAGCCAGATCAGCAATAAAGAAAGAAAAGGGAAAGAGAAAATAAAGTAAGGAAAACAATAACAGAAGAAAATAAAGGAACAGCAATAAAGAAATAAAAGGGAAAGAGAAAATAAAGAAAATAAAGTAAGCAAAAGAATAAGGGAAGAGATCAAAGGAACAGAGTTAAAACAAAATCTTCCCGGCAGTTCCCTACAGTGATGGGGGCCTAAACTTCCCACCCTCTAAAGGGCATTGAAGGAGACCCAGTCACTACCCCATGAAGGACAGGACTTTCCTAACCTAACCCTAACAGCAAGCCATCCTTGCCACCTCCTGTAACCAGCCCTCTAAGGTCCTCCTTCATGGAAATACCCTAACGGTATCCCTTCGGGGTTCGGCGTCGGATAATGACAGGGACTAAAAGGCAGCCGGAGAGTGACGAAATGAAAAGAAAGTATGAAAGAAGGAAGTAGACTGACTGGATGATAAGGCTGAAAGCGATGTACAAACCCCCAAAATCTGGGAGAAATGGAACCCAAGATTCACTACTCGAGCGCAATAGGTGTGAGTGCCACAAGAGCCACGTGAGAAGTCCAGCCGTGCCTGTCACAATCTCTCCTATCTCCATTTCCTTGTTCACATTATTGTCTGCCCTCTGATCCTCTCTTTTTTTTTTTTTTTTTTTTTACCAATTCTGTCTCTCGTTCACAGTCTGCTTCGTCTCTAGCCCCCTCGAGTATTGTTTTCACTCTTTCTGTTTGTCTGCCTGTCCGTCTATCTGTCCGTCTGTCTGTCTGCCTGTCTGTTAACAACTTTACGAGAAAACAACAGGTGTGATTTTGACTAAAATTACAGGGATGATGAGCTATGACCTTCTGATCACCTGATTAAATTCTGGGCCAAATTGGATCATGGGCCAGGATGCAGGCCAAAAAAATGAAATAAAATCGTTTTTTCGCCATAACTCTTTTCAAATTTGTCATATGAACATGAAACCAAAACCAAAAGGTGCATCTTTCAAATCTGCATCCTATAACATGCCTCATTACTGTACATCAGGGGGTCACCTCCCAGTTAGTGGTAGGGGGGGGGAGTCAGTGTCAGGTGGGTCGGGATTAGTTTTTCAAATAGACATAAAATCATCAATTTTCACCCGATTTACTCCAAATTTGATTTGTGACATCTTTCACTAGATAGCCTGTTGTGTTTATACGTCAGCACTAAAATGACTACGGGGACGGATTTGCTGCGCCTTGACACCGCCTGTTGTTGTTGTTGTGTTGGTGGTGGTGGTGGTGATCGCAGTGTCAGTGATGGCGATGATGGTGGTAGTAATAGTAGTAGTTTGCATATTGCACGAGTTCAGTGGTTTAGCCATATTTATAGTGTTGTACAGAAAACATTCATTACAAGATTCACTACCACAAGCGATATATGGTATGAAAATCTTCATGATCATCATCGTAATAATAATAATAATAATAATAATATTCTATCTATCTATCTATTACCAGACGCCTCAATCCCGTTTGGGGTGGCCACAAACAAATCGCCTCCAAGTCGCCCTGTCCCCCGCCATTTCACTGCCCTGCCCCCAACTCACACACCCCTCTCTCATATACCTCTCCATCCCATCCCTCCATCTCATCCTCGGCCCCCCCCTCCCTCTTCCCCCCTCCACCTCACTCACATACACTCTCTTCGTCAGTCTTTCACCCTCCATCCTCTCCACATGGCCAAACCACCTCAGTGTGTTCCTCATAACGCTTCCTATCACATCCACATCCACACCACAATGCTCCTTTATATCCTCATTCGTCAGCCTGTCTCTCCATGTGACTCCACAGGCTCCTCTTAAATAACTCATTTCCACTGCTCTCACTCTTGACTTGAGTCCTTCCAGCAACGTCCAAGCTTCACTTCCATACGTTAGAGTTGGTATCACAATACTGTCATGTAGTAACTTTTTCACTTCCATGCTCACTTCCCTGTTTCTTATCACTGTTTTCAAAGAACCAGCAACCTTTCTTCCCTTTCAAGCACTTCATCCTCCAAACCTCCATCCTTACTCATCACACTACCCAAGTTCTTAAAGGTACTCACATTTTCCAATTCCTCACCATCCAACCTTGCTGTACATTCACTGACTTCAACTCTCTCAAAGACCATCACTTTACTCTTCCCTACATTCACCTTTAGATTCCGTTTCTTACACACTCTCCCAAACTCATCCACCAAGCCTTGCAGCTCCCCTTCGTCTTCACTCAACAACACAGGATCATCTCCAAACAAGTACAGGGAGTTTCCAAACACTATTCTCTCTCACCAGGGCCACTCCAACATCCACTACCCTACCTTGTACCTCATTTCTTACCCCATCCATGTACAGACTGAACAACCATGGAGACATGACACATCCCTGTTTCAACCCAACTTTCAATGAGAAAAATTCACTTAGTTCACCATCCACACGCACTGCAGCCTTCGCACCATCATACATACTCTTTACAGCATTCAACAACTTCCCATCTACTCCATATATTCTTAATACTTTCCACAATCCTTGTCTATCCACCCTATCATATGCTTTCTCCAAATCCATGAAAGCCGCATACAACTTCTTTCCCTTCTCTAGAAACTTTTCCACTAAAGATCTAAGAATGAATATATGATCTACACAACCTCTTCCCTTCCTAAAACCTCCCTGTTCTTCTCCAACTGATTTCTCTGTTCTTTCTCTAACTCTGTCAATAAGTATCCTACCGTACACTTTTCCTATTATACTAAGAAGACAAATGCCCCTATGATTACCACACACTTCTTTTTCCCCTTTTCCTTTGTACAAGGGAATAATTATACCTGACTTCCAATCCTCCGGGACTCTACCTTCCTCCCAGGCCAATCTGCACATCTTCCACATCCATTCTACTACTATCTCTCCCCTATGCTTCAGCATTTCACCACACACTCCATCAATTCCGGGGGATTTCCCCGATTTAACTTTCTTCATTGCTTCCACAACTTCTATCCTACTGATTTCTTCCTGTCTTCTCACCTCCCTCTTTCTCCCAGCCATTCCCCAGCCACTTATACTCGCATTACTTCCATCCTCTATGTTCAACAATTCCTTAAAGTGGTCTCTCCATCTGCTCACTTTTTCTCCCTTCTCCACTAGTAATCTACCATTTTTATCTTTCACTCCCCTGCTAACTTCGCTTCCACCCTGTCTTACTCTTTTCACCTCTTTCCAGAACATTTTCTTACAGTCCCTCCACTTTACACTCAAATTCCTTCCAAATTCCTCATCC
The DNA here is from genome assembly GCF_032717465.1 of Coenobita brevimanus. Classification (NCBI taxonomy): domain Eukaryota; kingdom Metazoa; phylum Arthropoda; class Malacostraca; order Decapoda; family Coenobitidae; genus Coenobita; species Coenobita brevimanus. The sequence continues at coordinate 17,069,105 of NC_137002.1, forward strand.
ACTCTCTTCTTACTCTCTCTTACTAATCATTTCACCTCTCTCTTTCTACATATAACTCTCTCTTCCGCCTCTCAACTGCTTCCACGCCCCTATTTCTCATCCATTCATTGTATGCTTTCTTCTTTTGTGCCACAGCCTGTCTCACCTCTTCAGTCCACCACGCTGTCCCTTGCACCTCCCACCGTCTTCTCTAATAATATTAATCATTCATTCATTCATTCATTGCCAGACGCCATGTATCCCAGACGGGGTGGCCAAGGGCTTAGAGTTAATTGTTTTACAGGGAGGGGCACTAATCCTCCACCAACCCCACTTGACGCGTAGGGATGCCAACAGCATCTGGTGTTCCCAGGAGGTCACCCATCCAAGTACTAACCAGACCCAACGTTGCTTAACTTCGCTGATCGGACGGGAAGCGGTGTAACAATAATAATAGTAATTCATCCATCCATCCATCATCCAGTCCTCCGTTGCCCCATGATGAGAGTAGGAGGCCGGGGCTAGGCAGTTGGTCCTTACATTTAAGATGAGAGTGACCAGCCTCACTCATCCCTGAGTGGCATTACGTGAGCAATAAACCCCAACCATCCCTTGGATAGAAACCTTCAACGGCTCAATCCGATAGGAGTGCAATAATTACCCACTAAACCACCAGGCGCCAAAATTTGGATGTATGGTTACCACGCAGCATCGTAAATGATTTCCTGGTGTATAGGATACCATTTGGCTTGTCAGTCAATGTAGAGTCACCCACAGGCAGAAGGATGAGGAAAGAATGAAGGAAAGTAAGACAGAAGTGGATGGAAGGAAAGAAGGATGGAGGAGAGGAAAGGGCAGACACCCGAGAGCAGCACTACATCGAGTAAGTGGATGATGAGGGTCCCCAGCTACCACAATAATAATAATAATAATAATAATAAAATTGTCAGTACGTTTAGTTACTTGGGTAGTGTGATGAGTAAGATGGAAGTTTAGAGGGTGAAGTGCTTGAAAGGGTAGAAAACGGAAGAAAGGTTGTTGGTTTCTTGAAAGCAATGATAGTATACAAGGACGTGAGCATGGAAGTGAAAAAGTTACTACATGACAGTATTGTGACACCAACTCTACCGTATGGAAGTGAAGCGTCGACCCTGGTGGAGGGACAGAAGTTAGGAGTGAGAGCAGGGGAAATGAGTTACAGTATTTGAGAGGAGCATGTGGAGTCACATGGGGAGACAGACTGACAAATGAGAAAGTGAAGGAGCGTTGTGGTGTGGATGTGGATGTGATAGGAAGCGTTAGGAGAAATACGCTGAGGTGGTTTAACCATATGTAGAGGATGGAGAGTGAGTGACTGACTAGGAGAGTGTGTGTGAGTGAGGTGGAGCGGGTAAGAGGGAGGGGGAGGCCAAGGATGAGATGAAGGGATGGAGTGCAGAGGTATATGACAGAGGAGGATGTGAGCTGGGAGCAGGACAGTGAAATGGAGGGGGGGGGGTACATAGCGACATGGAGGCGATTTCTTTGTGGCCACCCCTTACAGGATTTAGGCGTCTGACAATATATAGAGAGACAGATAAATTATTATTATTAGTAGTAGTAGTAGTAATAGTAGTCGTAGTAGTAGTAGTACTAGTAGTAGCAGTAGTAGAAGTAGTAGTAGTAGCAGCAATAGCAATAGTAATAGTAGTAGTAGTAGCAGCAATAGCAATAGTAATAGTAGTAGTAGTAGCAGTAGTAGTAGTAATGGCAGTAGTATTTAACTAGCAGATAACACTGTTGATGATGGCAGAGTGAAGCACAATAAACTTGGTGCAGTTGACGGGGTTGTGTCCTTCCCTGCCATGGCCTGGTTCTGTGTGTATTGTTGCCACTTTGCCAGGCTTTGACTCCATTTACTAGAGACGTTTGCAGCTAGATGGGTTACACACAGCCTGAATTAATCCATACACCACTACACGCCCTTATTACCTTCAATTTAATCCTTGGCACACGACAAAATTATACTAAACCATAGCAGTGACGGGCTTAGTGGACGCTGAGGCTTGGTCCGTTTTATTCTGGCCAGCTTCCCTTCATCATATATTTACATGTTCCTGTACTTATATTTATTTCATGTTTTATCTCTATTTCCTTCTCTATGAATATCAACCACACGCTCCACTCTTCCTGTAAGGAAATTTTTTTTGTCTCTCTGTCTGCTTGTCTGTCTGTCTGCCTGTCTGTCTGTCTGCCTGTCTGTCTGTCTGTCTGTCTCTGTCTGTCTGTCTGTCTGTCTCTGTCTGTCTGTCTGTCTGTCTGTCTGTCTCTCTCTCTCTCTCTCTCTCTCTCTCTCTCTCTCTCTCTCTCTCATATTTGGAGAGTGAGGACATCACGTCATTTCCAACTGCACAAACTTCAAATATTAATCCTAAGCAGAAAATAGTATTGTGTAGTCAGCAAGAATATAAAAGAATTTTCTTGGTTGTGCTAAAAGGTAAGGCTGAGTTTGTGTTCATAAAGATCTCTTAGGAAAAACATGTGCTGGTATCAGTGAAATATGTTCAATAGTTATTTATCATTGTCATGTTTTGGACTTTACCATTAATGTTGGTTTTGCTGTGTATGGTAACTGTAAAGGAAGGTGCAAATGTATACAGTGACGTGGAATACTAATGTGGTCCTAACAGAAGGTGGCTGAGTATACCATCATTGCAGCTGAATTGTTGTAAACTGATGTAGAATGACTTGAGTAGATGGTAATGAGAGGGATGAATCTCACTGTACATGGAGTAACAAAAATGATCCGGAATAAACACAATTGGTTCAATATGGCCCTGTCCTGCACTGAATGGCGGTAATGAATGGTCCGTATGTGACGTGGTTGCATTAACATTACCCTACCTGGACCGTAACTGACAACAGAGGAGCGTGTTTACTCTGCCTGTGTGTGTCAGCAGGACTGATATGACCTACATGACTGGATATAACAGCACATGACCTGACCTCAACTGACTACTGGTATCATATCTTACCATTTGATTTAGGCAGGATCATTTTAACCCTAATTAATTATATTCATGTGATGGTTTAGCCAACTGACAGTCATGGGATGACAGTTACGCTGACAAGACGCAGTGCTACGTCGGCAAATGTGTATGATTATTTCCATCCAATTCAGCCAGCCTGCTTCCCTCCTTTATTCCTCGCATCCCACCCGTGATGGACAGCCTCCCTTCCTCGCTGTATTTCCTCCCTCCTTATCTCTATTGCCTCCCTCTCTTCCTCTATTGTCTCCATTCTTCACTGTACTCGATCAATTCCTGCTTATGCACCATTTCTCCCTCCTTTTTTTCCTTACCTCTCTCCCTCACTCCCTCCCTCCTTCTTCTATTAAAATAAGAGATGAGCGACATGGAGGCAGCCAGTATATTCTAAAAAACTAAAATTTTCTTCTAAAATGGTTTTTAAGAAGTAGGAATGGCAAAAGTGTACAGATAAAAGATGAAAAAAGCACAGAAACAAGAGGGCATTCAGAAACGGAGATCTGTAGACCTATACCCATTACTACATTCCACACTTTAGCCACAGCCTTGTTACTGGTGGGATGTAGTAATGGGTATAGGTCTCCAAATCTCCTCCCATCCTGAATGCTCCCTTGTTTCTGTGCTTTTTTCATCTCTTGTCTTTGACTTTTGCCATTCCTACTTCTATACTATCATTTTAGAAGACAATTTATGTTTTCTAGTTAATGATCTTTTTGTGGATGTATAATTATTCATAAAACAAGTGTTAGAGGGTGTCTTCCCGTGAAAAGAGGTGTTTTGGTGTGTTATTTAACTTTAGGTGAGCTGTAGCTAACCAATATGCGCAAAATGGCGTACTTACAGGTGACCGCGATGCGATTTCGTGAACCGTGTAGCCTGAATACTTTTCAAAACGTGGAGAGAAACATCTGCACTTGACAAGCAACATATTTTTGTTTAATACACTTGCGTAGGCTTTTTTGTTTTTGGAGTTGACTGATGAAGCAAGAAAGATCAAAATCGATATTTTTGCGATTCGATTTTGCGACTCCTATGAAGGTTAGGAAGATTGCGAGTAGTTTTGGACTTGAATAGCGAAGGTCTTTTGGTTCATAAGTTTAGAACTAAGCTTTGCTACCGTTTTCCCGCGAATGCTTTTATACGCTGTAAGAGAGGAGGCCACGCTGAACCTGCGCCATTCCTACTTATGGAGTGCTACCGCACTCGTGGTATACCCTGCTCGCTAAACGTAAAAGGTATTGTGTAGGCAATACTGTTGTCATTTGTTGTTTGCAGTGTATAACCACATGTATTGTTTGAGGTGGGGTAAGTGGGTGCTGCAGTTAACCCATCCTCCCCGTCGACAAAGAATTATATTCGCACCAAATATACTCACATTGTCAGGGGAATGCGGCACCCAGATTACATACCTGGCACCTTCTCTCTCTCTCTCTCTCTCTCTCTCTCTCTCTCTCCTTAATATATATCATCATCATCATCAACCATTACATGTTCACAGCTGAACAAAGGCCTCCCCCAGCCTTCTCCACGAATTCCTTGACTGAGCCAATCTTTGCCACGTTTTTCCTGCAAATTTCTCTATCTCATCCCTCCATCTCCTGTCTGGCCTTTTCCTGCTACGCTTACAATCTCTTGGTGTCCAGTCCGTCAACTTCTTGCTCCATCGTAGAGGTGGAGGAATGCATGAAGACAGTTCAGAGGAGCAGTGACCATTGAAGTAGCGATAGAAAAGAGATAAAGATGCAACAGTGCGGCGAAGAGACAGAGGTTGAAGGGAGTCAGAAAGAGGAGGAGAGTTAATGAGACGAAAAGCCTTTGACTCCACCCTATTGAGAAGAGCTGTATGTGGGGAGCCTCCCCACACTTGAGAGTTGTACTCCACGCAGGGGTGAATAAAACCCCTGTATAGAGTCAACAATTGTGTAGGGGTAAAGAAGGAACGGAGTCGGCTTAGCACACCCAATCTCTTGGAAGCAGATTTTACAAGAGTTGTAATATGATCTTTCCAAGACAAGTCCCGAGTAAATGAAACCCCAAGCATGTTCAACGATGATGCAGGATTAAGCTGAATATTATTAAACATTAGTGGCTATACCTGTGGAAGATTTTGTCAGGTTGATAGGTGCAAAAACTGAGTCTTTGATGCATTAAAAACAACCATATTATTTTTACCCCAGTCAGAGATATGAGCCAAGTCAGACATTAGGTGTGCCATAGCCTCACCCTTTGTTTGTTGAAGTAACTGCTGAGATGGGCGTTGCGGGAATCGAATTGAAAGGTGAAGGGTGGAGTCATCAGAGAATGAGTGGATAGGGTTAGATGTACAGCTTAGAAGGTCATTGTTGAATAAAAGGAAGAGAGTTGGTGATAGGACAGAGCCCTGAGGAACACCACTGTTAATAGAGCTAGGAGAAGAATAATGACCGTCTACAACAGCAGCTATAGAACGACCAGAAAGGAAGCTAGAGAAGAAGGCACAGATAGAAGGATAGAAACCGTAAGAGGGCAATTTGGAAATTAAAGATTTATGCCAGACTCGATCGAAAGCCTTTGAGATGTCAAGTGCAATGGCAAAGCTTTCGCCAAAGTCCCGAAAGGAGGATGACCAGGAATCTGAAAAGTAGGTGAGAAGATCGCCTGTGGAGCATCCCTGACAGAACCCATACTGACGATCAAAAAGAAGTTTGTGATAGGAAAGATACTTTAAAATTTTTCTATTAAGAATAGACTCGAAAACTTTTGAGATACAGGACGTTAAAGCAATTGGACGATAGTTAGAGGTTAAGAATGGTCACCCTTCTTTGGAACTGGCTGAATGAGATCAAACTTCCAGCAAGAAGGAAAGGTACAAGTTGATAGACAAAGGCGAAAGAGTTTGCCTAGGCAGGGTGTAGGCACAGAAGCACAGTTCTTGAGAACAACAGGAGGGACTCCATTAGGCCCATATACCTTGTTAGTATTGAGGCCTGTGATGGCAGAAAATACATCAGCTGAAGAAATTTTAATGTCAGCCATTAGGAAGTCTGAGGGGGGAAGTGATGGAGGAACAGCACCGGAATCATCTAAGGTGGAATTGGAGGAGAAAATCTGAGCAAAGAGATCTGCTTTATCAGTAGAAGAAATAGCTACAGAGCTATCAGGGTAGAAAAGAGGAGGGAAGGATGATGAGGTAAAGTTGTTAGATAGGTTTTTGGCAAGGTACCAGAAGGAGCGGGAAGATTTCGAGTTAGAGAGTTGAAAGCATTTAGTACGCATGAAATTATTTTTAGCAGAGCGAAGAACAGACTTAGCACGATTCCGGGCAGAAACATATAAAACATGTGATTCAGGGGTGGGTTGGCTCCGGTACCTTTTATAGGCCCTCTCCTTGCTGCGGACAGCATTAGAACAAGCATGATTAAACCAAGGCTTTCGTGCATTAGTCAAAGGATATGAGAAAGGAATGAATGCTTCCATGCCCGAGAGAATAACCTCCGTAATGCGCAAGGCACACGCAGATGGCTCCCGGCCATGGAAGGAATAATAATTCCATGGAAAATCAAAGAAGTACTGCCTGAGGGCCTCCCAATCTGCAGCTCCAAAGTGACACAGACGACGTTTCTTTGGAGGGTCCGCAGGCTGTACTGGAGCGATAGGAAAGGTTAAGGTGATAAGGTTCTGATCGGAGGAGCCCTATGGAGAGAAATGATTAACGGTGTAAGCAGAAGGATTAGTTGTCAGGAAGAGGTCAAGTATCTTGGCGCTCTCTCCAGGGTGGTCAGGGATACGGGTAGGGTGCTGTACAAGCTGCTCTAGGTCATTAAGAATAGAAAAGGTGTAGGCTTGTTCACCAGGTGGATCAGTGAAAGGAGAGGAGAGCCAGAGGTGGTGGTGAACATTGAAATCTCCTAGAATGGAGATTTCAGAGAAAGGAGAAATGGATAGAATGTGTTCCATCGTAGAAGTAAGACAGTCAAAGAATTTTTGATAGTCAGTAGAATTAGAAGATAAGTAAACAGCGAAGATATATTTAGCCAGAGAATGACAGGAAAGCCGAAACCAGAGTGTAGAGAATTCAGAAGAATCGAGTTCAGAAACACGAGAGCAAGATAAGTTGTTGAGTTTATATTATACACAACAGCCACCTTTGGCTCTGAAATGAGTATAGAGATATAAATGAGTATAGAGTATGTATCAATGGTAGGCCACATTTTTTTGCCTTTTATTTACGTATGTTACTTTCAGTAGGTATACTAGGTAACAGTGTAAAAGAACATTTGTTACATTATACAGTAAATAGCTTTTTCCTGTACCTTCGGCTCTAAGCTTCATTAAAGTGACACCGACGTATATGATTTTTTTTTTCAATGTAAGTATATACTGACATTACTGGTACACAGCATAACCACTCAGACTGACTCATATTATCGAAAACAGTATACAGTATATAGCGTATTGCTGTATCACAGATTTTTGTTAATCTTTCCCTCGTCTACCGTTTCCTTATGCAAAGTAGCGGGAGCGGGAGCGCCGATACATTTCGTATCAAGTAGTGAAACCAGTAACGCCACTACTTTTTCAAGCTAGTAACGGGAATGGGAGCGCGGCTACTTTTTATTAGTAGCGTTCCCAGCATTGACGGTGGCGGGGTGTTTGAAGGCCTTGCTAAACACTCGCCTTCCTCCCCCCCCCCACACACACACACACGCACCACATACCAGCACGGAACCTTGCCAGACCCAGTCTTACCACGGACTAAAAGCATAACTCCCTCATTCTTTTTTTTTACTTCTCTCTCTCTCTCTCTCTCTCTCTCTCTCTCTCTCTCTCTCTCTCTCTCTCTCTCTCTCTCTCTCTCTCTCTCTCTCTCTCTCTCTCTCTCTCTCAAATTAACACTAAAATCATAACCCCCTAACTCACTCTCCTTCTTGACTGCCTATCCTGTCTGTCTGTCTGTCTCTCTGTCTCTGTCTCTGTCTCTGTCTGTCTGTCTGTCTGTCTGTCTCTCTCTCTCTCTCTCTCTCTCTCTCTCTCTCTCTCTAATTAACACTGACTGAAAGCATAATCCCCTAACACTTTCTCTCTCTCTCTCTCTCTCTCTCTCTCTCTCTCTCTCTCTCTCTCTCTCTCTCTCTCTCTCTCTCAAATTAACACTGACTAAAAGCATAACCCCCTAACACTCTCTCTGTCTCTGTCTCTGTCTGTCTGTCTGTCTGTCTGTCTGTCTCTCATTTCTATTCACCACCATCCCACTTCACTCCACTATATCCTTATTATTATGGCCGTGTAGCTTTCATCTACTTGGGATAAACTCTTGTCACCTTAACTTGGCTCACATTTTCGGCCTTTACCAGCGTATTTCACATTGCTCAGTGGCAGGAAAAGACAAGGCAACGGCTCTTCATGCTATCCACAGCACCTCTTCGTGACAGACATCATAATTCTTACTCAGCTATTAGAGCTCATAATTCATGAAGAAAAGATGGTAATTTCAGGGTAGAAGGAGAGTGACTTTCTTTATCAGATGGGGAAAATCCTCCTCCAGACCCAAGAGAATGAAACTATAGTCTGTCCACATCAACTGGTGCAGATGTTCATCTTTTTGCAACTTATTTCACTTAATTCATTGGCAAAAAAAAAAAAAAAAAAAAAAATACTGCTCTAAATCCTCTCTGTTGCATATATTCGTGCTAGCATCATATTGTTGTGTTAAAATATTATTAAATCCAAGCATTCAAGATGGTGAGATAACAATTTTTGCCTAAGTTGGTGTCTTAATTTTTCGTATCAATTCTCAGGCAATGCTAACTATACTCATTATACTCTACCTTGACCAAAAATCTCAATCTCTCAATCTTGAACGCTGAACTGCATCATGTAATTAACACTAAGGTATGGTGCTAGTCACGAAAAGTGGAATAGAAAGGAGGTAGAGCGGTAGCAGTCTTTTTCTGCATTGATCTACGTGAAAAAAAAAAAAAAAAAGTAGAACGACGAGAATATAAGCCAAGTTGAAGACTATACATTATTTTTTTTTTTTGACAATTATAACTTTCATCCTTGACATACAATTTTTTCTTCATCCTGGGATTAGTCGAGATACGAACCAGGATTAAATGGGGTTAGGATGACGATGATGGTGAACTTGATCTCTTCCTTTTTCAATCACTCCTCGAACATAAAAAAGTTAGCATAACTGACGATTTTTGTGGAGAGAGAGAGAGAGAGAGAGAGAGAGAGAGAGAGAGAGAGAGAGAGAATCCCTATTTAATCAACGTTAAAGATAATCTGACACTAGTTACGGTATAATGATGCCAAAAAGGTTCCTATTTGGTGAAGACCCAAGCCATTAACCTATTATTACACTGCCCCGCTATAGTCCGAATATTTCAACCTGGCAGAGCTCCCGAACCCCTTTCAGTTCAATTGATGGCCACTTGAGGGTGGATTTCAGCAAAGTTCTTTTACCTTAACTTGGCCCAGTTTTGTTGTCCTTTTTAAGCTTATCTCAAGTGGCGGTTTGGCAGAATAAGACGATACTTTTGCGCTACATCCTGCCTGTAGCACTTCTTCATGACTAGCATCATATTGTACCATTGTGTTCATCTGTTACAACTCAGAATTCAGAGAAATGGTAATTTTAGGCAAAGTTGAAATATAAATGATATAGTGAAAAAAGAGGCTCATTACTACCATATAAATAATGCTCATCGAATTTCTCGCAACTGTAACTTTGTATTCGGTTTTTAGAAGTTGTCCATTTCCGTCAGATGAAAACAAACCGACTTTAATACAGTCTATGCCACGACTGTCACTTTATATCTTCTGCCCCCAAACGAATACCCCTCAGAATGAAGGGGTAAAAATGATATATACCGGTAAACATGAAAAGGAACCAAAAAACAGGGTGTTCGGCGGGGTTTTTGAGAAAGGGAGGTTAGGCTATCATAAGACTAATTTTCAGTAATATATGAATACTAAATCAACATGAGTCCAAATTTCAGCCGTTTTGGAATTATAGTTACTGCTTATGGGTAAATTTTGAAGTAGACTATTTTCGCCCATAAGGTCTTCAGTAATTGTAGCTTCACAGCGGCGTGGTATTGGTCCCATGTTGATATATCAAGTTTAGCTTACATTTAGCCCGGCACTATAGAAGAAAGGTAACTTCAGCCTGCAGTCCACTGGGTTCACATTCAGACGAGCCTGGGGTTACCAGTACGACTACTACACTGCTCTTGCTGCTACTATGAAGGTGTTTAAAGCAATTATTTTTCGTGTTTTTTCTCTTTTTCTTTCTTGTCTTTTCAAGGTCACAATCTTCTCCGGGAACACGACATGCAGCAGCTGATCCTGCTGTATATCAGGGTCTCCAGTTACATCCGGGTTGAACAAGAATATTACGGAAACAAATATTGCTTCCGAGCCTAACCGGCCCGGGAATGAAATTTATTATTATTATCATTATTTTAAGTCGGGCATTGGATGCCCTAACCATAATACTCTTGGTTTTGTGTGTGTGTGTGTGTGTGTGTGTGTGTGTGTGTGTGTGTATGTGTGTGTGTGTGTGTGTGTGTGTGTGTGTGTGTGTGTGTGTGTGTGTGTGTGTTTCTCTCTCTCTCTCTCTCTCGCTGCCTTCATACCGCTAATGTATCAAGCTCAAAGGTGCATAGATAAGGCGTTTGAAAAGGTCCGATCAGTGGATGTGGGAGAGGAAAGGTGTCGGACGGGACAAGTGTGGGAGACGACAGGTGTGGTGTTATTGTCAGATGAGAGCACATGTAATACCGCTGTTTTTAAATTCATGGCATGTTAAGCAGATAGGTATATAGATAGAGAAACATACAGATAAAGACAGAGGTGGGAGGATTCATGAGATGGGAATTAGCCGAGGGTGTTGGACTGAGTAGGGAGGAAATTCAATTATACAACTGCAATAGCGGACTGGGCTGGTGGGGGGTGGGGTGCAAAAACCTGAGAAAGAGAGAAGGGGGGAGAGAGAGAATATGAAGAAAATAATTATGAGAATGTGAGACTGGTAAAAAACTAGAAGAATAAAGATAATAAAATGAGAAAACAAAATAGATATCAGGACTCCATATTATAATTACAAATCATAATAGATAGATAGACAGCTCTATGCGAGCCTGGGAATGGGAAATGAGCTTGCAAATTACACTGAGGAAAGCCGACGACAGTGGCCAGTATGGAGATGATGCAGTTAGTTGTCAGCAATCCACCCGTGAACAAAGCCCTAGTGACCATACACACACATACACACATACTCACACACAGGTTTCTTAAACTTTCCATCCACAAGGAACACACGTGATACGTCTCCTGTTTCACCAGAATTTAGGAAAGAGAGCTCTGAAGGAGACAGGCGATAGAAGAGACAGGTTGCAGGGAGAAGGGCTTGGCAACTTGAGAGAGACAGAGAGAGCGAGACAGAGAGATAGCTAGCGGGACTGGACTCTATACTTCGCTCTGTGTGAGAGACTTGTTAATATTTCCAAGACAAATAAAAATAGTCCCATACTATTCTTTACCTCTCCTGTCACTACATGACAAATGGGAAAGAAGATTATCTACTACAAGCTACTCCAGTATAATAACCGCTCGTCCACAAGTCTAATATATATATAACTCAACTACAAGTAACCACAAAGGAACCACAAAGTCTTTTATGACATTTGGTAGCAGCGAATCTACGGACATCGTCTCCGAATCAAAAGCAAATTTCTACAAAAGCAGGCGAGACTCTACAAGATTAGCTTCAGTTCTACAGTGAATTCCTACAAAATACAGCCTACAATGCAAATAGCCTACAAGTCTACAAAACAACTCTATAATCTTCACGTAACTTCAAGCAGCAGCAAGAAGAATATAAAACAAAGCAAGTAAAGAAGAGGAAAGACCAAAGCAACAAGCACACAAACCCCCACCACTCTCTCCCGCCTACCTCCATCGCTGACGCAGAGGTCAAGACGACGAAGCAAACACCAAGTCCATATTCACAACTCATCTTAATCACCCGTCTTCACTCAAGTTACTCATCGCTACTCATTCACTCACCACAGCTACCAGTGTGGGAAGCCGACGTCACCATGTGCTGAGATGACATCACAATGCGAGTCTACCATGCCAAGCAACGTGTGACTGACACCAGGCACTTCTCACCCACTACTCATTACTGATTATTCACATAGCTCCTACTCATACTCATTTATTTTCACAGTTAAGTTGGAAATTCGACGTTCTATGCTGAGGTTTGCCTGGGGACAGCTGTTAACCACCACAAGCACCAGGCCATGGAATTTCCTGAGTAATATCGTCCATCAACACACCACTAGAATTATCAAGAGATCTTCAATCAAACCTGTATTTTTCTTCCGAGATCGACTTTTGTATCGACACACCTCTACGATCTGTATCAAGTGGGTAAAATTATACTTACTCATTTCTTCTCAGTGCTAAAATTAGCTATATTCAACTTATTTACTCATCTATTTTGCTAGGACATAAATAAACAAGAGGCATATTTTATAACACCATATCTTAATGACAGGAATATTTTCTCCACCACCCACGTTAATACCAGATGACACACAATTTGCCACAACAACAGACTCACAATTAAGAGAGCCCCAAGGCAAAACACCAGATAACACACAAATTGCCACAACATCAGACTCACAATTAAGAGAGCCTCAAGGCAGCCCACCCCTTGTACAAACCTCACCACACACTAAAGATAAAGAAACAAATACGGCAGTTTCAGATGATGAGCGGGAAACCCCCTCTGACGTAGAGAGTGTGGACTTTGCCGCTGCCTTGCACACGTATGCTAATATACTTAACAGGGTTCACCGGTCCGGTCGTACATATTCCACCATTCCCTCACACAACGATAAACACGTCCAAGTTGAATTAACAGAGCAAACAATAAAAATGAATCAAGAAACAAATACCGCTGATCTAACAACCACACCTCACGTGTTTGTGTATCACGAGGATAAAACTGCCCCAAAATTCTCTGGCACAGACAAAGATCGCATTGATGTCATTTCATTAGTCAGTCAGTGCGAACAAATGTTCATCAAGCGCCACATACTAATGAACAAGAGAAAATTGCTATTTTTTCATCTTGCATAAGCCAGGAAAGATGTCCAGCGAGCAACTTGCTTCGCTCCGACAAGCTCCATCGTGCTAGGACATATGATGAATTTAAAACTGAATTTCTGAAAAAATTTTCTGGAGGTATGAAATTCTTGCCAGGTATAATTCCAGAATTACATAAAATTGTAGATCTTGTAAGGGAGCACACTACAAACCATGTGCTCAGTGAAATAACTGCTGATGTCTCCACAATAAAGAGAACATTATTAGCTACATTGGAAAATTCTAATTGGATAACAGATGATGGAAAGATGTCCCCAGACCTCGTCGTGGACATCATTGGTTATGTAGCTGTCTTGTGTAAATTACCTGATAGGACCCTTAAGATCGCCAAGACGATCGCGTACACCCCAGGAATGTGCTTGCTAGACTTAATGAACGAGGTAAAGATGCAGTGCAGTAAAGCAGGTATGGTCGACACACATGCACATTCTGGTAGAATCAGGGTACCTGAGACAGTATCAGCTGTGAAAACATCTACACCGACCCCAAACAGAGAACAAAATCGATCGCGACCAGAAATCAGGCAGGCCAAACAAGCAAACGTGCCAAGGCCTCGTTCCCAGACGCCTTCCTACAGGCAGTTTCATAAGTTTTCGCGCAGCCCGAGCAGGTCTCGTGCCATAAACAACACTTCTTATGGGAAATCACCTCGTAGGTCACAGTCAAGGGATAGGTCCATTCTATGTCATTATTGTGCAAAACCAGGACACACAAGGTATGAATGCTTTATCAAGGCAAAAGAGGACAAACAAAAGACACAAGGATTTGGTCCTTACTGTAGGCATCATAGATACCAAGGGCACTGGACCAGTGATTGCAAAACAGTAGAAAAAATTGTGTCTATGTTCAAATCGGGGGAAGACCAAGTCATGACAAAAAACGAACAAACGTAAAGAAGAACAAGGTTAAACTTCACATAGGAGGCATGTTGGGAAATGAGTGTATCTTGATACCAGCTGTATGTGAGGATCAAAACGTTTCCTTATTTTTAGATACAGGCTCTCCAGTGAACATAATAACACATGAAGAACTAAATAGAATTCTCAAAAATAAAAAGAAAGTAACTTTTCTGGATGAAGCTGATTTAGATTTATACACAGTAGATGGACAAGAGATTACAGTGAAGGGTATGATAAGATTAAATCTCAGTTTCACAGAAACTACAAGACCATTCTCTGCATTTTTCTATATCGTTGAAAACTTAGCAATTAAAGCTCATATGTTACTGGGCTTAAGATCCATGAGAGCTGAGAACATAACTATACTCCCACAAATGAATGGAATAGACTTTGATAATGAATTCATAGAGGAAATAACTTCAGAGCCCTCACCGATTGGTAGAAGAGAGCCAAAAAGAATTTGTAATATTAAAGGCTTAAACAAACATACACAAACAGATGAGTGTATAGATCCACTCCCACCACCAACCCCATCCTCCAGAATTAGTGACCCAGATAACAGTACTGATTTATCAATTTTTCCAGCCCATCTCACTAATGATTTAGTTATACCACCTAATTCATACATGAAGGTTACCATAAAAAGCAAATTACGGAATAGTACTGTTCTTGTCTTAGAAGAATTATGTAAAGTAAAGGGATTGTCAGTAGAAAACGCATTATGTCATACGAACGACGAAGGGCAAACTCAGATATTCATAATTAATCACATGAATGGGGAAGTTCAGTTGAAAAAGGGAACTTGCATAGTTAATATTGAAAAATGTCCCGCCCCTGTGAAGGAAATAGTTATAGCTGGAGCAACAAGTGAGATAAAATCTACGGATAGAGAAAGAATAAAAGAGAATTTAATTCACTCAGGTGAATTTGATGAAGAAAATGATTTGTTAACCCTGCTGGAAACACACAGGGACACCGTAGCATTGCCCGGAGAACAATTAGGGTGTACTAACTTGATTAATCACATGATTAATGTGCACCCAGAAACACCACCAATTTTCGTACCAGCTTACCGCATACCACACTCCCAACGTACACTTGCAAATCAGTATGTCAATGAAATGTTAAAACTTGGAATCATTGAGCCTTCAGTCTCCCCGTGGAATGCCCCCTTATTCTTCGTGCCCAAACGAAATGGAGAAATGCGTGCGGTAGTAGATTACCGTAAACTAAATAATCACACAATCCCAGACAGATTTCCCATGCCATTGCTAAGCGATGTTCTACAGAATATTGGTCCTGAGAATAATATATTCTCGACCATCGATCTCCTAAACGGCTACTATCAGATTCCAGTATCTAAGGAGTCACGTAAATACACTGCCTTTTCAACAAACAGAGGCCATTATCAATATACAAGAATGCCAATGGGACTGAGGACAGCCCCAGGCACATTCCAGCGTCTTATGAATTACGTATTGTCCGGAATTTTAGGACAAGGAATATTTGTTTATCTTGACGATATTATAATCGCAACGAAGAATATTAAGGATCATCTCAGGAAATTAGACATACAAAAGCTTAGTGATGCTGGATTAAAAATTAAACTTTCTAAATGCAAATTTTGCTTTAAGGAAATAAATTTCTTAGGCCACAAATTAAGTTCTGATGGTATTCACACCACTGATGACAAAATACAGGCAGTGAGAGATTTTCCTGAACCCACTACGACTGACGAAGTTAGACAATTTTTAGGTCTGGCTGGGTACTATAGGTCATTCGTACCACAGTTCTCTCATATAGCTTTTCCTCTATTCCAACTACTCAAAAAAGATGCTGTATTCCAATGGGAAGAAGAACAAAAAAGGACATTTAACAATCTAAAAATTAAACTAACAAATGCACCTTGTTTAGCATATCCGGATTACACAAAATCATTTCTTATTTGTACAGAGGCATCAGTTAAAGGATTAGGGGCTGTACTGATGCAGGAAGATAAAAGAGGAAAGAATCAACCAATTGCATTTGCCAGCAGACAAACAAGAGGTGCGGAGAAAAATTATAGCACTACAGACTTAGAGGCACTTGCAGTGGTTTTTGCATTACAAAAGTTTCGAGATTTGGTATATGGTTACGAAATCCACTTATTCACCGACCATAAACCACTGGTGGGTATGTTTAAAGAAAAACTCCTTTCTGGGAGGAGAGCAAGATGGAAATGTACAGTTGAAAACTACAATGTACAAATTCATTATATACAAGGTAAAATGAACATAGTAGCTGACGCATTATCTAGGAACCCAAACACAATTCAGGTTGCGGCGTTAGATCTCAAAGGAAATATCCAAACCACGAGGATATCGCAAAGGCACAAAGACTTGACCCAATATGGTCTAAAGTAATATACAAGTTAGAATGTGGAGATGACATACAATTACCCAAACTGCATGTCCCACTTGAACAATTCACAATGGTCAATAATACATTATACAAAATTAACTCTAAACAACCAAAACGCCAAAGAAATACTAACCAGTTGGTAGTACCTAATGACATGATACCCCAAGTATTACGATTGATACACGACAGCCCGCATGCAGGACATCCTGGAAAGGATAAGACATTCAACCAAGCCCAGCTATTGTATTACTGGCCTTCATTACGAAAAGATATAAACAATCATATAGACAGATGCGAATCATGTGCGAAACACAAAGGATACCCAATCACACCTGCACCAATGGGTAATTGCCCTGTACCACATCAACCATGGGACGTTGTCGCTGTTGATTTACTCAAGATGCCATTATCATACAATAATAACCTATACTTATTCGTAGCAACGGATCATTTTTCCCGTTATGTCATTTTAGCTCCAATTAAAGATAAGACAGCAGAGACAGTAGCAAAGGCAATAACAGATAATGTAATATGTCGCTTTACTACCCCAAAGGTATTAATAAGTGATAATGGAGGAGAATTTAATTCTGAGATCTTACAAGAAATATGTAAACTATACAACATCAAAAAGGTTAACGTTTTGGCCTATCACCCAGCATCGAATGGGTTGGTAGAGAGACAAAATAAAAAGGTATTATATGTGCTATGACACATTCTCAGTGAAAATTATGCAAGCTGGGATGATTGGATTCCCAGAGTAGAAGCCTCAATTAATGGGTCTATAAATAAATCCATCGGTGACACACCACATTTCATTATATATGGCACAGATAAAAAATTACCATATGAGCTCCTAGAAGGTGACAGCATGCCTATATACAATTACGATGATTACTCTAAACTCCGTTTACGTGAATTCCAGGACATTCACAAAAGAGTCAAAAAACAATTAACGATGTCCAAGGAAGAAATGACGGAGGCATTTAAGAAGAAGGCAAAAGATTCACCTATCAGCTTAGGAGACATTGTTTACGGTATCATTCATACGAGAGACAATAAATTATCCCCAAAATTTGAGGGCCCATACAGAGTAATTAACATAAAAGCAAACAAAGTTTTAATTAAGTCACTTTCAAGTGGCGAGGAGAAACAAGTTCATATTGACCATTTAAAACGAGTTTCAAGAGAATTATCACACAATTATTCTGCCTCGGATACAACCGAACAGGCGAACGTACCTCAAGAAACCAAGCAAGAACACAACAATGATTACAAAAAGAAATTAAGGTCATATACCAAACAATCGAACATAGGTGCAACTGTTCCAATCAAATCTACAGTACATCATTTACGAGAATTAAATATCGATTTAAACTCCTTCTATAAATGAAATAACAATCAACCGTAACGCACATCATCACTGTCATCGACCACAGCATTATAGGAAATCAATAGATTTTTTTTTTTTCGGTAGGTTACGATGAAGGGACTTATGCTATGGATTCTCCTCTACATAGCAAGAGGATATGCGCACTTAGACCCCAAACATATAGTACGACAAGGATGCCTCATAGCTCCAACGGCCACGACTACAATCGTTAAGGACGTCATGAGTACTGAAATAAGTCTAGATTACTTGTATGACTTACCCACTTATCTAGACAGACTTGCGACGCCGATGCGAACTCTGGACTTCATGATAGGAAATTATGTTTCACAAGCACATAACACCAAGGAAGTGAATGAAATGGTAAAGTTAGCGAAATGGAAACTAGAACAGGCGAAGTCAACTATGCTCGTCATCATCCAAGATCTCCCATCTTATGGAATGGAGGTACTGAGCGACAGGAACAACATCACACGTACTCGCCAAAAGCGCGGTTTGTTCGACCTGGGTGGCGCAGTTCTTGAGAACATCTTTGGATTGGCTACAGAGGATGACCTTAAAGAAATAAACAACAAATTTAATAAGATAGCTCAGGTACTAACATACCAAGATAAATTCATCACAGGACAGAACTCAGCAATGAAGACAATTGTGAAAAATCTGAAACAAGCAGAAAACATAGCTCTCGAGAGTGTAGATAAAATAAATGAATTGGAGGGAAACGTTACACTTTTCCAACACTTCTCCATCATCACAGAACATATTGACACGATTCTACTACAATTAGAGAACACTAGAGATCGTTTCAGGGCACTTATGCAAGGAATTTCGAATGCTGGTGATGGCAAGATCACAATTGACTTACTCCCAGTTCATGAGCTCCGTCAGATAGTTAGTCAAGGCATACATAAACATAAATTGAAGCCATTGTTCCGCAGTAGGGAATTTATGCAATATTACCCGTATTTAGAAGCAACACTAACACCAACATCAGTGGTAGTTCATGTACTATTCATCACTGAAGACCTGTTCACAGTATACCAAATACACCCCTTCCCCTATAAAAATAACAACACTTTGGTCATCATCAACATCAACACAGACACCGAACTCATCATGGTCTCCAAGAGACGGGACACTGTCACTTTCGCAAGTGAATCAACGATTGAACGAAAGTGCCGCACATCCTTACATGCTGTTCATCTTTGTCCTGCGTACATTTTCACGTTTCAGCCTACTGATACAGTCCCTTGTGAAATGGCTATCATCAGAAATGACAATATTCATCATCATTGCAACTTCACTTTTGCTCCAGATAAACTTGTACACCATCAACACATTGGACACTCACAGTTTTTTTATTTCCCTCATAACACATCAGTTTACATAGTCTGTCCAGATATACCACCATCTCATACATCAGCATCAGGATTATACATAGCACCAGACTACTGTGCGGTATTTACACCAGCCATGTCTAATTTATCCACCATCAATCACTATGCCATTCTCAATCATACACACAAACATTTCCACCCACTGCCTGATATGAACTTAAACATGAGCACAAGTATTAAGCTGACTTCACCTAAGTTTGAAACTATGCAGCTGATCAATGAAACAATGAAGCCCTGGGAAGATTTGAGTTTGAGTATGTTCAACCCATATTATGTGTATAGCCCAGCACCTACTGTCTTTATAATCGTCTGCATTGTAGTTGCAGTACTGCTGTTCGCAATGCACAGAATGCATGCAAGAATTGCTAATTTGGAGTCATTATTTAGTGGGGAGAGAGTTAACATCAAAGTTAACCCCCCTGAATGAAGTGT